>NW_015161947.1:3308808-3353024 GCF_001447785.1 Gekko japonicus | reverse complement strand
GGGCACCCCCTGAGGCCCCGGGCACAGAAACGTATGAGGCGGCCAGGGGGTTCTTTCCCGAGGATCCGGTGTACGCCCAGAACTATGGCCGGGGCCCCCCATGGATCCCCGCCCGAGTCGTTCGGGTCTCCTGCGAGGATGGCCAGATTCTCCACCGGCACATTGATCAGCTGCGCCGCCGCACGCTACAGCTGGACCCAGAGGATCCGGACGAGGACCCGGAGCCTTCCCTATCGGCCCCCCTTCCGGAACCAGACCCACAGCCGCCTTCCCGGAAGGAACCCGAGATTCCTCGTCCCGAGGTACCAGCCAGTCCATCCTCCTCAGACCCCTCACTGGGCCCGGTCCACTCGGCTCCTAGGGCCCCCGAGACAGAACCAATAGCCACCCCGGAACCTCGCCGCTCAACTCGCCCCAGGAAGCCACCAGCGCACCTGAAGGACTTCGTCTGTGGGTGCATTGCGAACCAAGGGGGGAGGGGTGTAATGTATTCAGCCTGACATGCCCGGACTTGCCCGGGCTGGCCAGGCACAATTCATCTGTAGCTTCAGTCGAAAGACAAAGGATCCGAAGGATCCTAGCCGGCCCAATCAAAAGGGCTAGCTTCCCAGCCGGGGGACCAATGGTCGTCCGGTTACTGTCAATAGCCTATCGGGAGTAGGGGGTGTGTTTAGGTGTACTTGGTGGCGGGTTTTCTGAATGCATATAAACCGGCCTGCGAGCCGGTCAGTTGTCTTTGTCCTGACCCAAATAAAGGTATGCTTAGCTGAAATCACTCTCCGTCTGCATACTTTTCACCAGGAGAGGTGCTCCCGAAGATATGTTGGTCCCAGACTGTGAAGGGCTTTAAAGGTTAAAACCAATACCTTGAACTTGATCCAGTATTAAATCTGGAGCCAGTGCAGCTGGCAGAGCACTAGTTAGATATGGAGTCTCTAATAGGAGTTCTTGTAAGGATCCATGCCGCCGCATTCTGGACCAGCTGAAGTTTCTGGGTCAGCCTCAAGGAAAGCCCTACATAGTAATCCAATCTGGAGGTGACCATTGCATGGATCACTGTGTCTAGGTCAGGGTAAGATAGGAAGAGTGCCAACTGCCAGATTTGGAGTAGGTAGAAAAACGCCAGCCTGGCCACATTTGTGATCTGGGCCTCCATTGAAAGGGAGGCATCCAGAATCACACCCAGACTCTTCACCATTGATACTGGTGTTAAAGGAGCATTGTCTAGAGTTGGGAGTTGGGATACCTTATCCCGAGACTCCCTCCCCAACCACAGGACCTCCATCTTTGATGGATTTAATTTCAGTCAGCTCTGCTTCAGCCATCCAAAAATAGCTTCCAATCCCCTTGCCAGATTTTCTGGGGCAGCATCAAGCCAGCTGTCCATCAGCAGATATAGCTGGGTATCATCAGCACACTGGTGACAAACCCGCCCAAAACTCCATACCAAATGGGCGGGGGGATGCATATAGATTTTAAAGAAACATTGGGGGGGGGGAATAGCCCCTTGGGGGACACCACACACCAATGGGTGTCGTGGTGAAACTCTGTCCCCTAGCACCACCCCCTGTCCCTGACCATGGAGAAAGGAGACAACCCAATTCAAGGCTGTCCTCCAAATCCCCACATCAGCAAAGTGGTGGGTCAATAAATCATAGTCAACTGTGTCAAACACTGCTAACCGATTGAGTATAACAACAGCAGCACTGACCCACCTTGAACCAGATGTCTGCAGAAATTGTCTGCGAGGGCGGCCGATGTCATCTCTGTTCCATGACCAGGGTGGAAACCAGGCTGGAATGGGTCCAGTATCAATGCATCCTTCTAGGAAACCCTGGAGCTATCCGCCACTGCTCTCTCAACTACTTTGTCCAGGAACAAAGGGTTCGATACTGGGCGGTAGCTGGCTGGAACTGTAGACCCCTGAACTCAGGGACAGATTTATAATGTCTGCCAGGGGGTCCAGTATTCCAACCCTGCTGGCTTTAACCAGCCATGATGGGCACAGGTCCAGGAGGCAAGTGGTTGGCTTCACAGCACCCAGGATCCTATCGACATCAGCTGGGGAGAGCAGGCTGAATTGATCCAGTATTGAACCTGAAGATGGCCAAGATGGCTGTTTCCCTTTTGGTTTATGATTGTCCTACGAACAATCTGCCACAGAGGACATGTTCCCGATCTTTTAACAATTAAGTCATCACTAATCTGCTTGAACCTGTCACAAGTGGTTTTGCAGTGGCTATCCTTTTTAATGTATGAACTGGCTCTTATAGCATTCATATAACATAGGTCACTTCAGGAAAGTCCAAAGCTGTATTACATTTCTAGAGGTATTTTTCAGACCTAATAAACATCCACCAGTATTGGGGAATTGTACTCTTATCATTTTGTTTCCCAAAATGAATATTCCTGAAACCTGTACGACGTATTTAGGGTAAAGCCTACCAGGTGCTACTGTATACAATTCTATTTCAAATATCAAAATGTAGCCCTATTGTATTTCTCGCTGCGATGGCTTCTGGGAACTACATTGCTGGTAACAAAATGAAAAGGTATAAATAAGCGGAGGGCTTAAAAAGAAAGGGCTAAATAATGATGAATAAAACCAGCAGATCCTTCCTATAGCTGTATCATTGATGCTCCTTGCACATGACTAAGAATATTAGCACCTCCAAGGCCCACTTCCCTCTGCACCAAACCAGCTGGGAAATAACCCCATTATTCAACAACACATTCCTAAACTTCTCCTTTTGTGCTCTGACTATCTTGGGTCTGCAGCTGTTGTCCCCTGTTCCGGCAGTAATTGCTCCCATTCTGGCTAATAATAAGTGCATGCAGCCGTATTTTTTTATTATTGTTATTATTATTTTAGCATGAATTTTTAAAATGGTTGTAACATTATAAAGAAAAGCATCCCATGCTTGGCATAATAGTACTGCTTAAGCCACAAGTAACAGGGTCAACACAACAGTAAACTTCTGCAAGCAGCCTCCAGTTGGCAGATTGTCTATGTGAATATATCATCCCTTCCCATGGTAGTTCTACAAGTGAGACTCTGACAACAGGACAAAAAGCAATCCAATAAAAAGCAATTTACTCCGCTGACTATTTCTGCTCCCCCCAGAGATTCTGCTGAAGATGTTGCCGTGCATTTGAAGGAGGACAGACAATTTCTATCAAGTCTCAGGCCATGTTCAGATCCTCTCAGCAGCTTTATGCCCTCCAAGTTTTCTCAGTCCAGAGGTATTCAGTAGAACACAGTGCCTGTTATTCCCAGAATCACCATCATGGCACAATAGTGGGCTTTAGTCAACAGTTTACTGGCCTTGGATGGGACAAATTTGGGCTCAAATCCTTGCATTTCACTGTGACACTCATTAGGTGGCCCAAGAAAGTAATTCTCTTCAGCTATGGTATGAGCAGAATACAATGGGTGTGAACCTGTGCATGCCATCTTGAGTTTCTTGGAAGGAGAATGAGATGCAAGTGGAATTTATTCAACATGATAAATATTTACCCACTCTTTGTTGATTTGTCTCCTCTTTCTCCATTGTGCTCATAGACTCATAGATTTAGAAGGGCCTTATCTATTCAAATTTGCTGTTCATTGAAGGAAATCCAATGGTAGGCCAGCCTTGACAGATGGTGGGCCAGCCTCTTCTTGAAAACCTCCAGCAAGGGAGAGCACCTTCTCCACATGTAGGTAATTGGATCCATTGTCAGGAAATTTCTCTTAATGTTCAACTGATATTTTGACTGTCCTGTAACTTAAGCTTCTTAGATCTAGCTCTCCTTCTCACAGCTATGATCATGGGATGGCAAAGAAGCAGATTATTCCACTTAATGTGTTGAGAACTACAGCACACAAAGCATATGAGAGCCAGTGTGGCGCAGTAGACAGAATGTCGGACTAAGAACTGGAAGACCCAGGTTCATACCCCTACTCCCTGCCATTGAGGCTTGCTGGATGACTTTGCATCAGTCCCACTCTTTAAGCCTAACCTACATCCACAGGGTTGTTGTGAGGAATAAAACGGAGGAGAGAACGACGGAAGCCAGTTTGGGTCTCTATTGGGGGGAAAGGTGGGAAGTAAATAAATACGTGACCATCCCAAAGGTTGTGCCAGGGAATCTGTGCTTCAGCAGTACAGCGGTCCCTTTCTATCATGCTATGGTCCTCAATAGGTATACCTACAATTGGGTCACATTCTGACCTAATACTAGCATTGACACCAATTTCTTGGTGTTTGTCCAAGTTTTTAGAGACATAGACAGTAGACGCACACAGACTGCAGTCATACACACTAAATAATCCACTTTTGATCCCCATATATACCCCAGAGAGCACTTCGGTCAGGGTCACAAAATCGTTTGGCCCTCCCAGGTCCCAAGGATAGTAGGCTGGCTGTAACCAGGGCAAGGGCTTTCTCGGTGGTGGCTCCACACTGGTGGAATGAGCTCCCGGAAAAGAACAGGGCTCTGCAGGACCTTTTACACTTCTGCAGGGCCTGCAAGATGGAGCTCTTCCACCAGGCCTTCAATTAGGAGCTGCCGCCACCAGTACCACCACCAGTACCATCACTAGTTGTAGAGCCTGGCGCCTGGTCTATTACTGATAGCCTGTGCCCACCGTTCAGATATGAGAAGATCAACAAGCTGAATACTCAGACAATCTATACAGTGTATAGCACCATCTATATGATAAAAGCATTTTTGCTAGCACTTTATATTGTTATAATGTGGTTTTAATGAATTGTTTTAAAAGTCTGATGATATTTGATTGTTATTATGTTTTATTGTGTAAGCTGCCCTGAGCCTGCTTAGGCAGGCAGAGCGAGGTACAAATTTGAAGTAATAAATAAATAATAATAATAAATAATTTTCAGTGCACTTTCCAACTGTATTTTACTGTGTGAACTGGCAAAATCTAGTTGGAAAGTGCATTGAAAGAGGATTATTTAGTGTGTGTGACTGCAGCCATGGAGAAAGAATGAAAAGTGACATCAAGGGTAGGAGTGGGCCCTAGGTCCAAAAAATGTTCAGTACAGCTACCCCAGCCACTTTCTTTAACTGCCTTAACTGCACTCACCACTGCACTGATTTGGAAAAATGTCAGCCTGGCTGTATGTGTGACCTGGGCCTCCATATTGAGAGAGGCGTCAGGCTCTTGACAGACTGCGTGGGTGCCAATGGCACCCCATCAAGAACCAGTAAGCTGAACCCGATCCCTGAAGCCCCCCCCCCCAGCCACAGCACCTCTGTCTTTGTCAGATTCAGTTTCAACCTGCTCTTTTTAAACCATCCCATAAATATTTATACAAATAAAATCAACCAATAAATCAAAATGGAAAGGAGCAGGCATTACTTTAGAATTTCTCTCTCCATGCTCATTCCCACATTCAGCATCCAAACTCTGCCCCTGAACTTTAAAGCTCTGTTTCATTGGCAGTTCACACACAAGTCAGTATGCGTGGACACTGGTGTTTCCTCCTAAAGAAGTATACATCTCATTTGTTTTTGTTTTTCAGCCCTGGTGCAGCAGAGATTTTTCAGTTGTGCCACCAGCTTAAAAGTCATCCTGTGTTTGTGCACTGAGGGGCAGAAGCATATGGAAGTTTCCCCTTCTTCGTGCCCCCTGAAAAATAATCAAAGAGAAGGCAAATGCATTTCAGTGGGGGAGAAAATGTTGGTGCCACCACAGTCCCCTATTTTAAATAGGCACTCATTTTAATGCCAGTCTGGCTCTGCTAATATAAATCTTCCTTCATCTACAGTGGGTCTATCTCCCCCCTCCCCGAAAGCAATTTTGGGAAAGAATAGACACAGAACAGTTGTTAAGGTTGTGCTGATGTTACGCTAATGCCAGATGGTCCCAGTATTTAAAAAAAATGGCAAAAGCACAAGACAAGGGTTTGTGCAACTCCTCTGTGCTTGATGTTCTTACCACCAAGGAAGCCTTTAATTTGTGATTTAAAAGTCAGCTTCTGCCTTTGGTAGAGTTCTTTAAAATTGCTGGCCTAAAGTAGCTTCAGTAGGCTATTTTAAGCAGCATTGCACAGAAGAGTAAGAAATCAGACTGTTGCATGAAATTGTCCAGATTTGACCTGCCATGATGGTTGATTTGGAGCCACGTCATCATGCCTCTTGCTGTTTGGCTATCCAAATTAGAACAAAATTGCCGGGTGGGCAGAATATCCAGAAACCTTTCTTTCTTAGAACGCCCATCAAATTTGATGGAATTTTTCCCCCACGATCCCCATAGATCCATCAGGTTACAAGTATTTTTTTATTAGCATACATTTGACAAATGAGATGCTAATGTTCCCTTCATCAGAAAAGCCCTTGCCTAGTCTCTGGGGTTCTCCTTGGATTTTGAGCTTTTAACTTGATATGGTTGCAATGTGCGCCTTAGAGGATAAGGAACACAAAAGCCAAGGTGGCCTGTAGAATCTGTTTCTGCTAGTAAAGGCTTTCATTTGAGCTTCAAAGAGCTCTGCTTGAAGGGCAGTTCTATAATATTTAATATTGTGCATACTTTTATCAAATGAAGTTCACTCAATAAAAGATGGCCCTGCTCTGTCTGTCTACCATAGTAACTCTACCTCCTAAATATACTTTTAGCCTGTAAAAGTGTATCTTGGAGCTGGTGATGAATTTGAGTAGTTTGCAGAGCAGTATAATTTCTGTTGTTTTTAAAAGACCCAGTGTTAAGAGATAGAGCAGCAGTCCATCTTGGTGCATCATAAAGTACTAAAACATGGTTTCCCTTTTGCTAGTTGAAAAACATTGGGGGGGGACAGTAGCAAACAACAGAAAGCTTTTAAAAAACATAACGGGTGAACACTCCCTGGTTCAAACTGCAATTTAATTGCAAATTTAAAGCCGCACCCTTGAACATTCAAAAATGTTGTCTTTTTATCAAACACTTAGAATTGTTCTACGTCGTATTGCAAAAGTTTTGCCTCTGTATATCCTTCTTCTAGAACAAATCAAGCCTAAGCTCTCCCTAGAAGCTAAAATGACCAAACTGAGGCTGTTGTACTTTGCTCCCATTATGAGAAGACAAGAGTCACTGGAAAAGACACTAATGCTAGGAGGAGTTGCAGCAGGAAAAGAGGAAGAACTAACATGAGATGGACTAGGCTTGCCAAGCGGGGGGAACCCCACCCCGACGTGCACGTAATCCGGAAGTGACGCAACCAGGCCGGGCACGCTGGGGGTGGGGCCACGGTCATCCGAGGGAAAACTCTATGGTTTTCCCTCGGATGGTCGTGGCCCCGCCCCCAACGTGCCCGGCATGGTTGCGTCCCTTCCGAGTGACGTGGATGCGGTGCGCGTGCGCTGTCCAGCCACCAGCCGGGAGTCCCCCGCTGTGGCAAAAATAATACTTGGCAACCCTAAGATGGACTGACTCAACAAAGCAAGCCACGGCCCTCAGTCTGCAAGACCAGAGCAAGACCTGTTAACAATAGGATGTTTTGGAGGTCATTAATTCATAGGGTTGCTATAACTCAGGAGCGACTTGACATACACATATTCTTGTAGTTCATTCCCACAGATATCCTTGCATTTTCCCCCATCCTTCCAACCTTTCTGATGGGGAAAAAATTAAATAGCAGAAGAAGTGCCTTTTTACTTTCTCACTCCTGCTGGAATGATGGTGATAAAGGGGAAGGGACTTGGCTTGTCTCTCTAACATTCCAACATAGTTTGTGCTGCCCATGTGACTTGCAAAGCTGTGAACGTTTGTGTTGTGTGCTAAACTGGATCACCTGCAAAACTGATCCAATAAGTTCTGAGCTTGTGCCAGTGTGATGAATACCACCAGTGAATGCTGTCAATTTGACATCAAATCAGACCCCTGCATGCACTAAAAACGGACAACACTAAAAAACCCAACCCACATGCACTTAAAATGTAGCTGATTTTGAATGACATGCCCATACATGACCTGCCCATCATGCCCATCATTTTGGGCCATTCATAATGCAAGCAAGCCAGAAAATTACTGGCTTGCACAGATAATGGTTACCTACCCAGTAAGCATGCTTAACATTGGCCCCAGTCACACGGGCCGTATATCTCGGGGGGGGGGGAGGCATGGCTAATTGCCCCAGAGGAAACTAATGGGCAGCTGCCTGAGCACATGTCCCGGTCGAGGTCCCATGGTTAGGGGGGAGATGCCGACCAGACGGGTATCCTGCAGCGCGGCACAGAAGCCGCGCCGCGTGATCGCACTAGCAATCGCACTTTGTGCGCATGCACTGTTGGGTGCTGTTGTGCAACCTGCAGAGACGGGCGCCGGATGCCACATGAGTCCACCGGAAATGCGATCAGACGCCCGCCCTTGGCCCGCGGTTTCCGGAAACTAGTACCTCGTAAGTACTAGTTTTTTAATCCGCACCTTTGACGGGGAGCCATGGGTTCGCCACGGGAGCACTGCGCTTCCCAGATGTTGGGGTGTGATCAAGCCTGGAAAATCCGCGGGACTCCCATGCCTCTCCTGCGGCAACTTTGCCGTGTGACCGGGGCCATTGCTAAGTTTGCAGCCATAAAAACCACTCAAAAATACTGCTTGTTTTAGATTGAAAATCGATGTGATATTGTGGAGTGCTCTACTGAAGAAAGTAAGCTTTGCAAATGTCTTGTGAATTCAGTTATCTCTGGTTATTCTGGTCCAAACTCAGAAACAATATCCTTTCCATAGCATTAATCCCAACCCAGAAGAAATTCATTTTTTAAACTAACTCAGAAAACAGACATCCCCATGAGTAAAGGATGAAACAGACAATAGTTCTTGAGAGAGTTGAGAGTGCCAAGAAAAAGGCATTGCTTCCCACTGTGTACACACACTCTTTTGTCCCCCTGTCACCTTACGCATTGTCTCACATAGTCATTATGTAGTTGCATAGTTATTAGAAAACATTTTGAGGGAGTTAGAGGGCAGCTAAAACAATATTTTAAAACTCTGCCTTTAAAAGCATTTCAGTCATTGTTCCTAAAACGAAAATATTTCATAAGAGGTGTTTGCCATTTTTCACTGGGGGGGAAATGAAACAAAGTAATCAGAACAAAACAGAACCCCCCCCCCCCCCCATTTTTTCTGGGATACCATCCCCCCTCTACAGCCTCTATACTACTTGATCAAAGAATCAGTCTCTCAGAGATGAACCAGATGAAATGTTGGGAGTTTTATGTATAGTGCTCCCCCCATATTTTTTTTTCTTTTCAACAACTGAAGTGCAACACCTGATCTGGACTGGGACCATGCTTCAGGTGAAGGGAAGTTTAAGCCTCTTCATATGCCATTTCCCCTGTTGGAGCAGCATGTTTGTCCTGATATGGGTCCTGTGTGATTGCCTCAGCAGGCCCGTGGGATCACTTTGAGTCAGGAAAACAATGTAGAGGCAAAGCTTCACCCCTACTCCCCCCAGTACTGGAGCCCCAGTATGAATACGGGTCTAAGCAGGCCTAATTTAAAAGGAGGGAAGGGATATTGGGCATGTCAACCGATGTTCCCTCTAAGCTGTGGAGTCTTGTGAGCAAAAATTCTACTTTGTGAGCCCCTGGCATTAAAGTTGTGAGCAAACAATTTGGCTGCTGCAGACATTAGTTTGTTCTGGAGCCATCCTTCCTGAGCTAAGACAGAAATGTGTGAGCCGGAGGCTAAAAAACTGTGAGGTAGCTCACACTAACTCAGCTTAGAGGGAACACTGGTGCCAACTCTTATACAATTTGGGTGTAAGGCTTCAGCCAAGAGACACCTTCTTAGAACCTGTACATATCTCTTGTTGGTTTATATTACTTTTTCCCTCTCCTATCTGCCGTAGTTGGAGGCCTATGGGCAGTTTTATGGTTCCTTCATTTTATCCTTTCTTGTATTGTAACTTCTATGTTTTTAACATTACATTTTAATCATCCTCCTCATTATAGCAATATCAGCAATAATAGAAGTGGAAGACAGAATGAGAAGTTGGTATAGCTAGATAAAATGACACAATAATGAAAGGTGCATAGAATAGATTAAAAAATACAGAATTGTTAGTGGAAGCATTTAAAATAACACATAAAGCACCATTCTTCAATTATGTTATTCAGAATCAAAAAGGTCCTCATGTTATCATATGTGTTGTTGTCATATTATCATATGTGTTGTAGCCTGGTGACCCCTGTAAACCAAATAAGTGTGACCTTATCACTGCCTCACCAACTACATCCAAAATCTTAAACCATCCATTGAGTGCAAACAACCCAACGGCATGGGAACTGAAAGGATTCATCAAAGAAACATACAGTTATAAAAATCACCTTATTAATGTTACTGTAACACTTTAGACCTAACCTGAATAGCCCAGGATGGCCCAATCTTATCAGATCTCAGGAGCTAAGCAGGGTTGGCCCTGGTCAGTATTTGGATGGGAGACCACCAAAGAATATCAGGGTCACTATGCAGAGACAGGCAATGCAAACCACCTCTGAACATCTGTTGTCTTGAACAGGGCTCTTTTTGTAGAAAAAGCCCAGCAGGAACTCATTAGCGTAATAGGCCACACACAACAGCAGAAACTCATTAGCATATTAGGCCACACCCCTGACAGCACAGCTCATTAGCACATTAGGCCGCACCCCCATGTTACCAGAAGTGTGGTTATCCAGCCACACCCACCTTTTGCTTGTTATTCTGTTTACCTTGTTTGTTGTCAAAACCCAGGGCTTTTTTTGTAGCAGGAACTCCTTTGCATGTTAGGCCACACACCCCTAATGTAGCCAATCCTAATGAGTTTCTGCTGTTGGGTGTGGCCTGTTATGCTAATGAGTTCCTGCTGGGTGTGGCCAACTTGGGAGCCAGCTGGAACTCCGTTCCTGTGCGTTCCTGCCCAAAAATAGCCCTGGTCTTGGAAACCCCCCAGGATTGCTGTGTTGGCTGCAACTTGAAGGCCAAAAAAAAAAAAAAAACCCCACACCCTTCAGAACATATAAATTGGAAAGAGTAATTTCTTGGTAACATATTTTTTTTATTTATTTATAAACATTGCTACTTTTGTCTTCCTGTCCCATTAGGCCCCTTTGGTGGCTTACAGTGAAATTTAAAGCAATCAATCATAATACAAAGAAAGGAGAAAACTGAAAAGAGAATCTGTATTGCTCAAGGGTCAAGAAAGTAGGATTGTCTTAGAAAGGCATTCTGCCATTTGGGCCCCAGAACTGAGAAGACCCTCAGTCTGAAGGTGGTGGCATCCATAGCAAGACCTTGGCTGATGAACCTAGAAGTCTATCTGCCTCCTCTGAGAGCAAGCAGTCTGTAATGGGTATGGCCAGGAATACAGGGGAACAGTTGCTGGACTTGACCAAAAAGATCATGGGTGGAATTTCTGCACACCAGAAACAGAGCTGGTCAAGCCTCTCAGCTAAAGATGCCAAAGGGAAGTATAGAGCCTTACACAGGGGCACGAAACAAAGGAGTAGGAGGATGTATCAGTGTTCCCTCTAAGCTGAGTTAGTGTGAGCTAGCTCACAGATTTTTAGCCTCCAGCTCACACATTCTTGTCTTCGCTCAGGAAGGATGGCTCCAGAGCAAACTAGTTTCTGCAGTAGCCAAATCGCTCGCTCACAACTTTAATGCCAGTAGCTCACCAAGTAGGATTTTTGCTCACAAGACTCCACAGCTTAGCGGGAACATTAATATGTTGAAGCCCAGGTGTAAAAGTGTCTGGGAATGCCACGAATGTCCATCTTCTCAGAAATGAAGATATAATACAAAAACGTAATGCATTGGTTGAGGGCCAGCAGACATTCATATATACGAGAAACTCATAATTACTATTTTTAAATATACTTCGTTATGAGAAATAGTAGCAGAAACGAACTGTTTTTATATATGTTTAAGAAGATATTCAAGTATAGATAATTTTGTATGGTGTTTGAAGTTCTGAGATAATTAGCTAGCCAAGAATGTGCCTCCTTATCAACTGGGACAGCACGCTAGGAGATTATTTTAAAATCCTATAAATATGGGAAGCCGCACTGATTGGGAGCTTCTTCTTAGAAGGGGCTCCTTGCCTGTGTATCATTGGTTAAGATGTTTTTATTTAGTCCTGTAATTGCTCTCCTTTAATTATCTGTGTATTAGCAATGCATGGTATAATTTTCTGTTGAGTTAGTGTTAAAAATATGCAAAACAGTTAAGCTGTAGTAAACGATTAAAATGGAAGCAAAGATTCTCTAATAGTATCACTTGTGTACTATAACCATAATGAACCTAAAACATTGCTGAGGTGTACCTCTTGCCAGGAATTAAATGATCTGATATAGGAAAGCACACTAGATGCCTAGGGCTTTTCAAATGTGTGACTATGTGAATCAGGCCTGACCAGAGCCATCTAGAACAAGTCTTTAAGTCAAACTGTTTCAGGGTTGAAAGGGTCAAAGCAGCCTTTTGATTGCACTTGGGAAATAACTGATAACTAGTGAACCTCTTTCCACAGTGGCAAGAAGTGACCAATTCTATGGGATCCAGTCAGCATACTGTCAGATTTTGCACTAACTGAATTTTCTGAATGCTTTTTCGTAGGCAGCCTCATGTGCAGCTCATGGCAGTAGTCTAACTTGGAAGTTACCAAGACACGAATGATCAGGTTTTTTTTAGGAAGGGATATAGCAGGTGCACTCTCTGAATCAGTCAAAAAGGCTTTGGGCTACAGATCCTACTTGGGGCCTTTATGTGGAATGCTGAATTCAAAAGCACAACAAGATAATACCAATAGCATTCATTTAGAAAGAGAGCAACTTCATCCAGAACATGCTGAACCACAATTTTCCAATTTACAGATAATACCTCACTATATACCTCCCATAGGGAGGGAAGGATCTTAGATGGACTCTTGTGGCACCCTGCAGCATAAATTGCATGAAGCATAACAGAAGTGTTCCCAAACCCTCTCACGGGATTGATTATAAGGAATCAATTATAAGGTAAGAACAGAATCCTTGGAGTGTAGTACCCATATTTCTTATGTACCATTGACTATAGTATCAACTGCCACTGAAAAATCCAGGGGTACAAACAAGGTTACACTCTCGCTGTCACTCTTAGCAAAGGTCATGTGTATGAGTAACCAAAACAGATTTAGTTTTAAAACATGGCTGAAAATCATATGGAAATGCATCCAAATAATTCACTTCATCCAGAAATGTCTGGAGTTGGGCTTAGCACCTTGCACCCAAAAAGTGTTTAGCACTTCACACCCAAAAAAGTGTATCAGCAATTCTCTAATAGTTGGCAAAATCATTAAGGTCAAAGGAGGGCTTCTAAGGACTAGTCTCAGAACTGCTTACTTCAAGACAAGTTGGGAGCACTTGCCCATCAAGTGGGTATTAACCTCCTCATGGATCCACTACTGACCAGATGTAATTAAACAAGAAGGACAATGGTCAAGCACACATATGAAAAGCTGAACCTCTCCTAGAATCCTGTCCTCATGAACAGTAAATGAAAATGATCCAAGTAGAAGCAACCAGAAGTTAAGGGAGCAGAAACAACCAGAAGTCAAGGGAGCATCCAATGCTGACTCTGTTAATAAAGTAGCATCTAAGTTGGACTGGAAACTAGTGATTTATTTACAACTGTAGTATAAGAAAGTCATGGTGGGCTACTGCCATTCCAGCGGTTGTCCCTGCCCCTTCATGGTCCTGAGTCCCCTGCTGGATCACAGCAATGAATAGGTTCTCATCAGCAGGAAAGGGCATCTGGGAACTATTGTGTCAAACACATGAGGCATCTTCATAATCCAGCCATTTTAGTAAAAAATGAACAGAACATTTTTATTGATCTTTTATGTAGCACTTCTGTACTCTCTAAGTTCTTGGAATAGCCAATGTATTGTATCACTTAAGAACATAAGAGAAGCCATGTTGGATCAAGCCATCCAGTCCAACACTCTGTGTCACACAGTGGCCAAAACCCAGGTGCCATCAGGAGGTCCACCAGTGCGGCCAGAACTCCAGAAGCCCTCCCACTGTTGCCCCCTCAGCACCAAGAATACAGTATCACTGCCCATCTATACCTTATGGCTAATAGCCACTCATCTGCTCCATATTTGTATCCAATCCCCTCTTGAAGCTGTCTATGTTTATAGCTGTCACCAGTTCCTGTGGCAGTGAATTGCACATGTTAATTACTCTTTGGGTGAAGAAGTACTTCCTTTTATCTGTTCTAAGCCTGCTGTTCATTAATTTCACTGAGTGCCCAGAAGTTCTTATACTGTGGGAAAGAGAGAAAAGTATTTATTTTTCTACCTTCTCTATCCTATGCATAATTTTGTAAACTTCTATTATGTCATCCCTCAGTCGTTGTTTCTCTAAGCTGACAAGCCCTAACCTCTTTAACCTGTCTTCATAGGGAAGGTGTTCCACCCCTTAATCATTTTAGTTGTCCTTTTCTGCACTTTTTCCAATGCTATAATATCTATTTTGAGGTATAGTGACCAGAACTGTACACAGTATTCCAAATGAGGCTGCACTATCAATTTATACAGGGGCATAATGATACTGGCTGATTTGTTTTCAATTCCCTTCCTAATAATCCCCAGCATAGCATTTGCCTTTTTTATTGCACTTACACGCTGAGTTGGCATTTTCAGTGAGTTATGTACCACGACGCCAAGATCTCTCTCTTGTTAGTTATCACCAGTTTGGACCCAATCAACATGTATTTATGGTTGGGATTTTTGGCTCCAATGTGCATTACTTTGCACTTGCCCACGTTGAACCTCATTTGCCATGTTGAAGTACACCCACTCAGCCAGTCTGTCATGGTCTGGAGCGCAGGCAGAGGGAAGTCTGAGTTCAGTCCAAGGTCTGGAGCCAATAAGGGTGGGGCAAGAGCCAAGAGTGAGGGTGTAAAGTGTCAGCCAAAAGCAAGGTCATTCAGTCCTGGGTTGGAAGCCAGAGGGAGTAATCAGAAGCTGAGAATAACAGTCCAAAACTGCAGGGTTGACAAGCTGGGTCACAAGCCAGCAGCAGACAGCAGGAACAAGGTCTGGAAACCGAGGGGTGGAGAGCAATGGAGTGATGACGTCTTGCGTCCACAAACGGAGCCGATTTCGCCCGAGGCTAAATAGCCCTTTTGCTGCTGTTCCCAATTAGGGCAGCCCTGCATCTGTTAGAACTCAGGACCGACAGCTCGCCTATTTCACAATCAAGCAGCATGTTTCCTTGCTGTTAAGTCTTGCCGGAGTCTCTCTTGCATTCGATTGACTCTGGAAGGTGAGTCAGGAGGGATGTCTGCCTGTCTCTGCTGCTCGTTAATTGTTTCTGAGCCAGGTGTCAGCACAGGCCATGCTGGTAAATTGCTGCTCTCTGCCGCTTCAGAGGGGCCAGCTGTGGGTTCCGCTGGAACTGGCAACAGCCCGTCCTCAACACCCATGACACAGTCTTGACAGATCCTTCTCTGGTCCTCCACTCTAGTTATCACTGCCCTGAATAACTTAGTGTCATCCACAGACTTAGCTATGTCACTGCTTACTCCCAACTCCAAATCATTAATGAACAAGTTAAAAAGCATCAGACTGAGTCTTGATCCCTGTGGTACCCCACTGCTTACCACCTTCCACTATGAAAACTGTCCATTTATACTCACTCTCTGTTTTCCATTAATTAACCAGTTTTTAATCCACAAGAGGACTTGTTCTCTTATCCTATGACTGCTGAGTTTACTTAGGAGCCTTTACTGAGGAACTTTATCGAAAGCTTTCTGGAAGTCTAGGTTAACAACATCAATTGAGTCACCCACATCCACATGCTTGTTCACCCCCTCAAAGAACTCTGAAAGGTTAGTGAGAGAAGATCTTCCCTTACAAAATGCATGCTGATTCTTCCTCAGTAGCTTTTGTTAATCAGTGTCCCTACTAATTCTATCTATATATATAAAACAAAGTCCCCTCACCATAAAATCAATGCCCAGGCCAAGCCCCTGGACCTCGATATACAAAACTTGGGGAGAGCATTCCTACCATGACATAGATGCTCACTAAGAAGGGATTTCTGGAAATTTGACCCCTAAGGGGGTCAAAAGGTGTAAAATGTGCTCCTCCCATTGCTTCCTATGTGGCTGCCAGGCTGCTGCCTCCTTGCACCCCCTACTCTCTGATTGGTCAGCTGCAGAGCTCAGTATTCTGAGGTAAAAAAACCCCACCCAGTTACAGGAAACTGCAGAGAGCTAATGACAGTTGAGGAAACCAGGAATGGCCAACCATCTGTGAGGTGGAGCAGTGCTGCTGGCCCAGCCTCCCCAATGGCTTCAAACATGCTCCCCCCACCTCCTACACCTGACAGGCAGCTGTCTGTCAGGTGCAGCAGTGGGTGCAGGGTGCTTAAAGCCATCAGGGAGCCTGCCCCAGCAGTGATGCCTTAGCAATCCTGCTGGCCCAGCCTCCACAATGGCTTTCAATACCCTTCCCATCCTACACTGGACAGGCAGCTGCCTGTCAGGTGTAGGAGAGGGGGTGGGATGCTTACAGCCACTGGGGAGACTTGCTCAACAGGATTGCCTTAGCACTGCTGCTGGCCCAGCCTCCCCAATGCCTTTAAACACACTTCCCCCAGCACCAGACAGGTGGATGTCTGACAGGTGTAGGAGTAGGGCCTCATCATCATAGATTTATTCAGTCAATGACCAACATAAATCACAAAATTATAAGTTACCAACAAAAGAGAAAAACTCAAACAAAAAGAGTCAACCATAATAACCAATATACAGAAACAATACCAAATTATAAAACTACCTAAAATTTAAATTCATTAAACAAGATTTCCTGGCAGATTTTACAGGCCGCCATAAGAAATTTTGCACGACAGATTGCAGACAGAGGGTTGTCACCCATTAGGAACTTCCTTAAAATATTATAGTCAGAATGACCAGGAAAACTTCTAAGCAATGAAAAAAATATTCAATTGTTTCCATCTCACCAGCACCAGAAGGGCAAATTCTCTCCTGCATGGGGATCTTTTTATATCTCCCCTCTAACACTGCAGAGTGGAAAACTTGCCATCTTGCCAGAGAGGGGGTGCGTTCAGACAGGGCGTTTCAGCCGGCATAAACTGTACCGGTTGGAACCGGTGCAGTTTATGCCGGCTGAAACGCTATCACACTTACCTCCTGTCTGCGGAGCCCATCGCTGTATGCCCATTCACACACAGCAGGCATCGGCGGTTTTTTTTTTTACACAGTTTGCGCATGCGCATAGGCAGCCATCCACAGAATGGCGATCTTCACGCATGTGCAAAACACCCCGTCTTACCTTTAAAGTTTAAAGGTAAGGACTTACCTTTAAAGTTTAAAGACCAAACTGGCCTCCCTGAGGTCCTGGACTCCTCTAAAAGTTAAATGGAAGTGGCTCTACAACGTTGGAGAGCGATCAGATGGGGGGGTAAAGCGATTACAACCGTTGCACTCAGGATACCACCACTTGGGGACCTAGTGGCAGAATACAACGGTTTAAAGCTCTTTGCAACAGTTAGGGACAGAAGGCAGATGTTCGCCGTGTGAACGCCGGTAAGTACACCGATTCCAACCGGAACCTATACCATTGCAAATGCCCTGTCTGAACGCACCCAGAATGTCCTCTGTTGTCCCAGAATTTCCAACAAGGAGAGATAGAGGGCAACACATTAGATCTGCAACCTTCATCCTGTGGCCTCTAGACCTTGTCAGGCAGTCAATATTGTTCATCACCCTCTCAGTGGCCAGTCCTAATCCATTTGCCTCTAATCCTAATCCATTTCCAATAGTAACATTACCTTCTCATCTCTTAAAGATGAGCCACCCTGAACCAGAGACATTCAATCTCCTGTCAGCTTTCCCCCAGGATTTAGTTTAAAATTGCTCTGCCACCTTTTTTATTTTAAGCACCAGCAGCCTGATTCCTTCTCAGAACAGGTGGAGGCTGTCTCTTTTGTACAGATCTTGCTTGTTCCAAAAAAGCATCCCAGTGCCTAACAAACTTTTCCTCCTTACACCATCGTCTCATCCACACATTGAGACTCTTAATTTGTGCCTGTCTAACTGGCCCTGTGCGTGGATCAGGTAGCACTTCTGAGAAGCCTACCTCGGAGGTCCTGGCTTTGAGGCTCCTACCTAGCAGCTTAAATTTTTCCTCCACGACCACACAACTACATTTCCCCACATCGTTGGTGCCAACATTTACCATGACCACTGTCTACCATTCTATCTAGACATCATGTAATGTCTGCTACCTTTGCACCAGGCAGGCAAGTCACCATGCGGTCAGTATGCGAGTTTGCAACCCATCTATCTACATGCCTAAGGATCGAATCACCACCAAGAACCCCCCCTCCCTGCCCAGGGAGGGTTCCTTTGGTGCAAAAGGATACCTATTCACCAATTGTCGAAGGGGTCCCTTCTGAGGGAACATTCCCTCTTCCTTCAGCACAGTGCCCTGTTGCTCCTTGACCCTCATGCCCCCTGACAGCAGTAGGGCTGCAATTCTTGGAATGGGACTCAATGCAATGGCAAAATGGTAGACTAATATAAAACTGAACAATATGCACGTAATAGATATGCAGATTAAGTAGGTTATTTACCAGGGGGATAAATCCAGTGTTATCTCTTTCAGTCTTCTCAGCTCTATTACATAACACCTAGTGCTACATAGTCACTCCAAAAAGGTGTGAATAATGTCTCGAATAATGTCTAGAATAATGTCTCTTTTAAATATGAAGGACATACACTTATTTGTTGAATCTCTAATTAGACTCAGTATTTCAAACCAGCCACAGGTGATTCCAACAAAGTCATAAATGTGCTGGCCCTCAAAAATATATGCAACACTCTACATACTTCAAAATGAAAAAATCCTCCACAGCATGAATATTGGATAAACACTAATCTGTTACATACACTGAAAGCAATTCCTTCCACATGTACCTTTAGATCAGTTAGAAGCAGGGCTTTTTTTTTTTTAAGAGGTGCTGGAACTCTCAAGAGGGAAATGAAGTTTTCAATCTGTATACTGAAAATTCATGAACTTTTAGACATTTTAAAAAGAATTTTGTTGAAGAGGTTCCAAAACTCTGTTCTGGTGTGTTCCCCCAGAAAAAAAACCCTGGTTAGAAAAACAAATAGATAGCCCACCCAAGCCCACCCTAGTACCATTTATTCTCTAGGCAGAGCTCTATAAAATAGTGAAAATTGAGCAGATAGCTCAGGAAATAATAAATGCAGTCAACATATGGGCACTTCCAGCTCTGACATTTCCATGGGTATAATTAAGTGTGTTTGATGGTGTTTTAAAGGACCTTGATAGATTAACCAGCACGTGCATTACAAAGTTTGGAATGCTTCAGTGGAAAAGCTATTCTTTTGAAGCAAACAGGAGTCTTGTGGCACTATTTTTTTTATAAAGTAATTAGAATTGCCATAGAATGGAGGTTCCAAAGGTACAGAAGGGCACTTTTATATTGGGATAGGACTGCAGTCTACTTCCATGATTATTGAAGGGATCATCTTGCTTCTACTGCATTATATACTACTTGTAATTGTAATTTCACTTCTGCATTGTTTATAATATATCTTGCCTTAGGCAGTTTGTTATTTGCATTGTTTTCGAATGTTGTAATCCCAGTCCTCTGGTACTGTTCATTGTATGAGTTAAACTGCACAACTATATTGTTTTTGATTCTGAAATCTGCCTTGAGTCTCAGTGAAAAAAGGTGAGCTATTAAGTGAATAAATAAATACATATAAACAGTTTCATTCTTGCACCATTTTTGGGGAGTGGGGTAGGCTTCCCAAGTCCCCCTGGGGGGCGGGGAAACCCCCACCCCAGAGGCCCGTTCCCCGCCGCCAGCGGATCAGGCCCCGGGGGGAACCCCACCCCGATGTGCGCGTCACCTGGAAGTGGCGCGACCACGCCGGGCATGCTGGGGGCGGGGCCATGGTCATCTGAGGGAAAACTCTATGGTCTTCCCTTGGATGGTCATGGCCCCGCCCCCAGCGTGTCCGGCATCATCACATCACTTCTGGGTGACGTGCATGCGCGCTCCAGCTGCAGTGCGGGAGTCCCCCGGTAAGGAGATATTTTTACTTGGCAACCCTAGAGTGGGGACAAGAACACACTTTACCAAATGCATAAGATAGAGCTTCAGTTGTTCTGGAAGAGTGAAAAAGTTGTAAAGAACATTAGGACAGACAAAAGGCAATATTTCTTTATTCAATTGTGGAATTAATTTCCAGTGGAAGTTGTGGAGGCAGCAAGCATAGAGAGATCTCAAAGGGGGCTAGACAGATTCATGGAGGAGAGGACCATTAATGGCTTCTAGACATGGTGACTGAAGAGAGCCTTCGTATTCAGAGGCAGCAAATCTCTGAAAACCAGTGCAGGGAGGCAGCAACAGGAAGGGCTTCAGCCTCTGTCTGGTTTGTTTGACCCTCCAGTGAAACAGTATGCTGGACTAGATGGACCATTGGTCTGATCTAGCAGGGAGTTCTTATGTTATTAAGGTTCAAATGCCATGGAATGCAAGATGTCAGTGACTTGACATTATCATGTAAATTACGACTGTCATCCAGAAATTGTCTGTGACCATTCACAACCACAGTGGTAATGTAGTCTCACCTAGTTTTGCTTAACCAATTAACATCTGTGTTGTCTGAGGAATCCCTAGTCTTCATTCAAATGTGATGCAATCAATTTTTTTGACAGATTCTGGTTCAGCAGTTTCACACTGGAATCTCCCTTTGATGTACTATTGTTGAAGAAGAGTGATGTTCAGACTCATGCCAGCCAGCTCCCAAACTGATAAATGAATGGAAAATTGAATAGAATGCTGTAAAAAAAAAAAACCTGCAAGGGAAGGCCATGACAGAGGAAGGAGGGTGCAGCCCTGTCAGTGGAGTGGCTAACAGTTGATCAACGTAAAACAGAAGTGAAAGGTTTTTATCAGGACTGTTCAAGACAGTGCAACTGCTATCAAATAACAATCAAAATATATAACATAGACTACAGATAAGGCACTTACAGAAAATGTAAAGATAAATCAGAAACAACAGAAGATGCCTAGCTGCCTGTCTTATCCAATATAGACTATCTTGTCAGGCACAATCAGGTTTGAAAAATAATCCACCCACAACTGGGATGCACAGTATCAGCTAATCAATTCAGAACTGTCCTCTTACTCCAAATATAGTCCTGATCCAGTTCCTTTTATGAAGATAATTATTACACCTCACATTGGGGGCAAACCTACTATAAAGCCTAAAAATAAAAAATTGTGATAGAACAGACATAATTCGGTGTCTAAATTAGCTTTTGTAAGTGTAATTTCTCTCACATTTAACAGGGAAAAACTGAGAATGAGGGGGGAAAGGATAGGAACCAATGCATTACACTGCTTTGGGGCCGACAATGAAGAAACTGAAAATGTTAGATTTTCTATTCCTTGGCACCATCACCAACCCAAATGGTTGCAACCAAAAAATCAGGAGGTGATTGAGACTGGGAAGGGCAGACCTGAAGGAAGAAGAAAAGATCCCTAAGTGCAAGGCAATATTGCTGGAGACCTAGCTCAAGATAATTCATACTATGGTACTCCCCATTACTATGTATGGATGTGAAAGCTGGACAACAACAACAAAAACTGACAGGAAGAGAACTTTTATTTGAAATGTGGTGATGGAGGTGAGTTTTACAGATACCGTGGACCTCCCCCCCACCCCGGCAGATGACTCATAACGCACACACCAGAGCATATGCTTGGAAATAAGGTAAGAACGGAAACTCAAGCCAATCCATAATGTATCCTTTTTAAATAGCAGTTGTTGTTACTGTTGAAAACTGGACGTTTTCAAGCGGAGGCTGGACAACCATCTTTCGGGTATGTTGTAGATATGTAGGGCTATCTTTCAGCTAGGCTCCTGCAGAGTGCTGGGTTGGACTAGATGACCTGCAAGGTCCCTTCCAACTCTAACATTCTATGATTCTATTATGTGATTCTATACAATGATCCAATCTAGATGTAACCAGGGCACATACCACTGTTGCCAGATCTTTTCTGCCCAGGAAAGACCACAGCTGGCTAACCAGTCGAAGCTGGTAAAAGGCACTCCTAGCCATGGCTGCCACCTGTTTATCTGGCAGTATGCCTTCCTTCATGAGATGTTATCTACCAGGTGATGTTATTTACCTCCATGCCATGAAAAGCATCATACTTCCCTTTCCACACATTAAGTCCAGGCCAATTGACAACCCTAGCCACAGTAGCAACATATATTAAAAAGAGGGCACAATATAGTAGGTGGGGCCAGCCATGGCTGCTGGTGCACACTGTAAACTGGGTGGCAGAAGGACACTGCTATGTACTGTTGATGCTATGCCTATAGACTGTCTATTCTCTGAACCTCAAGCATAAGCCACTGCTTATATCAGCAATAATATTACTCCATGTAGGTCATTATCTGTAAGTAGGAGGTAACCTCTGTGTGAGAAAAACACAATGTGTGTGTCAGCCTTCACTAATTCCTTTATCCACCAAGTAGTCAAGTGCATTCAAAGAAGCAAACATTTCTCAAGTGCCAGAAGTCACATGTAATAAACATAAGAACTAGAGTAAGTGCTTGATGGGTATTAGGCTTCCAAATTCCCTTCCCAGTAGTGCTCTATGGTATCGGATGTCTGGACATGGGAGAATGCTTTAATTCATATCCTCCACAGCAATAAATGCATTTCATTGTTTCTAAAACCATGTGTACTCTTTTGGGCTTTGTCGGATTGGGGTCTTAATCTCTGCCCCAGGAAGTCTTACTGAGTGCAGTGGTTGTTTATTTACTAGTATACAGCCACCTTCCTTATTTCATATGATCTAATCCTGGAGGTTCCTGGGTCACAACTGCTTGAGCCTATGCAGGCCAGAATATCAGTGTAAACACTGATGCAAATAGATCTTTGGGATAACCTTTGTACTCCATTTCCTTTCTGACATTTATCACATTACTGATGCATCAGGCAACCTGGTACAGTTTGGTTCCACTGCTAGTCTTTATTCTAAAGGCACACAGTACAGGAATAGGAGAGTTTTGTAGGTCAGAGCAGAAGGATATTGGCAATGGGGAGTGTTTTTTTTTTAAGTTATGGAGTCATGCACATAGGATTGTAGAAGAGCTGGCAATCGGGGGGAGAGCATGGTCTGTCTAATGAAGGTTGCTAAAGTGGTCCAGTATGGTATAGTGGTTACAATGTGGGACTGAGAATAACCAGAGTTCTAATCCCCACTGGACTGTCCAGCTCATTGGATGACCCAGTATATCTTCGGTTAACCTACTATTCATAGATGTTTGAGGATAAAATGGAGGAAGGGAGAACTATGGACACTGTAGTGAGCTTCTTGGAGAAAAAGTGGGATGAACTATTAACTGCTTGACAACCAACCAAGGGAGATAAGGGAAGAACAAATACAGAGGCTGTGGTTAAAACTATTTCCATTATTCACTTGGGCAACTTCCACTGCCACATGTGAATTAGTTGGTGGCTGTCAAACATCTTTCATAGATATCTGTTCTGGTTGACAATAAGGTGCTTATCATAACATGCATGAACATGTATATAGATATGTGCTAAATCACTACATTACAATGTGAATTTTAAAAGAGGAACATAATTTTGAGATATGGATGAGAGCAGGCATTTGTTTGTGATTGTGGCAGCACCAAGGTTGGGGGGGGGAACACATCCTCCTGGACAGGCCTAGTCTCACAGCCATGAGTAAAAACATAGGACCCCTTTGATATGCTAGCGCCTCCCTGTTGGTTTAACAGGTTCTGGAGGGCTTTTGCTGCCAGAATCCAATACTCAGACTGGTTATGACCTTCTTACATGCATGGAAGGGAGATCTGAAAAAGAACTGTCCATTCTGTGCGTGTTTGTGAGACTGTGGGGAAAGTGTAACCATGCAAAGCCCAGCATCATCTTTATGCATACAGCCATTTGACTCTCTCAACAGAGAGGGGAAATCAGATGCTCAGGAAGGGTCTGTAAACTCCAAGTAGGTTAGCAATCGTTCCATATTTCATTTCTTTCATCAGTTTGCACCCTAGTCCTGTAATCTTATTTCCTCTAGGGGTTTGCCAGTAGAATAAAATTCTGTTAGTTAAGAGAAAGTAATTGTATTGATTCCTACCTACTGTGGCTCATGTTATGAAAGCAGCTCATTTGATGCTTCTCTGGTCACCAAATGAGGTAGGGGTTAGGGATCAGGAGGTGGTGGCAGTCTACTGAGAGTAAGGCTCTGAATCCCCCTTAAAAGGGGTTGGGGTACTGGGGATGGACGAGTGGGTTCCCTCACCATGCTGGAACAAGCTACTGCGTAGGGCTGGGTTTCATTTGTTTGAGGGCTGATTGTCTGAGCTGGGGGTGAGGGTGGCCTGTCAGGTCCTGGGGTGGAAGTGTCACAATATCTACCATGGTCAGCTCCATGATGAGGTGAGATGGTGGCCTTGAGCAGAACACTTTGGAAGGAGTGCCCTCCACCTATATGGTCTTTGTCTCTGTTACCTCACCCCTTAACCCAGAAGCTGGAGAAGCCAATGCTCTTTCTTCCATCATACTCCAGGTGAAACATGAGAGTTTGGAAAGCCCTCTTGGGCATGTGCATTTAGATTCATAGTGTTTAAAAATGCCCAGGGAATGAGCAGGAAAGGAGCAATGGGTGCTTTGGCTCAATAGGTGGGAGTGGCAAGAGGAGGGTGGTGGCCTCAGGTGGCACCCTACATTGAACCAGCACTGTTGTCTACTTTTGAGGAGCAATAGTATCATAACACTTTATTTGCTAAAATCTAAGGTGATTGGAGAAAGGAAAATTCAACACTGAAAAATAAAATCAAAGTGAGATTCAAGGCAAGAAATCCAATATACATATAATGCAAATTATTACCGATCATGAAGTTTAGCACCATTTGAGCCTGTTAGCTCTATACCGAGTGATCACCTTGACAAGGAATAGCAATAGATTCCACAAGCTTGTCTTTCACATACTTTTTTCAGTTGCCACCATATACAAAGCTGTCTTATGAGTAACATATTTATCAACGTCAGCTGGCAAATGTAAGTAATCCTGTCAGAATTCATCATTCCAGAGAAATTTCTAAACTGCTAAACAATAAACAATAGATAGGGTTTTACATAAACCGAAATATACCTTAGCTGCACTAACCCCTTTGAAACTGTCAGGTGCTAAAACATCAAAATGACAGCCTAGGGAAATGCTTTATGGAAGCACATTTAGGGCCAAATTAAATGTGATGTTGGGAGATCTATAAATGGGTCATTGTGTTAGGGAAAGGGGGTTTACACTTTCCCTGGAAGGGGGGGACGACAGAGGGTTGGATATATTGATCCATCAGCAGAAGGTGTTAACTGTCACAAATCTTTCCAGCATTCTTCTCCCTTCAGTTGTCAAGATTATTTGACATGAATATCAATATTAAGAGTTCTATTGTCTATATGGGAATAGGGTGCTTTCTTTGCCAGTGCATGCTTACAGTAAAATGTGGTTGTTGTTGTTTTTTTAAAACAAACTTTTATTTTTGGATATAACAACATATTCAACATTACATTTCACATAACATATATCCATTTCTCTTTTCTCCTCCCCCCCTTCTTAGTGGCTTCCCGCAATGCTCCTCCCTCCGTTCCGTAAAATGTGGTTTTTAATCTGTTTTAGTAATTGTAAATATTTGGTGGGGTTAGTTATTCCAGATTAACTATCAAGGAATAAAAACTCATCATATTGCACAGATGCATCAGGCCGTTTCTGTCCTACGTGCTAAGATCTGTGGGCTGAAAAGTACATCTAGATGTAGTTCCACCCTTTCAGGTCTTCTCCCCAAAGAACAAAACCAGTCAACATGCCTGAAATATGACCATCATTGGAGTAACAAACTTTTGACTCTTCAAAGCGGTTGCAGCCATTACAAATGACACATCATACTGCTAAGTTTCTCACTGCATTTTTTCCTCTAGAAACTCTTTGACCAGAGAAACCTACAAAGCCAAAAGGTGACCCACATACTGGGAAGGAGCTGTGGTTCAGTGGGAGAGCCCTTGCTTTGCACATAAAAGGTTCTAGGTTCAACCTTCATTTTCAGTAGCAAAAAGGAACAAGACCTCAGCCCAAGACCCTGGAAAGACAATCCTGACCTTGATAGATCAGCGGTTTGGTTCAGTAGAAGGCACCTTCATATATTCAAGCTGACAATGAAATGGAAGGGTGGCACATTCCATTCGACCATGGTTGTGGTGGACATTAAGTCCATCAGTCAAGAATTAATGGACTGACCAGTATGAATCTTCCCCTTTGCTGTACTGGCTTGCTTGCCCTCTGGTGTCCTGGATGGGTTTGGGCTGGCCTCCCTGCTGACCTCAAAATGGAAAGGAGAGGGGGTTCAGGCACCCTGGTCCTCTTTCTTCCTCCCAAGTGAGCTCTCTCCCCATCCCTCCCTCCCTCGCCTTGAAGCTTCCCCTATGTAACACATTTCTCTTGGTTAGATTGTAGGTAACCAGTACTATTGGAATGGACTAGACTGAGTCATACAACAGCAGCTCTGTAAATTTCCTCTTCGGTTTTGTATAGAAATACCAGTAGAGTGCATAATGAGAGATATGGTGAGACCCACAATTGCAAAGCTGCTGGTCTTAGAGGCCTTATAATAGCATTCCTCAAGCTACTGCATTGGCATGGAATCTCAGAACAAACAAAAGAAAGTTCAACAGAAGGCACGGAAGTAGCTTTGAAAAACAACAACACCACCACCCTGCTTTGGGTGAGATAAAGAAAGTTCATGTCCTGAACCTTCATCCCTTGGGTAGCAGCTGAGAATTTCATGGACTCAGGGCTCAGTAAGGGGTTTATAAAAGGGGAACTGCTTTGCATGCAATTGGGTGGCAGAGGAGTCCGAACTAGTGCAGTGCAGATTGGGGTGGGGGGAATAGGCGTATTCAGTGTAGACCATTGCAAAAATCTCTCTAGTGACTGTACAGCCAGATGTAAAAGGAAATTTTTCATAGGCAAGTGCAGGAGTGGTGCACATCAGGACAATAAGTTCGTAACTTCCTATACGCACTAATGGGAATGAAATTGGCTATAATTAGTCAAGAAAATGATCTTGGGGGGTCACAGTAAAAGGCTCCATGAAATCATCATCTCAGCATGCTACAACAGTGGAAAAGGCAAGTTCAGTGCTAGGTATTATGAGGGAAGGGACTGAATAGAAGTAAATTATTCTCTCTCAAAACAGAATTCTTGGTCATCCAATTAAATTGATTGTCAGAAGTTCCAGGGAAAATAAAGGAAGGCACATCACACAATGCATAATTATTTATGGAATTGATTTCTACACTTACATTGTTATGGCTACTAACAGGGATGGTTTTAAACATTGATTTGATCATTCATTGTACCATCAATGGTTATTAGATGTGATATGTAAGGATGAAGCCCCCATGTTGAGTGACAGTATATCTCAGGTAATGTGATGCTGTCCCCCTCATCCTCAGGCAGTGGCAGCTGGTACCCATTGGGGTGGTGGGGTGGAGGGAAAGTTGGTCAGTGGCGGTAAGAGCCACAATCAACAGTAGTAGTAGTAGAAGAAGAAGAGTTGATTGTTATACCCCACTTTTCACTAACTGAAGGAGCCTCAGAGTGGCTTACAATCTCCTTTCCTTTCCCTTCCCCTCCCCACAACAGCCACCCTGTGAGATGGGTGAGGCTGAGAGAGTTCTGAGAGAACGGTGACTGACCCAAGGTCACTCAGCTGGCTGCATGTGAAGGAGTGGAGAATCAAACCTGGTTCTACAGATTAGAGTCCACTGCTCTTAACCATTACACCATACTGGCTCTCAGTAGGCAGAGCCAACAAATTCTGGTTTTCTCCCCATCTTCCTCCCTTGCAACACTGCAGAAAATGGCAACACATTCAGGAGGCATCCTAGAAACCTTTCTCCAATTGTACCAAAGGGGAAAGGCTGATCCTGACGTAAATTGCAACCTAAGGGGTCAAACTAGATGTGATGGCAGGCATGGGGCCAACCTCTGGCTATGAATGCCATTCTGGAGGAGAATTTAGCCATTGAAAAATTGCTGTGAGGGCCTGTCCTCCTACGTGCTAAGGGCCTGTCCTCCACACATGCCTTTAAAGTGCTGAAACAGACCACGGTGGATGTTTCAGCACTTCAAAAGGCTTAGGGGGAGGGGCAAGATCACCTGTTGCTGATGCACCACACAGCTGATCAGGATTGGGCCCTTGTAGCAATTTTTAAAAGACTAAATTCTTCACTAAAACGTTGTTGGTGGTCACAGATTGGGCCTGTGGCTGCCGTTACATCTAGTTTGACCCTAATGCAAACTCTCCTTTTGGAACTGTGCTTGCCGCAAAAGTTAGGCATACCTCAGGAAAGTGAGAAATCCTGCCACGTGCTCCCCTGTTCCTAAAACCCACTACTTAGTATGCAAGCCAGAAGAGTAAGGTTTATGGGACAAAGAAGGCCATGAGGCTTGGAAGTGAAAATTTGATAACCACTTTAAATCCCTAGTGCAAAAACACATTTTCCATGTTGTAAAAAACCAAAACAAAACAGAAAGCAAGGAGGCACGATGCTGTGGGGAAGTAGGGAAAACCCCTCACTTCCCTAAAGTACTGAACCAGGGGCAAACAACCCATGTGGAAATGGCTTAAAAGGGATGCTTCTCTCTTCCTTATGTGGATGCATGCCGATTAGGGTTTTTTGGCAACCGGGGGGCGGGGAGTCCCCCGCTTTGGAGCCCCAATTTCCGCCCCGGCGGAATCGGGGCCTGGGGGAACCCCACCCCTGAAGCTGCGTCACCAGAGGTGACACAGCCACAGTGCTGACGTTGGGGGCATGGCTGAGCTCGTCGGGGGGGGGGAACCATATGTTTCCCCCCCGACGAGCTCGGCCACGCCCCCAACGTCAGCAATGTCTGACGTCACTTCCTGTGACGTTGTGACGGCGCGCGCGTGCACACGCGCCCAGCCTGCTCCCGGACAGGACGGAGCCTCCCCCGCCGGTGAGTTTAAAACATTTGGCAACCCTACAACTAGCAGGAGACGGGGGGGGAGACATGGAGGCACCATTGGTAATGGTGTGATGTCACTTCCAGGAAAAACCTGGACATTATGCCTTTCTATGAATTGCCAGAAACCATAGTGTTTCTGGTGATTCCTAGAGACAACTTATGTCACTTCTGTGGTTGTTGTTTATATATTTTTTCTGCAGGAAATGGGAGCCCAGGATGGAGAATCTCCTGTTCTAGGCAGGGGCTAGGCGGCCCTAATGCTAATAAATCCTCCTCTCCATGTATTTTCTGCTTACTGAATGAAAATGGCTGCCTTCTTCTAGACTGAAGAGGAAGTATGAAATGTCCTCAGTGAAATGAGCATGTGTAGAGGAAAAACCCACCGTGGATTCATTCTGTTATACAAACAGGATTCTGAAAGGGGGTAGGCTTTAAAGAGATAGCACATTAGTTCTTAGGGACACTAGTAGTAGGGTCGCCAGCCTCTAGGTGGGTTAGAGATCTCCTGGAGTTATAACTGATCTCCAAATGATAGAGATCAGCTCACCTGGAGAAAATGGCTGCTTTGGAAGCAATCCTACCTGGTACCTATAAAATGTTTCCATCTGCAATAGTCCCTGATTGGTCTCAGACTCAGGTTTATTGTTACAGTCAATGACTAGCACCCTGATTGGTCAGTTTTTTCTTTACATCCCCGGATAAAAAGATAATTGTGGCTGCTTCTCATGAAATGGCCATAGATGGTATACTTGAGATGGGCAGATAAACTAAAGTTTGTCAAAAATTTAGGCTGGTTTGTGGTTTGTAATGCCATGTTCAGGAACTGGTTCAGTTCATCATGAACCACAAACTGAACTGCAAAAATGCAGTTCATGCCCATCCCTATGGTATACTAGCTGAAGCTGGAAAAGGGTGTTGTGTTCCACAGAGGAAACCCTCAGCTTCCAGCAAAGCTCTAGGGTCAAATTAAATCTCTAAACTATGAACCTACTCTTTCAAACTCCTTTGAAAACAGGTTGAGTTTTTGTTTCATGACTGCTCGATGCTGTCTGAATGGTGAACTACTCTATGATCTAACATGTTTAATATTTATTAGTAAAGACAATTGGTGGATGAATCTCTCTTTTGTCCCTGTTTCCAGGACAGGTCCACAAATGTGTTGGCCATGAATCACAAATTTATGTGAATGAAAGGGAAGAGTACATTTCTTATTTCCATGATGAGAACCAATCGCACACAGAACAATGACCAATAGGGAAGGAGTCTAGGTTTCATCGGGCTTCTGAATGTTGACTGGAGGTTGGCTATTACTTCAGGCAAACACCTCTCCCATTCCTTCTTAATGAGTAAAATAACCCATTGACAGCTGAGAATGAAATTGGCCTCTCCAAGCAATGGTCTTTTAAATTCAGATTTAATGGAACAGTAATTGTGTTTATTGAATAAACACCAATGTCTGATTAAGATGATATGCACTGAGCTTCCACAGTCTAGTCAGAAGCTTCTGCATACCTATTACAGGCCTGTTAAGCCTCCCTAAATGTGTTTGCAATAACTACTCGGTATTTCCTTATTAAACAATAACACTCTCTACTGGGTCTAAATTAAATCCTTATGTGAAACACTTAATTCAAAGTATTATTGGGAAACCACCACACCTGTAGGAGCGGTGGAAAGGGAAAGAACCAAACCCTGCTTTACTTCTTACAAGACTATCTTATTCATAAATTTAATATCAAGTACATTAACCTTGTGTCAGTTACCTGAAGAACTGTATAGCCTTTTACTAGAGAAGTTTTGCCTCTGCTCAACACCCGCCAACCTGTTTCAATCCCTTTGGATTAAGAGCTAATTCATGCATGTATTATGTGCATTTGTATATTAATGAGTCAAAACCTGCACTGGGAAAAAAGCAATTTGTTATTATGGTCGTTCATTTTTCAATTCAGATTGGTTATAATGACAGCTAATAATATCTGGAAACAATCGGACACGGTACCTTGCTGTCTGGTTTAGAGTTCATAGAGGTGGAGGGGGGGAGCTCAGCAGACACTTAGCTGACAGGAATATTTACTAATCAGCTGAGTTACACAGATATTGGCATCAACAGGGATTGCTCTGATGGGCCTATCTTTCCAAATTGTTTAGTTTACAATGCACTGCCTTCTGGAGAGCAGTAACTCCTATCAGTTACCTATTCTGTCCTCTGGCACATGGGGTCCAATGAAAACAGGGTGAGATATCAACAAATGCAATCAGCAGTGCTGCTGCTGGGGTGGACAGAAAGGATGTGTTCACTCCTTGGAGTGGGAGAGAGACAAAGGCATCCCTTGGGTGATGAATTTGTCCAGATTTACTACTTTCCACTAAGAAGATTATTTACTCTACTAAAATTTAATGTGATGCCACTAGTTGTCTTGGAGGGGAAATTTGTTGTGTTTCTTCTGATAGCTACGTTTCCTTTTGTGGCAAAAAGAAAATGCTGGTTACAACCTTGAAACCCCTTCATAAGAACATAAGAGACGCGAGTGTTGGATCAGGCCAAAGGCCCATCCAGTCCAACACTCTGTATCACACAGTGGCCAGAAATACCAGAAATGACCTGGGATCCACACATTTGAAGGACTGCTTCCTTCTGCATGTCCCTGTGCGCCAGCCTTAGTTATCAGTGAGCCTTTTTTTTCTGGGGGAACGTGCTGAAACAGCATTCTGGAACTTCTTTGACAAAATTCTTTTTAAAATGTTTAAAGTTCATGAATTTTCAGTATATGGACTGAAAACTTTATTTCCCTCTTGAGAGTTCGTGCACCTCTTCTTTTTTTTTAAAGCCCTGTTTATCAGGCAAATACCTGTTGGTCATCCCACTAGTTAAGGTGGCCCATTTTGACCACAGCCATCTGTTGGTTACCCCACTACCTAGGGTAACCCATCTTGACCAGAGCCTGGGCCTTTTCCACTATAGCTCTGGCACTGTGGAATGGGCTCCCTGAAGAGGTGAGGGGGGAGGGCTCCTTGGAGATCTTCCGGAAGCACTGCAAGGCCGGCCTGTTTGCCTAGGCTTTTGAGGCAGTTTGAATAGCAGGCACCTTTTTTGAGGGGAGGTGTGGAGTTTGCTATCTATGTTTTTGGTTTTAACTGAAAATGTTTTATTTATTTTATTTATTTGTTGGATTTCTATACCACCCTCCCAAAGGCTCAGGGCAGTTCACAGGCGGCAAAGCCGGAATCTAAAATACAATAAAACATACAATAAAATACAATATTTAACCCCAAAAACCATCCTATAATGCGGTGCTATATCATTCAACCAAGATGGGAATAACCATCCAGCTTTGGTGGCCAGCTATCTCAGTAGCGTCCCGCTATGCTGTCTATGACTTCTGCCTGGGCATTCCTTGCCCTGGCCCTAGTAGGAGCAAACTTAATTTCTCGGGGACCTGGAACTTCCAGGAGATGGCAGTTCCCCAATTGGAGTGCTCTTGAGGAAACATATGGGAAGAGGCGGTCCTTCAGGTAGGCCGGACCCTGGCCATTCAGGGCTTTAAAGGTAAGAACCAGCACTTTGAAGCGAATCCGGTATGCTATCGGCAGCCAGTGCAGCGCTTGCAGCCCAGGCAGTGCCGGATTTACGCATAAGCTAAATAAGCTACAGCTTAGGGCCTCGCAATCTGCTGGGGCCTCGAATAAAAACACAATATAAAAAGTGATTTCAAATATTAAAAAGGTGTATATATTTTAAAAATTTTTTAATTTAAAACAGTAGGGGGCCTCTGGGTTTTGTATAGCTTAGGGCCTCAGCAAGTCTAAATCCAGCCCTGAGCCCAGGCTGAATATGGTCTCGCCTAGAGAGACCCAATAACAACCTGGCCGCAGCATTCTGCACTAGCTGCAGCTTCCGGATTTGCGACAGAGGCAGGCCTAAGTAGAGAGCGTTACAGTAGTCAAGCCTCGAGGTGACCATCGCGTGGATCACAGTGGCCAGGTCTTTGCAGTCAAGGTAGGGGACCAACTGCCGAGCCAGCCGCAGATGATAAAAGGCCGCCCTGACAGTTTTGAACTATTATTGGAAGCTGCCTTGAACCACAAGGGAAAGGCAGGATACAAATGTTTAAAAAACAGAAAAATAAATGGAAGATATTGTGCATTACCTTTTTAAAATGTTTGGTCCCTATGTCAGTCAGAAATAAATTTCTGCCTTTTGTAGAAAAGAAAGAAAACTAGGCAGTGTTTCAAAGGATCAGTGTTTGCAAATAACATGATTTTAGGTGTTTACGACGTGTTGCTTTGTTAGCCACCTTGAGTCTAAGAAGATAAAGTAGGATATAAAGATTTTAAATAAATATGGAGTCTTGTTCAGCTCGGTAGACAATGATTTGACTCCATCTAAATCTCATGCTACCTTTGTTGAGTCTGATGCTGTGAACTGTCACCACGGTAGTTCTAAGGGATTTTGAATGGTCTGCTCTCTGTCTACTGGACTTTGGATTGTATCCAAATAAGTGCAAGTGGAGCTCCATTTGCAGAACAGAACATGGCTGCCTCCCACTTTCCTCCTGCAGCCTACTGCATCTCCTGCAATAATTTGTGCTCCCTGTGCCATGCCACTGACTTTCTTGGGCTGCCAAATGCCTCTGTCTCCTCACCCTTCCTCTTCTTCTTCTTCTTTTTTTTTTTGATTTCTTAAAAGTCAGTTTCTACTATCTGTGTGAAATTTGGCACCAGGATCCCATGGGTGAGGATGCAGTCCCTGAGTGTTACATCCAATTGGGTGGGGAAAAAAACAAGTTATAACTAGAACTAAATGTTTTCCATTGAAAGGGAAAGTAATGAAAAATGAATCAAACATTTGAAAATAATAGTAACCCATTTAACAAAACTGAATCAATCTTTCTTTAATAAAGAAGGAAAGAAGGTTTCATGAAAACTACTTTACCTTTCAATAACTGTCCTGTTTTTTTTCTTGGTTTTTCATGAGGCTTAACTTCCCTTGGCTCAGTTCTGTTCATCAACCTTTTTTTATCCTCAGCATTGAAATGAGAGAGAGAGAATGTTTTCCAAGGAAAATCAATTTTCTAGGACAATCTCACACATTCACCTGCTATAGAAATTCAACTAGTTGAATGTCATAGCTTCTGTTCATCCTGCACAAGTCTCTGGCTGCTGTGTAGACCAAGAAGAGATCAATGGAGGCTAAAGCAACTCATGCATATTGGATGCCACAATGGCAAATGATCACCTAATCTGCATCACTGGAACCATCGGTAGGTCATGAGGGAGGGACCATGGCTCAGTGGCAGAGTATCTGCTTTGAGGCAGAAGGTCTCCAGTTCAGTCTCTAGTGCCTCCAGTTGAAAGGATTAGTGGTAAGCCAGGCCAGGAACAGTATATGGCATGCTATCAGAGCACAGAGCAAGTAAGACAAGAGCACCAACTCAAGAAGGATAGTCAAGGTCTGGTCCAAGGTTAAGCACAGAGTCAGGAGTCTAGTCCAAGAGTCAGTCCATCCAGCAATGTCTGAGAATCCAAGAGTTACTCACAGGAAGGTTCAGGAGCAAGACAAAGGCAGAGTTAGGAAGCAATCCAAAGAGTCACAGGACTGAGGCAGGATCCCATGCAGCAGGCAGAAGAAATTCCAATAACCTTTATTGGGATAGCCAGAAGAATTTCACCTTGCTGCTTCCACACATAACAGCCTCCCTTGGCTGGTTTTTATAGGCAATATGCTTAATAGTCATGCTTGCATCCAGCTGCTTGGGAGTAATCCTGCAACTACTCAAGCAGTTGGAGTCGAGCCAGGAGGTGTGCACTTTGTTGTTTCTCCTGTAGTTCTGTTCGTAGCCTCCATCTGTGGCGCTCTAAGGGTGGGAGTGAAACTGGAGGGCTGGAAATGATCAAGAAGAAGAAGAGGAGGAGGAGATTGGATTTATACCCCGCACTTCACTTGGAGTCTCAGAGCGGCTTACAAGCTCCTTTCCCTTCCCCTCCCCACAACAGACACCCTGTGAGGTGGGTGGGGCTGAGAGAACTCTGACACAAACTGCTCTTTTTCAAGGACAGCTGTGCCAGAGCTTGTGACTGACCCAAGATCACATCAGCAGGTGCAAGTGGAGGAGTGGAGAATCAAACCCGGTTCTCCCAGATTAGAGTCTGTGCACTTAACCACTACACCAAACTGGCTCAACTGAGTTTCACTTGTTGAATCAGGTCTGGAGGGTGTTGGTGGTTCTGCACCAGCTGTTGGCTGTGAATCTTGACAAGCTTGCAGCTCACCTTCCTGCTTGCCAGCTCCTGCTGACTCAGAGCTGGCTACATGGGGCTCTCTTCTCCTGAGGAGTCCTCACTCTTGCTGAGCCCTGGCTGACCCTTGACAATTAGGAAGAAGGACCCTGAGAGCGGATGCCAGTCAGAGTAGATGACTGGCCTCGATAGATTAATAATCTGTCTTGGTATAAAACAACTTCGGGTATCCTATGATATCATGGCCTGGATGGCCCAGCCAAGCCCAGTCTAGTCAGATCTTGGAAGGAGGGTCGGCCCTGGTCAGTATTTAGATGACAGACCACCATCGCTATGCAGAGACAGACACTGGCAAACCACCTTTGAATATCTCTTGCCTTGAAAACCCTATGGGGTCACCATAAGTAGGCTGCGACTTAACAACCCTTTCCACTACTTTGATATCATCGCTTGTGCTCTATTCAGCTGGGGGGGGGGGCATTCAGCAAACACACAGATGAAAAGGGCTTTCTGGATGTGTTTTGGTATGTGTCCTGTGCTCATCCCCACCACAAAAAGTGGTGATCTCAGAACTGCTTCTCGTGGGCACCTGACAAAGTGATGCTATTAAGATCAAGATAGGAACCCCCCTGCACAAGTAAACTTTTCCATGTGGTAGGGAGAACCATATCTGGAGAAGCTAAGCATGTGGAAAGGCTGCTCTAAATATGTTCCCAAGCAATGTGTGCAGGAACTTTAAAACAGTGCATTGTGAGTTCAGGAAATGTTTGCAATAGCTGCCAACTTGAAAGCCTCAAGATGAACTTGGAAGTGGATTCAGGCTCTTCGTTCCAGAACCAGTAGTCACTGATGTCACTAAATTTGCACCAAAAGTTTCCGTACTCATTCCTGTGAATATCTGAGAAAAGGTACCAGCCATAGGCTCTTGGGCCAGGCAGCTTCCTGAATACCTCTAAGTGTATTCCTCTTCACCATTTCCTGACCAAACATCTTCAGGATGTATAATGATAGTCTTCCCAATTACAATTCTATAAATATGATGAGCTCCTTTAACTTTCTCATACAATCTCCTTGTTGTGCTCTAAGAATAATGCAGGAACTGGGCTGTAGACCCAGTTAAGATACAAATAACACTTCAATTAATATTTTCCTGACCCCTACCTTTGGATTTTAGATTTATGAAGACCATTTTATTGGAGAATAATGAACCCAATACCTTGCTGGACATTTAATGCTGGATCTAGCTGTTTTTACTAGCTGTCATGACTGCTGCTCGATTGGCATTTTTAAAAATTTGGATAATGGGTTGGATCCAGTGTAAAATTTTCACTTGCCAGAAAAAGACTGCAGCAGCCCCTTGCTCTAAGTCTTACTGTATGTGCATTTGCATTTACACTTGTGCAAGATCTTGAGAAACAAATTTCTGGGCACCATACTATATAGGAATAAATGCACTAGGTATTGCACAAGATCTTGCACAAGTCGGGCTGCTGTGGTAAGTTTGTCTATGTTTCCACTTGCACATTGCTGGATCCAAGCCAGTGTATTTATCTTCTTGGATTTGATTGGCTGCTTTTTTGTTGTTTGCTGTTTTTATTGGCTGAAACTGCTTTTGTTAGTCCAACTTTGATTATTTCTGTTTGCTTTCATTTTTGTACAGTTTGTGTTTTAAAGTCTGTAAGCCACCATGAGCTCCTTCTTGCAGAAGGGCTGCATAGAAATTTAGCCAACCAATCAATGGATGATATTTTATTGGGATAGTTATTGCACCAAGGTGAATGTGAGAGTATTATCAAAACCTTAAGGTTCTTGTTTATTTTGATTTTATCTTTATGCGTTTTAATCAAATAAATCAATAAAACTATCAATAGAAACATGCAGCTCTTTCAAGTGGGAAATGACAAGGATCTTTTAATGCCTGTTGGTTGCTTAGAGTGTACTTTTTATGCCCATTGACTTAACTGGACTTCAAAAACGTAACTCTGCTTAGGATTGCATTGTTATAGTGCAGTCCTATGTAGACTTAATCAAGTTTAAATCTACTAATGTTAATAAACTTAGACCGGAGTAACTCTTCATAGAACTGCACTGTGAGTTTCTTTTTAAAGCTGTTAGATAGGCAAAGACAAAGTTGAACGCATTTAAGGCTGTTCCCGTCAAAGGCTTATGCTTGCAAGCATATGGTGGAATTCAGTCAAAGTACAAACTGATTGACATGGCATACATATGCCCAGAAGTGTATTTAAGTAGCAGGCAAGTAAGAGGGACTGTAGATATCAAAGCATGCACGTTCTCACACACATGCATGTACAAACATAACATAGTGGACTCACATCTATCCACATGGGCCCAACAAGGCTAGTTATAAATGCAAATAACCTGGCAAGCGCCACTAACCTTCTGTTGTCCATAAATAATGCACTGCCAAGATGCTTGTAGGAGTAGCTCCTTCTGGATACACCATAGGAAGCTGTAACTGCTACTCTGCCCCTGCTGACATCTTCATTCAAAAGGGGATGTTAAGGAAAGGACTCACTGATATTTATTTATTTATTTATTCCTTCGATTTATATACCGCTCATCCCCCTAAGGGCTCTGAGCGGTTTACATTATGCAGTTCATACAATTCCTACCTAAGGGCCACACACATACAATGAAGGGAAGTGACTAACCTAACAGGCACCCTATAGCGAAGTCTTGTTGTTATAGTCACTCTGCGGGAGGTCTTTTCCAATCCGGCGACGGCGTCTTCCTGGCACAGGTCTTCCTTCAGTCGCCGCAATTCCTCGGGCTTGGGCCAAGTGTATGTCAGCGCGTGCTCCTGCTGCGGCCTCTGTCCAATAGGCTCCGGCCTGCTGCGTCGCCCCGTCTCCGCGCTCCATGGTATCATAAACCCATGAAGGTGGTTTCAGAGGGCAGCCATGGTGGTCTGCTGCACAACAACCCAATACGGGTCCAGCAGCACCTTAAAGACCAGCAAGGTTTTCAGGGGATACGCTTCAGAGCAAGGGTCAAAATGTCCTCCATCAGATATGAGCTTGTGCCTCACAAAGGGAACTTTGCCTCTCTGAAGCTCATCCCGTGAAAATCTTGTTGGTCTCTGCTGCTGGACTCGTAGCTCTCATTAATCCAAGAACTCTGGCTCCACAGACCTCACAAACAGCAGAAAGGTGTGTGTGTGTGTGTGTGTGTGTGTGTGTGTGTGTGTGTGTGTGAGCGAGCTGCATTCCCACACGAGCCGCTAAATAAGCCCCTTGGCATGGCCAAAGCTGAAAGCTACCAAAATGCATGCATGGACCCAGTACAGGGAGGACTCCTGTAAAAGCAGCAGCTTAGAGCCAGGTGCGGGATTTTGCCTCTTTAGCCAGCCAAGCCAAGGCTGTGCGCAGGACCTGCCTTTTACTTCCAGGTCACCTTTGCTGGTTCTGAGGTCACCATGAGAAAACCACTCAAGTGTGTTTGGGGATAAGGGGGGTCGATTCATAGCATGCGGTAATGAGGTAGTCAGTGCCAATACATCCCCACCTAACTGGTAGCACTTCTTCCCTTCTTATAAGATTTAAAGACGACTTCTCACAACAGGAGCAAAATAGAATTATGAATTCAATTAATATTTAACTATCTTCCTGTTGCCCAGTATGACTCTTGGACTCATTCATGACTTTCTTCATTGCATGTTCTCCACGTTTGCCTGCTGTTTCCTCAAGCTGGGAAGAGTTCATTTTTTCCACCTTGTTGCAGACAACATAGAAATAAAAATACAAAAGTGTCACTGGTGAGCGTTGGAAGGGAGGTAGATATTGCTGTGGCTGCTACAAAGGAAGAAGAGGCTGGGGCGACCAATTCCATTTTGCATTATGAAGTGTTTTGCAGAAAACCGGTGGGAATGGGATACAAAGTTCTCTTAGCACCTAAAAATAAACCGGCTAATTGAGTCTCACTGCATCACTTTTGCAATTTGTTACAAAGGGGGAAAGGTCCTCCATTCTTCACAGTACAATTTTCTGTCTTGAAAGGCTTGGACAATTACTGCATTTTTACCTTTTTTTCACCACTTTGTGGACACTTTCTCCTTTTAAAAGAGGCTATGAACATTCCAGCTCCAGCTAGAGCTTAATAGGAAAGGATGGATGTTTGCACTTTGCTGGGAGGTTGTATGTGTTGAAGTTTCCACTCGTATCGCAAAGAGGATAATTGAAAAAGATTCATAAATGTGTGAACAAAGCTTTTCAAGCTTCAAGGAAACTCATAGAGGTTGATAGGTGGTTTAAAGAAGAAGGAATAAAGGATTTTTTTCCCCTGTCCCGTTTCTTCCTCTGGTTGCTGATTCTCCAGCTTGGCACTCAACAGACATACCCAAGGATCTGCAGTACATCAGGTAACAATGAAAACTACAAAAAACCAAGATGTAACCTCACTCACTGGTGGCCCATCTTAAGCCAAGCAAGTCAATATTGAAGAAAATAAAAAAAGTTTAGAGGTCTCTTCTTGTACTCTTCACTGCATGCTTAGGAAAAGGAATCGGAAAACATTTACCAATTGAATTGAAAATGAAATGTTTCTTTTCTAGTATTTACCTCAAACAAACTAATCTCAAAGATGCCTGCTCCAAAGAGGCTCCTACTTTAACAGAGCAGGTAATAGCAGGCTTTTTTTAAAATCCCCTTCCTCATATATAGCCATCTCTAGCAGCAGATTTTTTTAGGTTGGAACTTTAATAACTGTGATGTGACCCCCCCAATTTGGAAATATATGAAAAGTACCAATTCTAACAATTACTTCTACCATTCAGGAGCAGCTGGAAATCTTCCAGTCTGACAGATATTTTAGCATTTTCATGTCTGGATTTATTTTCCCATTCAGTGTGTGTGTGTGTGTGGGGGGGGGGTATTTAACTGTGACTGAACAGATGTGTGGTTGAGAAGAATGTTTTCCAACCAGAACAGTTATCCCATGTCTCTGCCAAACCTATTCATTCTGATTGGTACAAATCAGAAAAATTGATTTTCTGTAATCAATGCAATATCTGTCTGTTAGGTTTTCAGGTTCTGTATAAGGATGGTGCTTGTTTATTTGAGCTGTTCTGTTACCTGGGATTGTAGGCACTGGAAAAGCTTTGCTTGTACTTACTGGAAGCAAGGCTGGGCATGTTGAGGATGGGAATGGAAGCAAAGATTATGGCTCTACTCTCCACAATAAGTAAGCAGCACCTATCAAGCTAACTGCCCTATAGGAGGAAAAGGTAAAAGGAGTCAGATATGACAGCTGGAAGGAGGTAGAGGCATAGATCTATTGCTTCTACCAATTCAAGATAGTTAGGCGGTAATATCCAGCACACATATCCTGTAAGTGAAAAAAGGATTTGGCTTGCAAAATTTCTGTTTCCCCTCTTCTATCAGAGAAGCTCCCCTTTGATATCCAAAAACAACCAATAATCAGTCCCAGCCCACAAATCAAGACAACTGCTTTTACTGGTTTCTTGATGGTGACATTAGCATCAGGTGACCTTTGCCTGTTTTGAAATTAATCAATATGACCAGATAAATTTTTAATCAGCAGTAACAGCTGTCTTTGTTTTTGACTTGACACTGGAGCCTGTGTTTGGTGGGTGTTTGGTGGGTGTGATCCTTTCTTTTCCACCAAGAAATTGACATGTAGACTGACAGCTCAGCAAACAAAGCAGGACTCTGTGTTTTAAAGGTGGTGGAAGAGGGAGTTTGCTGACTAGTGGAGCTTATATGTAAATAAATGTCATTGGTCATTGTCAATATACAAGAGAGACAGCATAATATGGTTTCTAAAATTATATTCTTTGATATCAGTGCAAACCTCCTTAAGAAAATAGAAAGTTTTTGTTTTAGGAAATCATTGTGTACATTATGAAACAATTTAAAACAAATTCAAAACTGCTGTTCCCCCGCCCCCCCCCCCCCACCTACCTTCTCTTCAGCTTGGAGGGGTCTAGGCTCCCATGGATAAGCAACAGAATCATCAATAAGCTCCCATTGAGAAAGCATCAGTCCACAATTCTGAGCCTTTAACCTTCAGTCATACTGTTACAAACTATAATGGGACCCTCAGTATGAGACCCTGAGGGAACATATGCAGCAGGAGTCCATAAAGGCAGGAAAGAAAGAAAGAAAGAGAGTGAGTGAAGGAATGTTTAAAAGACAGACAACAAATAAAAGATGAAAACAGGTGAAAGCTCAGTTTTAAACACAGGTCGAATCTGCATTTGCATTTTTAAATTAGTTTCATGTTGCTGTGACGCCATCTTTCTCTATGCTTGTTTGAATGTTGTTTGGAGAGGATTCTTTTAAAGCAGTGCAGAGGTGCAATGACAGTGGTTTTTGTTGTTCAGTCGCACAGTCGAGTCCGACTCTTCGCGACCCCATGGACCAGCTCTCTAGGGAGCCGCCCTGAAAGGACGATAAACATATGTGGATGTGCAAAAGTATGCTAGCCCTCTTGAAGTGTAAAAACGACACCAAATGTAGACAGCTTTTTTGAAGACGGAGTCAAAAGGCTGGGACACTGATGGGAAAGACAAATGCCGATTCAGCCACAAGCTTCATCTGAGAGGCAAACCTGCTTGATGGCTGAGAAACTATCCTGTGGTTTAAAAGAATCTGTTCAAATTAGAACCTGAGAAATTAAATAAATAAATAAGGAATAAATAAATAAATAAATACATAAATATCCTTACTTATAAATGGAGCAATAGAACAAGATTTTAGGAGTATGAGTTTTCATGAGTCAAAGCTCTTGAAACTCATACCCTGAAAATATTGTTGGTCTCTAAGGTGCTACTTATGCGAAGACAAGAATCACTGGAAAAGACAAGAATACTAGGAAAAGTGGAAGGCAGCAGGAAAAGAGGAAGACCCAACGTGAGATGGATTGACTCAGCCAAGGAAGCCAGAGCCCTCCCTTTGCCAAGAATTCTGCAAGGCTGTTAATGACAGGATGTTTTGGAGAACGTTAATTCATAGGGTCACCATCAGTTGGAAGCAACTTGATGGCACAACACACACACACACACACACACACACAAGGTACTACTGGGCCCGAATCTAGCTGTTCAACTGCAGACCAACACGGCTACCCTCTGAAACACACTTACACATGCTTATCTTCAGCTGGATCATGCCAGAAGTGATGGGGAGACAGACAGACAGACAGGCAGGCAGTGCTTAAAGGGATACGTTTACTTTTGAGTTAATAACATCAGGAATCTGGCCTAAATGCTAACCAGGGGTTTCTAGTTGCCACAAGTATGCCAGGAGGGCTGAAATGCTGAAAAGAAAAGCTTAACTAAGATTGTCATGGAGACCATGTCTGCATGCAACACCCCTGGCTGCTGCCCACCAAGAGGCAGACTCTGAAGAATGTACAGCAATACCATGGAAACCTTGGAACACATCACCATGTTTCTAAGCAGGCTGCCTGGTAGGCTTCCTGAGCTCTCAGTGACCTTTTTCACAAACCCCAATAACTTCTGGAGTTGTGCCATCGCTTTGGCTATTGGAAGATGACCCTCTTCATTTTTAATGAATCCCCAGATAAAAAGAATTTCAGTGTGCCTGAATTTTTATGAAAACGGAGCAAAGCATGGCACGCAGAATTCAATCTCCCATTGGAGATAAAGCGTGTTCATTTACCAGCTCGGAAAATCAATACCTGTGATTTGATATGAGCATTTATATTCACTTAACTCTTTTCTATCACAGAGGCATGCAGAGAAGATCAGAGGAGCTTTATTTAATACAGCAGAATTTGTGTGAAGTGGTGCAAAGAAAATGATATTTTTCCAGTCTGCAGGAATTAATTCTTCTTGCCAGTATCCCCCCCGCCCCAACACACACACATTACTTCTTCCTTTGCACATATATGTGCACACACAAACTCACCAAGTATGACTGAAAACAGTACAAGATTAGAGCTGAGCAAAAACAATTTATCTCATTTTGTGTAAATTCTCATAAGCGTAAAGAAAATACTGTTTGTTTTGGGTAGCACACGGGGCTCATTGTGAACACTAACAGCACTGTGCCTCTCAATGCCATTTTTCTCTTGCTCAATCGTCCACAGTGTTGTTTTACGCTATTGGCTGTGATGACCAGAATTATTATATTGATGATGTCATGATACTGTGCATGATTATATCACAGATGCTCACAAATAAAGCGAACACTTGTTAGTTCAGGTCCAGTTGTATTCGCCAGTCATGAGCACTAAGCAGATTTTTTCAGCAAGGGATTTGGTTGTTCACAGACAGCTTGATTCGGTTTGTTTGGTTATGTTTTTCATGTTATTACAGCACAGTTCAACTGTCAGCATTTCTTGCATGTGTGTCTTCATGTAGCCCGATGGGACAAATAATTCTTCCACCCCACACAGACCTTTTAGTGTTTGTTGCTCAGCAGCCTATTGTCTAAATGAAGAAGAAGCAAATTAATTGGACCACCAGTGATCATAAACACATACTGTATTTTTTAAAAAGTCGTACTGTTTGGTGCTCATTTAAGTCTATGCTATCATTAAAGTTATTTCATGCATGCCCATTTTTGAACAGACTTATGAGAGTTGTAGTTCCTTTCCCTTGTGTCATTTAATTACCTGACCCCTAACACCCATGACTCTGGGGAAGAAACCATTTCACCTTCTGTGCAGATGCAAAAGCAGCTTGCAAGCAGGAAGGAAACAAAACACAACACTGCAGCTTCTACACAGCCACAATGCTGCTGGGCAGCTGTTCACAAGCAGTCACACAGCTGTTGCAGTATATGCTCCTGATGAACCTGCTTGCCACCAGATTCATGGCAATCCTAGTCCCTTCAACCAATCAGATGGAATGGCAATGTGAGACAATAAGGCCG
>NW_015161947.1:3296002-3308769 GCF_001447785.1 Gekko japonicus | reverse complement strand
GGAAATTTTAAATATATATTTGGGACAGCATTAGATTGGCTAGACAAACTGTCTCGAACAGGTCTCTGGAGAAGTGGCATATAAGTTATCTAAATAAATAAATAAATAAACAGGGCTATCACAAAGCAGAGGGAGCATTTACGGCAGATTTCCTCCCCTCTGAAATGTGCTCCTCCTTTTTAGTGATTTTTGGAGAGTGGGAACGCCTCATAACATACATTCATTATGGTCAGTACCTAGCTTGCAGCCTTCCCCACAAACATTTAAACAGTGCTCATCATGGTATTCCCTGACACAAATGTAAATGTGCCCACAACATGGCTCCCTTGCCACACATTCTGGAGCTGTCTTTCGGTGGTACCTTCAATATTTGGCATTCAAGAAGAAGAAGAAAAAGAGATTGGATTTATACCCCGCCCTTCACTACCCAAAGGAGTCTCAGAGCGGCTTACAAACTCCTTTCTCTTCCCCTCCCCATAACAGACACCCTGTGAGGTAGGTGGGGCTGAGGGAGCTCTTGACAGAAACTGCTCTTTTTCAAGAATAGCTCTTATCAGAACTATGGCTTGCCCAATGTCATCCAGCCAGGTGCAAGTGGAGAAGTGGGGAATCAAACCCGGTTCTCCCAGATTAGAGTCCACACACTTAACCACTACACCAAACTGGTATTCAAGAGACAGAGTGGTACTCAAGAGACAGAGCTTGGCAGCCCATTTCAGTTATTTATTTACCAAATTTATACCCCACCTTCTTTGTACCCTGAGCAGAGCCACCAAGGCTCTAGTTTGGGTGCTCTGTTGGGTTTGGGTGTCTTCTTCTTCCTGGTCATGGTGACAACTTCATGCATCTAAGGAGATCTGGATATGTTACAGATGTGACTGCAGCTAGGAAGAAGGTTGACATTTAAAAACAAACAAACAAACATGAAATGGTGCTGAAGCAGTGAACAGAAGTGGAATAGCATGAAACATTTGCAGATCTTCTGGTAAACATCTCTGGCTTCTCAGGTGCCTGCCCCCACCCACATACTTTTATGCTGAAGAAGTTCATCCTTGGGCAATCAGATTATGTGCAAACTAAATGCCGCAAGTTCAGGTGGAAATCATGACATACTGACAAAGGGCTATATTTGGGGTTGCCAGCTCTGGGTTGGGAAATACCTGGAAATTTGGGGGCCCGAGCCTGGGGAAGGCAGGGTTTGGGGAGTGACTAGGGATGCGAGGCTCCAGGTGGGACCTGGAGTTACAGTCATCTCCAGACTATGCAGATCAGTTCCTCTGGAGAAAATGGATCCTTGGAAGTGGGACTCTATGGCATTGTACCCCACTGGGGTCCCTGTCTTCCCCAGGCTCCATCGCCAGGAGTTTCCCAACTTGGAAATAGCAACCCTACCCCTCCATCCCCTACTAGTGACCATGGAGGACCTGGCAACCTTAGGAGGGACCTCAATGGGGTTCAATACCATAGAGTCCACCCTCCAAATCAGCCATTCCCCCCCCCCCGGGAACTGATCACTTTTGGGAGATCTCCATCCACCTCTTGGAGACTGGCGAACGTAGCTATGTTATAGTGGGTATCAGTAGGAATGAGCAGAGGACACCTTCAGCTGTTAAATTTTTGTTCTTTGGCACAACAAATCTTTTTTTTTTTAAGAAAAGATCTTAACATACCAGGAGGTCTTAACAAAGGAAGCCTAAGATCCTACTAGAACAGCAGGTGCTAGATTTACGACCAGTTACCTACATACCTTTACATCTAGCAAAGAATTAAATGACATGGAAGCTCTAGATAGAGGCCCAGCAAATGGTGTACTCCATGTAAATTTCCAGATGGTATAATAGTTAAGGCAAATAATAGCAGAAGTAATTAATGTCCTCACAGTAGGGGAAAAATTATTATGGACAAAAACATGCCTCTAAATGTGATTACTCCATCACTGACCTCTTGTTCTTTGTCCTAAAAATGGATCTGTGTATCTTGGGAGAATCTGCTGGAAGCAAAACATGCATAACTAAACGGTAGTCTGGAAACAAAAGACTGAAATGGAACACTTAGCATTTTGCCTTATACTGCATGTTTGTTTTTCTCCTGCTGGTTAACCTATTGTCAGCGAGGGCAGGGTATGCCAAGAGGCTGCTATAATGAGCTACTTAGTGCAGGGGGATTAACAGCTGGCTGATTCTGTATGGGTGCCCAGGGTTACTCTCCAGTCACCACCTTCTATCTGCAGAAGGATTTAGTGAACTGGAAAATTTGGGCACGCTCACTGGCAGTGACTGTGCCCTCTTAGTGTCTAGGGTTGCCACCTTATACCCTTATATCACCCTTCTAGGTCCTGTTCTCTGCTCCCTCCTTCATCTGTTGCAGGAGACACACACATGGGGACATGCCTGCCACAGGAGATAAGTGCATGATGGGACTAAGGGCCAACAGTCCAAAGGAGCTGCACCTGCCTCCTCCTCCACTTGCACCTGGCTGGATGACCTTGGGCAAGCCGTCGTTCTGATAAGAGCTGTTCTTGAAAAAAAGAGCAGTTTCTGTCAAGAGTTCTCTCAGCCCTACCTACCTCACAGGGTGTCTATTGTGGGGAGGGGAAGGGAAAGTAGTTTGTAAGCCACTCTGAGACACCTTTGGGTAGTGAAGGGCGGGGTATAAATCCAATCTCCTCCTCCTCCTCCTCCTCCTCTTACTGCATCAGGAGATTTAAAGGCATGTTCCTGGTGCCCAGGATAAGAGGTAGAAATCCTTTTTGTTTCATTCTCTGAGACCACAGGGGGCACACTCGATTAAACCACATAGGGCTGCTAACAGAGGGGAACTTATAATGGGAATAGATTTTCATTCGCTGTTCCACCCACCCCTACAAGAAAGGAGGCCGGGATTGTCCATCTGTCTGATACTTGGAATGTGCTTAGCAGTGACGTATAAATGAGCCGATTGTTCGGAGCTGAGTCTTTGTGCTTGGAAGGGAGCCACTGCAGCCCCTCCTGTCGCTTAGCTAAACCTTGGCAGCAGGTACTAACACGCACTGTAAAGGAGCCATCTGACAATGCCAAGGGGAGTTGCCTGTGGTATTTTAAGGGGTACTGTCAATCTCCTTTGCCAACACTGGCCAGCCCTGCCTGCTGCTTCCCTATCTGGCATGAGAGACAGAGGGGAAGAATTGGGATGTGGAAAAGGGGGAATACATAATAAATGAGCGCAGCCAGCTTGTCAGCGTTCAGGAATGGAAATTAAAAGCTGCTGACCAGCGCTGACCTTTTGTTTACATTTCCCTCTGAAACGGGAAAATAATTGCAGTTTCTATATGATGCTGCCTTCAAATTACACACCCCCCCTGCGCTATTCAAGACCAGCCAGTGATGACATTAGAGTCCTGAATCAAAACTAAGTGGTTACTATGGTGTCAGGCTGAAATTATGAATCTCGGAGTCCGCCAGCTTGGAGAAGGAGAAGCGATGGACACATAATTAAAACTGGGAGAGAGAATAGAAACCACATTGTATCTGAATAGCAGCAAGATTACACTTCCTAAGCTCTGGTTTAGGGGGGGAAATTAGATGTGCTTAGAAACGCCGTTAAATGCATAATCAAGATCCAGGAACAATTCACTCTGCTGGCATTTTATTGCTGGCCTCAGCGTTACCACCGACCCTCTGGTCTGCCCCCCCCTTCTTCCAAATGGTTAGTGTTGAGAATAATAATTTTCCAAGGGAGTGTAACAATGTGCTTGGCACTCGGAAAGGGCTCAAGTGCGGTTCTTCCCCACAGAGAGCAGCTACAAGCAGCGAGATGATTGAGGAGAGACGCAGAAGAAAGTCTGGGGTATCGGGAAGCAGGGCTGATTTTGTAATTTCAGCTGTCATTAGCCAAGCTCATTGTGGGCTTGATAGATCTGTGCTGCTTTGTTACAGTTAAGTGGACTGATTGTGGAACACAGAAACATTTTTAGTGACAAGATGGCTAATTTAAGAAAGGGGGGGGGAGAAAAAGAACACGCGTTATTCCATAATTGAGTCTCATTCCCCAAAGGCTCTTTCACTAAAGACCTTTGGGGATTTGATACTGGCCTTCTGTGCTATAAAAGAGAGTTGGTGGAATGTTTTTGGCAGGGTGGGGGGTGGGGATCATGACATCCTTGTACTAAATACAATTTCAGCCAGCAGTCGGGTCTTTGGATTTCGAAAGCTGCGTCTGGCAGCTCAACCTTTCCCGTTCTGGGACTAGTGGTACAAAATAGGACAATGGGAAGCAAACATTGTTTCTAATCATTGCATATGCCATGGACCCTTCCTCTCAGGAACACCACAGACAAGGATTATTCATGACAGCCTTGCAAGGTAGGGAGAGAATGATTTTCTCAGTGCCACCTCAGTTAATATTGTGGCACTGGGGACTTGAACCTAGGTCTCTCTGAGCAGGTCTCTCTGAGCAAGGCCCAGCTTTTAGTCTCCTTTGCCACACTGGCTCAGCTCTATATACCAAAGCATGAATGATTTAGCATAGGCACGCTCAGAATTATGACATGAATACGGTAATCAAGCAAACGATCACCCAACTTAACGTGCTCAAACACCCTTGATTATGTGTGAGGTGAGCTTATGATTAGAACACCTCAGTGTTCTTTGGTGATGTCTGTTTGGATATAGGGAACCAATGGTGGGAAACTATGCTGAGCAGCTTTGCACAGTAGCCCCCTGTACTGCAGGGCCAGGTTGTTACAACTTCCAGCTGCCTTTGTCCACCACAAGAATTAAATTATCTCCTTTACTCAAGAAGAGGCAGTATCCCCCAGGGGCACAATCAGGTCATTCAACTGACAAACTTGTATAGTAAACATCAGGTAGGCAGGAGACAAGGCAAAACGGTGAGGTTTTTTTTTTTTAAAAAAAAGCCTGGTTCAGCATTGCCTCTAGTACTAATCCGCAGCAGTTCCACAAGTGATTGCACTTTGGCTTTTACTGGTCACGTGCATCAGATGTGCACTAACCCTTGGCATCTACACAGCTCATTTGTGCAGCAAAGAAGAACCTGAACTGAGCATTATTGTAAGATGTATAACATGCATCTGGTCCATGGGGTCGCGAAGAGTCGGACTCGACTGTGCGACGGAACAACAACAACAAATAACATGCATGACAGGCCCTTTGAAAACTAACATCAAAAGTCCCACCCAGGACCACTGTGATCTTCTTACAGTCACTCCCCTTCTGGATGGAATAGCCAAAACTGTCCTTACTAAAAGCTGTACAGAGTCAGAGAGAAGTTCAAGGTACTTACATGAGAGAATCCGGTCATGCCACTCTTGAAAATTATGTACTAATGGCTACTGGCTAGATATGCCAGAACCCTGGTTGATGGGGACACTACCTTCAAAGTCTCCAGGAGACACAAGCTGGTCTTCTGCCTTAGGTAAGCTACATTTGCTTCCACGACTGCCATATGGACAACAGCAGCACAATGCATTCTTAGAGCTGCTATGCTGTCACAGCTGAACTGCAGGTCAAAGGTCTCTACAACTGCGGTCACATGCAATAAATAATCCACTTTCAGTGCACTTTCTAACTGGATTTTGCCAGTTCACACCGTAAAAATCCAGTTGGAAAGTGCATTGAAAGTGGATTATTTCGTGTGTGACCGCAATCTAAATGGACAATTGTGAGGCTTCCCTTATGCTATACTGGTTTGCCTACCCTCTGCCATTTTGGATGGGTTTGAGCCAGGCCCCTTGCTGGCCTCAGAATGGAAGGGAGAGGGTGTTCAGGCACCCTGGTCCCCTCCCTCCCTCCCTCCCTCCCTCCCGAGTTCTCACACAGATGCTGGAGAGTCTGGCCTTCCTTCCTTCCTTCCTTCCTAGTGAGCACACCCTTGTGTTCTTTCTCTCTCCCCCCTTCTTACCCTGGCCCTTCCCAGCTGCTGGCCTTCACCCTTACAGGCTACTGCAGTGCTATCCAGGTCATCAGCTTCCTCTCTAGCAGAGGTGGGGGCCAGGCCACTATCTGGTTGGGGCCTGTCACTGCCCCCACTGGGCTGGTCACTGCTCCTGGGTTCCCTGCTGCCTCCCTCTCTGGGTAAGGGCCCTCAGGCCACTGGGTTGTTTGTGTCTTGCCCTGTGGGAGTGGGGATAAGTCAGGGGTGGGAGCCAGCTCTGGACAACAATATATAGTTACTTTATTTTGCACAGTAGTCCACAGCAATGTTGATTCTCCAAGAAGCCATTGCTCTCTTGGAAGTAGTGATGACTCACTTCAGGTTGTGCACTGACCACTATAGGCTGCCAGGTACCCAAATTTACAGCGTACCTGAGAGTGACTTTGGCATCTTTTTTTTTAGGACAACAAAAATACTTCTTCAAGGAGACAGCAATCCTAAACAGGTCTACTCAGAATCCTACTCAGGTTTCCTCAGCGGGGATTATTCCCATTGTCCTCAGGAAAGAACTGTGAGCTCAGTGGTACAGGTCTTATCACAACAAGACTTTACCACTAGTGGGGATAACTTCAGTGAGGATTCTACAAAGGCAGTGTGAATCTTAAATGTTTCTATCACTGTTCTATTAACTCTCATAAAAAAATAAAGATGGTATCATCCTGCTATCATTGAGCTCCAAGCCAACACATTTACAGTTGTAGACAGAAGGGACAGAGTGGGGGGGGGGGGGGACTACATAGGCTTATCAGAAAAGTCTTTGGCTCTTAAATTATTTTATATAATGTGATTCCACAGCCTGTAAATGGTTGGCTCTGTTAAATGTACAAATTATGGGAAGCAAGGTTCCTGCATTAGTTCAGTTGTGACCTGCACAATGTATAACATACCGTAGCAAACACATTCCACCAGACGTGAATGCCAGCCCACCAGGGGTTCAATAAATCTGTTTGCTGCCTGTCTGGGAAGGAACTGTAAAAATGGGAACAGAGGACACAAAGAACTTGACTGGCCGCAATACAGAGAGCCTGTGTTTGGCTTACTGAGTGAGATGTTGTCCAGGCCCAATTTAAATGGATATCAATGAAATGAAATGAAATTAAGTCCAAATTGCTGAAAAAACTTCTTCAATGCTAAGTTCTTAAGCAGCACAATTTCAAATGTGAATATTTGTCAAAGATGAGGATATTCACTTCTGAGTTGATAATTTGAAAAGCCCCTTTTGTTTCAGCCCTATTGATGGCTTTATTAACTAAGGTCTTGATTCAGAAAAGTACTTGAGGATATATTGAAAACCCATTGACTGCAATAGACTTGACTTATGTACTTGAACTTAATAACATGGCTCAGTGCTTCCTTTCCTAGAGATAGTTTCCATAACAAAGATGTAATTCTGACTGTGAAATCTAAAATCGCAAATACGATCACAAAACTATGATCTTGCCTTACATTAATAAAGGGTTAATGCATGATTACCAGAAGGTAATCAACACCTACTGATGTAATCTGTTTCAGATTTTCTTATATTGCTTACATCCCTCCCTAATGCGTTATATTAGGATGTGTATGAATGTTGCTAAAGGACAATCTTATGTAGCAGCTGAAAAGAGGCCTTTGAAACATGAGTTCTTCTTCTTCTTCTTCTTCTTTTTATATTTATACCCCGCCCTCCCCAAAGGGCTCAGGGCGGCTTACAGTGGCAAGGCAGACCTTGCCATAGATTAAAACATAATACATCTTAAAATCCTAATTTAAAACAAGGTGCTCAGTGACTTCCATAGTCCAGGGATGACAGATCGCTGGTCCGAAGTTCCAAGTAGGCGGCTTAGGGCTTCTTCCATTCTGATGTTTCCTCAGGGCCTCAACCGGCTCATGGCGGTGGTGGTATAGTAGGGGCGGTGGCTCCTACTCAAAAGCCTGGTGGAAGAGCTCTGTCTTACAGGCCCTGCGGAACTGCACAAGATCCCGCAGGGCCCGGATCTTCCCTTGGAGCTCATTCCACCAGGTAGGAGCCGCCACCGAGAAAACCCTGGTCCTAGTAGCGGCTAGCTTGATGTCCTTGGGGCCCGGGATGGCTAACAAGTTTTGGGCCCCTGACCATAGTGCTCCTGGGGGAACATACGGGGAAAGGCAGGTAGGTTGGACCCTGGCCATATAGGGCTTTATAGGTAAGAACCAGCACCTTGAAGCAAATCCGGTACGCTATTGGCAACCAGTGAAGTGCTTTCAGCACAGGCTGAATGTGGTCCCTTCTAGAGAGACCCATTAACAGCCTGGCTGCCACATTCTGCACCAGTTGCAGCCTCCGGATTTGCGACAAAGGCAGCCCCATGTAGAGAGCGTTGCAGTAGTCTAGTCTTGAGGTCTGAAGTGAGTTCTGAAGTGAGACATCCTAGTTAGAACAGAACAAAGGTAATAGCAAAGTGTGTAGTCAAGTAGTGACAGAGACTGGTTTTCCAAGGGTCAAAAAATTAGCACCGTATTCAGGAAGCATCACAAATGTGGCAGTCAAACCACTTGGAATCAGTGGTCGACATGAAGCCATATGTGTAATGGTCAGGCAGCAGGAAACAGTTTTCCACATGCATGTTCTTCAACATATCAGCCTTGCCCATTCTGCCTGCCTGATATCCAAATCTGAGTGTGTTTGTGTTAACTGAGGACCAAACCAGACATGATGTTTGTTACATGTTCTCCATTGGGACTGGCAGCCATATGCCAGCTGCTGGTCCCAGTGGAGACCTCTCTCAAAAGTGCTGGGGGGGGGATTCTGTTTGGAGCCATGGCATGGGAGGAGGAGGGGCTTCTGCTTCCTCCTGTGCCATTTTGCAAGGTTAGCAATGTAAGTTTCAAACACCTTATTTCAGGGGTTTTTTTGTAGAAAAAGCCCAGCAGGAACTTATTAGCATATTAGGCCACACCCCTGACAGTGCAGCTCATTAGTATATTAGGCCACACCCATGCCTTTCCTTAGCTTGCCCGTGCGCCCAGCGGCTGTGGGGAGCCTGGGCAAGCCACCCCCCTAGAAGGGAAGGGAAGGCTTGCTCTGGCGCCCCGCAGCTGTGGGGAACCCGGGCAAGCCGGCTCTTGGACAGGCTAGGGAAGGCATGGGGAGGCATTTAAATGCCTCCCCGATCCTTCCAGGGGGGCCCTGGCCCACCCACCCACCTCAGAGTTGCTGGGGGGTCACTCTCCGGGCCTTCCCTCTGTAGCCACGCACGCAGAGGTTTTGACTGTAGTGGGCGTGGCCAACTCTGAAGCCAGCCGGAACTCTGTTCCTGTGCGTTCCTGCCCCAAAATAGCCCTGCCTTATTTGCAAAAACCCTCAATCGTTATGCTGTAGTCTGTTGCCATCTTGGTGTAGTGGTTAAGAGCGGTGGAATCTAATCTAGAGAACTGGGTTTGATTCCCCACTCCTCCACATGAAGCTTGCTGATAACCTTGGGGGGGGGGTATTTTTTTGTATTTTTCATATGTGCGTGTGTGTGTATGTGCGTGTGAGTGTGTGTGCACCTGGAAGTCATGGTGATCTCTGGTGACTGACCCCTGCTAGGGGCCTGGAGAATATTCAGGGAGATGGCTAAATAAAGCCTTCCCTCGCCTCCCGCTTCTGATAGTTCAAAGAGGTCTCTCATCCAAGTACTTGCCAGAGTCGACCCTGCTTAGCTTTCAAGATCTGACGAGATCAGGCTTGCCTAAGCTATCCAGGTCAGGGTGCCTGCTGATAACCTTGAGCCAGTCATGGTTCTTTCAGAACTCTCTCAGCTCCACCTACCTCACTGGGTGTCTGTTGTGAGGAGAGGAAGGGAAGGCGATTGTAAGCCACTCTGAGACTCCTTTGGGCAGTGAAGGTCAGGGTATGAAACCAACCTCCTCCTTCTCCTCCTCCTTCTTCCTGTGCTTTTCCAAAGAAAAGAGTGGTGGTGAATCCACACAGAGCTTATGCTGCTCCTATCCTTGACTGCTCATAAAGGTATGGAAGCATGGATGCAGTCACTTACATCATGTCATTTGTTGTGTTTCCTAGGTCATAAACTTCCTTCCAGTGGGTTGACAAGGCAGCCCAAGCTTTAGGAAATGCAGAAGGGAAGCTAAAAGGTCTTCAGGTATCCTTCTGACGGAAAGGGATTAATAGCAGCTATACAGTGAGATGCACAGAAAAATATTACCAGTTTCATTCCTAGAGCTGAACTGGTCTGGGACAGTGGGGAAGGGCACTTCAAATTTTGCTACTCAGGAGTTTGGGGAGTGAAGTGCCTCTCAAAATCTCTTTCTTATCTGCAGAACTGCCAGAAAGATCAGTGCTTGGTAGCTGGCAAATCTGCAAGTAAACGGACTAGCAACAGTTATGACGAATGTCACACTCACGTTTCATTCTACCGACAATAAAGCTCAAGTGAGAAATTCCTTCTCCCCTTGCATCTTTTATATCAAAGTTATATAGAAAAAATGTAGCAAAGAAATCTAAAATGCTAAGTGCAACAATGAGAGGTTGTGCTGTGAATTGATCAGAGAATCCTTCGAGCACAGCTGCCGGTTCCTGGGTACAGCGGGTTATTTCTAATATTCTCTGGGTTCAACTGTCCTTTAAATTGCTGCCATTAAAAAGGCCATATTGACTCTAGTAATTATTGCATCAACATTGTTCATAAGAGGTAATCGCTCCACATGCTGAGGGCTCTTTTGAGACCCTGCCAAAGAACCGGAGTCCACTTGTTGTTTAGGCAGGCTGTGGAAAAAAGTCAGCTGCATAACCATACAATGCAACTGACTGAATAGAGGAAACACGTGCAGCCTACAATAGCCACAAGCAATTTGGAGAACAGGGTCCAGATCCAGCAACCTCACCCCAGTTAATCTCAAGAAAAGTTTATGGCCATGTGGACTTTGGCTCAGTCTACACATGTGGGAGAATGGGGTGGTAGGGTGGATGGGAGGTGACAGATATCATTTTTGAATGCTTCCCCCATGTAAAGAAAACCAAACTCACCATATAAGTTGACAATTAGTACCTCTAGCTTGCCCCTTTTCTGCTGTGCTAGTTTTCTATATATTGGGAAATATTTATTTAGGAGAACCTTTAAATGTGCAATTCCTACACCTGCAGAACAAAACAGGAACCCATTTTAGCACAACAGGATGATAGTTCTTTATACTACAGCACAGGTAGATGCAGCCTTAAGGTGTGTAAAAGCTCCACTTTTCCTTTCTAGACTTCAGGGCCTGGTAGACATGCAGTAGAATAAGAGAGAAGAATACTGACCTGGGGATCTCGCATAATTACAGCTCATAATTACAGAGATCGGTTCCTCTGGAGAAAATGGATGCTTTGGAGGGTGGACTCTATGACATTTTACCCCACTAAGGTCCCTTTGAACACATAGAACGGATGGCACCACTTTGCTTGCAAGAGCAAAATTGTCTTTTGAGACACTAGCCTACATGATAAAGTCCCTACAAAGAGAAAGACAGTGCAGGACTTCCAGTTGATGGCGGCACACTAGCAGATTCACCTCCCGGACCTCCCAGGGGTGAAGCTGCGCTCCAGCTGAAGGAGGGGGTGCACAGGCTTGCTTACCCCCCCAGAGACCCGGGGAAGGGACTCTGGCCATGGAACTTCTAAGAGGTTGCCTCTTCGAGGGCGGAATGCCGGAGAATTGAGGCACCTCTTTGTTCCAACGGTTCTCTGTGCTGTGAGAGATTTAGTGATGCTTACCGGGGCAAGCGTGGGAGATCGAGCATCAGAAATGAAGCTGAAAGCAAGGTCGAATGACCAATTATGAACGTGAGTCAGCTTTAAAGTGTTTTTAAAGGGAAAAGGCTAGCTCCCCACCCCCCCCCACTGAATGGGAAAAAGGCAAGCGGGGGAGGGACGCCTTCCAAGCACATGAATTTTTGAGCGAGTGAGGGGGGCGGGACGGAAGAAAACGCGAAGAAAATTGTCGAGAAGTACTTACGAAAGTGAATCTAAGTGGTCAAGTGCACATTCAGAGACTTGTAAAAAAATTGTAAAAGTAAGCAAACGATAAAGATGGCGGGGAAGAAGGACAGAGAAAAACTTTTGAAAGCAAAAGGTTTAGAGAGCCCCAAACCGGAAGCTACCAGTGAGGTGGCCAAGGCTATAGCAGAGTATATGCGTCCTCTGCTGGAACAGCTGAATAACTTCAAGGAACAGATGTCTGTAGTAACTCAAAGTATTACTGCTCAACAAACTCAGATAAATGATATGCTGCATATAATGAAGCAAGATACTGAGAAGGTGAAGTGGCTGCAACTACACAGAAGGTGAAGAAGAAAGTGCAAAAGCTGGAAAGAAAACAAATCTCCATGGAAGACCAACTGTTACAAGTGCAAATGGAAAAGGCTAATATGATTCTTCGCTTCCAGGGCATGCCGGAAAAATCGGGAGAGAATCTTAAAGAAGTTATGAGTGAATTGCTAGCCCCAGTGACAGAAATGAAGGCAGAAGCATTGCTGAGCGATATGGATGTGGTCTATCGATCATATTCAGGTTATATAAAGAAAAATAATCTGCCTGAGGAAATTGTTATAAGATTCTTGAGAAGGCATGTGAGGGATGCAATCCTGAAAACGGTTTCTGGAGTACCACTGAAAGTGGGGGGAAATACTATCAGAACGCTAAAGGATATTCCATTTGAAGCAAGACAATGGAGAAAGAAGTACAAAGAGCTTGTGCTTTTCCTTCAGACAAACTCAATTGGATATAAATGGCTATTTCCAGAATGCGTTACTTTCAAGTTTAAGGATAAAAAAGAAAAGATTGACTCTGTTCTGAAAGCCCAAGAATTTCTAAGGGTTCAGCTGGGAAGACCAGAGGA
>NW_015161947.1:3294977-3295240 GCF_001447785.1 Gekko japonicus | reverse complement strand
CGAACTTGCAGGATAGCTGATGGAGCCTCTCCCCAAGATACCAACCAAGTTTGAAGAACATTGGACCAGGGAGTCCAATTCTACGAGCCCCCAAACAGGTTGCCCCTATCCCCTCCATTGTTCTCTATGGTGCGAAAAATAAGTTTTTTCCCACCATAGAGAAAAATGGAGGGGATGGGGGCAACCTGTTTGGGGGCCCGTAGAATTGGACCCCCTGGTTCAATGTTTTTGAAACATGGCGGGGACCTTTGGGCGCGGGCGCC
>NW_015161947.1:3256615-3294950 GCF_001447785.1 Gekko japonicus | reverse complement strand
CCCTCAAACCCCTTCCCCTCCAGCCCCAAGAATATACCCTATGTTTTCGCCATTAACTTCAATGGCCCACAAGTAATGAGCACTCGAGCCCTGCCCCCAGCAGCCCTCAGGCCGGAGCACCTGGAGTAGTCTTGGGAGGCGGATTGGCAAAAAGCAAAACCAAAAGCGCAGGAAAGAGAACTCCAGGAATGGAGCCTCTTCCACAGCCCAAAATGCGACCCACGAACCCTGAGCTTGCCTTTTCTCATTTGCAAGTCTGGCCTCTGCACTCCTTTAATTAGGCAGCTCTGAAGCTTGGGGCGGCAGAAGTTTCTTTGCACGCAGCTTGTGCGGCTGGCTGAGTGGCTCTTCTGCTTGCACACCTCTCGCCTCTGCACCTCATCTTCTGCCAGGCATGGAGGGGCCCAGCTCGCCCAGGCTTCTTGCCTCCTGCTGCCTTGGCCCTCTGGTGCACGGGTGAGTCCCCAAAGTTTGACTCTTCTTCTACAAGTCTCTGGCGCTGGAGGTATTCGCCTCCTTTCCTCCTGCCTGCTATGGCTGCATAATTGTGAGAGATTTCTTAACATAGTGTTCCTGCCAGGGAAGCTGGGGACCCTGCCCATGAGTCTCCATTTCATCCTCACAACAACCCTGTGGGGTAGGTTAGGTAGAGAAGGGGAGATTTGGCCCGGGGTCACTCAGCCAGCAGAGTGAGAATACAAACCTGGGTCTCCCCACATCAATCTGCAACTCTGACCACTGTGCAGTGCTGCCTCTACTGATCTGTAATGTTCCAGAGGTGTTGTAATGTAATACTCAGTTTCTCAAACGAGTGTATGCCTGTCTGTTGGTCCACTTAGGAGTCTTGATCCTGGTTGTGTGGTGGGCTAGTTGTGGCAAACGGTAGGGAAGCTCAGTATTTCTGTATAAAGTTGTAGGGGCTTTATTGCAATGTGGTATGGCCTGATATTATGTTCTTATTCCAGTGTGGGGGGGAATGGAAGCTGAGTGACAGGGTCTCTCCAAGTGATTGCCAGAAGTGAGATGGGTCCTGGTCTTGTGTCTTACAGATAATCTTACAAATAGTCCTTTGCATTTATATCATGCTTTCAACTTTAAAAGGATCATAATGCTGATTGTGTGAACTTAGGCAAATCACGAGAGGTAGAGCAGGAAGGGTTGCATCAGTGCTTAGTTCTTGTGGCCCTTTCTTACACGCCCAGGGAAATGCTGATCACCCCTTTGGGGCCAGGAAGCAATTTTTCTCCAGGCCGGTTTGGCCCCAGTGATCCTGGAGGTTTTTTCAATCATATTCTGGGCGTGGAACAGGGGTCACGGGGTGTGTGGGGGGTATTGGTGAATTTCCTGCATTGTGCAGGGGGTTGGACTAGATGACCCTGGAGGTCCCTTCCCACTCTATGAGTCTATGATTCTATAATTCACCCAGGCTGGGTGTGGGCACGGCAGCACGTCTGTCAGGCAGAAGCGCCGACATGGAGGTGAAGGGAAGGGAGAGGGGGGAAAGAATGGATCCCAGGTGCTTCTGCCTGTCAGAGGGGCTGGTGCACACTTCCGGTGATGTCAGGGTGTGTGGCAGATGCTAATAAGTCATGCTAATGAGCTCCTGCAGCTCTTTTTCTACGAAATGACCCCTGCTTAAAATGTTTAGATGTTCGTGCCTTCCTGGGTTGTCAACTCTGGCTTTGGACATTCTTACAAATTTGGGGGCAGTGCCTAGGAAGGATGAACATTGGGGAAGGCACTCCTGAGGGATAGAGTACCATAGGTCCCACCTTCAAAACCTGCTGTTTTCTCCAAGGGAAATGATCTCTGTAGTGTGAAGATGTGATCCCAGGAGAACTCAAGGCCCTACCTGGAGGTTGGGAACTCTGGGTAGGACTCCTTCTGCTCTGGAACCCTTAAGGGCTATGGGTATTGATCTCTCCTCAACCGAAGCATGCCCCACTCTGCAATGCGTAGCTCTTTGAGAACAATAATGAACACTAACCAGACCTTTGTTTCTATGCAAGGAAAGTTGCGGGCTGCAGATTGGCTCCTATGTCTTCCAGGAGCAGAATGTGAATTGTATGATTAAGGAAAATACTTGGGAAAATAGAAATATTTAGTGAATTCAGCTGAGGTTTAATTAAAATTAATACTATACCTTATTGGAGCCGAAAGCACAATGCTGCACGTGTAGCCGAATATGTTGAACCAATTAGGGAAGCCAAATAAGGCTGTCTAAACTTAATTGCAGACCTCTCCATTCCCCCATTACGTCAAGTGTTGCTAATGCTATTATGCTTTTGACAGGTGGCCCCTGTTAAATGAGCAAATCAATAATGTATCTCAGCTGGGGTGGGGGACTCAAATACCATTTGTATGGCTGTCAGGGATCCCTGAACATTTTGGTTAAATCTCCTTGTGTGTCCCTCTGAGCTAAAGTTGGCATCCCTAACTTCCTTTTATGAAAGGTAAAAGTAAGAACACTGAGATTAAGAGCTTTCCTGGTATTAGAGCAGATTTTAAAAAACCCAGTGAAAACAAGACACATGTAGGCTTTACGGACACAGAGCATCTTCCTTATAAATAATAGCTGAATGGTGGTGGCACTTCTCTAGAACATTCCACACGCTCCAAAATCTGTCATTCAGAGGGTCTCCCTATCCACTGGCTGCTTTGCCTGAGTCCTGCCTCCAACATTCTAAACATTTTGCTGTTCCTCTCCCCCTCCCCATAGCCAGTCAGAAAACAGAGGTTATTTGCATATGCAGCCTCATTGGCCTCTGCCTCGGAACACAGAGGTCGTTTGCATATGTGACTTGATTGGCTTTTGCCTCTAACATCCTAAACAGTTTTGCTCTTCTGAGGTAAAATGTGTCCAATCTCCAGGTGAGGGCTGGAGATCACTCAGAATTACAACTGCTTTCCAGATGGCAGAGATCAGTTCCCCTGGAGAAAATGGTGGTCTCTGTATCCTTATATGCTGCTGAGGTGGCCCCCGTATGACAGCCAATGTGACGTAGCAGTCAGGGCTTCAGGGCTTGGGAGAGGCTGCAGGTGTGTGGGGGGTGGAAAGCTGAAGAGTGAGGGGGGAATAAAGGTAGGTTGATGATTGGCTGGGAAGGAGATAGGGTTGCCAACTCCAGGTGGGAAATTCCTGGAAATATGAGGGATGGAGCCTGGATAGGGTGAGGTTTCAGGAGGCGTGGGATCTCGGACAGGTACAAAGCCATAGACTCCACCCTCCAAACCAACCATTCCCTTCTGGGGAACCATCGTTGCCAATCTCCAGGTGAGGGCTGGAGAGCACTCAAAATTACAACTGTTCTTTAGGTAGCAGAGATCAGTTCCTCTGGAGAAAATGGTGGACTCAGTGTCATTATACCCTGCTGAGGTCGCCACAGCAAATTGACACCGAGTGTCCAAGACCGGGACACCTGCCCAGAGCCTCTTTCTAGACGCCGTTGTATTTATTTCAACAACGGGCCTTTTTCCTAGTATCCACATAAATGAGGGCTGGGGGGGACGACAAGATCTTCTTGGAGGCATTAAACTAGCTTTCTAAAGTTAGCTTCCACTGTACATTTAAGCACTCCAAGTAGAAAACCAATTCTTTACATGTTCTCTCTCTCTCTCATTTTGTCTGTTCTCAACTTTAACCTTCCAAAAGGAGCACTGCAGGCAAAAGGATGAGAACAGCCCAAATAAAGTGGTCAAACCAGACATTCCTAGGGTTGCCAGTTACTCACTGCCAGCAGGGATATCCTGCCAGTGTTCTTCTGCACCCTCCCACTGTTGCTCAATGGAGCAGTGAGAGGGGAAATAGGGGGAAGACATCACATGATTCATCAACATCACTTCCAAGTGAAGACCTAGAAGTGACATCATCACATTGGGCAATGTTCTAAGAGCCCCCCAAATCTCTATGGTTATACCATATACCATATATTTATACCATAGAGATTCATGGCTTGGCAGTCCTAGACATTCCTATAGTATGGCCCTCCTTACCATCTGTGAATGCCTGTGAGAGATTGACTGTGCAATCCTGTGTGGAGTTACTGCAGACTAAACTCACTGAAATCACAGGACTGCATGTCAATATCTGAATGCTCTCCCATGTTGTTGTTGTTTTAAAATCTTCCTTGCGGATAGAAAATTAGCATGCTAGGGACAAGGCTAGGTTACATCCCCTCTATCTGGCATGCTAGCTTTTCACAGGTGGGAGGTTATTATTTATTCATTTACACCATTTATATCCTGCCTTTCTGCCCGATCAGGGCCACCAAGGTTGTGACAGCAGAGCACACTGAATTTTGTGATGTCTCACTTGTGCAATTCCAAGGAAGGCAGGAACCTGTGATATTTCTGAATGTGTAGTTTGGTCTTTATAAATTAAAGGCAACTAAGGAATGCTCCTTTTATCCGAAAGAGAAAGAAAAGACCTATTGGATTCCATTTGCTGCTTCTTTTCTGATCAATTTGTAGCACAGCTATAAATCTCTGGGGAGTCCAGCATTGCTTTGTCCAATTGAGATTAAGTGGACTTGAATGAACTGGCTTTTTCTTTTCCACTTTGCCGTATGCAGCCTGTGCTCACAGAGTTTGAGTATCAAGCACCTTTCTGAGAATCATCTGCAATTGCAGAATGACGAGAGGAGAACCAAAGTTATTTAGCCTCTTGTACTGGAGCAGGATTCTCAAAAGTTCTTTCCAGACCTTAGGGGTGCCAGCCTCCAGGTGGGACCTGGGGATCTCATGGAATTACAGCTCATCTCCACACTACAGAGATCAGTTCCCTGGGAAAAAATGGATGATTTGGAGGGTAGATACTATGGCACTGTACCCCAGTGTCCTCCCCAGACTCCACCCCAAATCTTCAGGAGTTTCCCAACCTGGATCTGGTAGTCCTACTCCCCCCCCCCCACCGGTGGCTAGGGAGGACTTGGCAACCCTACACGTGCAGGAGGTCAAACAATACTGCTCCTGCAACTGCTTCTCTTGTAGGAGGACTGTGTTTAGCATCAATCATATCTTTAGCCTGAGCCATTTCTGTCTTCAAATGGTAGCGAGCAGGGCTCTTTTTGGGCAGGAACGCACAGGAACGGAGTTCTGGCTGGCTCCCGAGTTGGCCATGCCCAACAGGAGCTCATTAGCATAATAGACCACACCCAATAGCAGAAACTCATTAGGATTCGCTACATTAGGGGTGTGTGGCCTAACATGCAAAGGAGTTCCTGCTACAAAAAAAAGCCCTGGGTTTTGACAACAAACAAGGTAAACTGAATAAGAAGGGAAAGGTGAGTATGGCTGGATGACCACACTTCTGGTAACATGGCGGTGTGGCCTAATGTGCTAATGAGCGGTGCTGTCAGGCTGTGGCCTAATATGCTAATAGTTTTTTCTGTTGGGTGTGGCCTATTATGCTAATGAGTTCCTGCTGGGCTTTTTCTACATAAAGAGCCCTGGTAGCGAGTCATTCCTGCCCTCCCCCCACCAAATTAGCACTACCACAGAACACAAGAGACTACCTTGTATTTTTCTTTGAGAAGAGTGGCCAATGCCATAGCCTAAATCCAAAACAAAGTCCATTTCTCTTACACTGAGATCTGCTTTAACCAATAATTTCTGTTCTACCTTCCAATTGCTTTAACCAATAATTTCTGTTCTACCTTCCAATTTATTGGCAGCCTGCACAACGACAAATCAATTAAAACAAGGACAAGGACATCATCATGGGTGAAACAATAAATATAAACCTCAGTTAAAATAGAGCAGCAGATGGCAAATAATAACTCATGAAAAGCTGTTATTTGTCTGTCCCAACAGCCTTACAGAGTAAACAACTGCTATGTATGTGACTAGTTTCCTAAACTTGTCCCAAATGGACCAGCCCCACCTGCTGGCCTGCAGCCATTCTGCCACACGATGGGGCAAAGGCCTTAGAATGGGAAGAGGAAGGGGCTGCACCACCTTATTCCTCACTTTCCCCTGAGCCTGTTTCCCTCAGAGCAAGGCCCTATCTTTCCTTCCTGTCCTGTTAAGAGGTTTGGTGTACTAGTTAAATGTGCGGACTCTAATCTGGGAGAACCAGGTTTGATTCCCCACTCCTCCACTTGCACCTGGCTGCATGACGTAGTTCTGACAAGAGCTGTCCTTGAAAGGGCAGTTCTCGAGAGAGCTCTCTCAGCCCCACCTGCCTCACAGGGTGTCTGTTGTGGGGAGGGGGAAGGAAAGGATATAAATAAATCTAATCTCTTCTTCTGCTGCTGCTTCATAAAGATTGGGTTTGGCCCTGCCTTTTCCCCAGGCTCTCCCAACCCCTGCCCTCTGGACAGCTTAGCCTGTCAGAGCAGGGCTGAGCCAGTGGTTCCTTCCTCCCTGCTGTTCTCTGGTAGGTCCCAACAAGGCTGCTTGCCAGTTCCTTATTGGCTGACCCAGGAGGCCTGCTGGAGTGGAAATTCCCACCAGCTGGGCTGGGCCTGCTTCCTGTGGGCCCACCCATTTGTGCTCCCCACTGCTTCTCCTGCCTACTACTCCTGCTTCTGTCCTCTGCTTCAGGTTGGTCCTCTGGGGCCCCTCCTGAGCTTCTGCCAGCTGTGGCAAGTCTGAGGCTGCTCCTCTCTTGGCTCCAGTTGGTCACTTTCCCCTCAGGGATGACTCCAGAGTGTTGCTTAACCAAGTTAGCCCATTCTCTCTGATTACACTGACTAGTCACTAATCTTAGGTTGTAGTCACATGCGCCAAAAAAAAACGGGGGGGAGGGAGCGAGGCTATTTCCTCTGGAGGAATTTGACCCGCAGTTGCACGATCACACCTCCCTTTGAAGCTGTGGGGGCAGTCCATCAGTGCATGATCAGATGCAACTGCGGGTGAGTCTGTGGCCTGTCGCAACCAATTAACGCCTGAATTTTTCCCGGTGTCTTTTAACTCCGCTTCTACAGTGGAGCGGAACGGGTTGTTGATGGCTACAAGGCGCTTCCCAGATGTTGTTGTCTGATCGCACCCTTTAAATCTGCCCAGCATTTGCACCTATGTCGGGTCTAATGGTGCATATGATCACAGCCTTACTTCTCTAAAGGGGGGGGGGGGTTCTGTGCAGAAAAGATCAGCATTGGTTACGTAATTAAAAAAACAAAGCTGAAAATTGGATTCCTTGATATTTAAAGCTTTTCCTATTAAGAAATCATTCCAAGACTTGTTTCCATTGGTTTGGGAGCATACTTCTGGATAATTCTGATTGACCAGCAAAGATCTGATTGGCTGTGCAGGGTTTTTTTTTAATGCTGTTTTGGCAGCAGCTGCTACCATACCACAGCACAAGGATCTTCATTGCATGACTGAAGATAAGCTGGTTGTACAGAAGAAAATAATTTAAAACAATGTTAATTTAAAAAGGCATCCCGTTTAATAGAGCTTCTGCCTGAAATGTTGAAGTGTTGCTATTAGACCTTTGCATAACCTCGCCCTCTGACAGATTGTGGTTGGCCCCTCCTCCTGTGGCAGCCATTTTATGGTTGTATCCACCAACCTATATCAGAATTCCAATGGCACCTGCAGAACCCAAAAGGTTGGGGATCCCTGGGATAAAATGTCGACATTTGACTTCTGGTGCCATACCTGACACCTTACATCTGACTTCCCGTGCCTTCTACTCTATTATTTTCAGCCTTTTTCCCCTCAGCTCAGTTGACTTCCTGTATTAGACTGTGCCATGATAAATTATGATTCAAAGAGAGGACTGGAGTGAGGTCAAATGTGGAGGCACAGTTAGTTCTATATCCCTGTATGTTCTGGTTTTGTTTAAAAATAGATCCCCTTTTAAAAATTGGTGTAACATTTGCTACTCTCCAGTCTTCTGGTACAGTGGCTGAATTTAGTGATAGGATACATGCACGAGTTAGTAGATCAATGATCTCACATCTGAGTTCCTTAAGAACTCTCGGGTATTTTTAATTTCCCTGATAGGTCTAAAACTTCATCCCTGGTCACCTTAATTTGGCTCAGTTCTTTAGATTCCCTTCCTGAAAATAGGGGCTATGGGATGGGTATATGCCCCGCACTTTCCACAGTGAACACCGGTGTTCCCTCTAAGCTGAGTTAGTGTGAGCTAGCTCACAGTTTTTTAGCATCCAGCTCACAGATTTTTGTCTTAGCTCAGGAAGGATGGCTCCAGAGCAATGCTCCCTCTAAACTGCAGAGTCTTGGGAGCAAAAATTCTACTCTGTGAGCTCCTGGCATTAAAGCTGTGAGTGAGCAATCTGGCTGCTGCATAAATCAGTTTGCTCTGGAGCCATCCTTCCTGAGCGAAGACAAAAAAATGTGTGAGCTGGAGGCTAAAAATTGTGAGCTAGCTCACATTAACTCAGCTTAGAGGGAACACTGCTCCAGAGCAAACTAATTTATACAGCAGCCAAATAGCTGGCTCACAACTTTAATGCCAGTAGCTCACAAAGTAGACCTTTTGCTCACAAGACTCCACAGCACATAGCAAAAAAATCATTGAGCTTCTCTGCCATCTCCCCATCTTCCTTTCTTCCTTTATCATCCAAAGCCCCCATTGCTTCTCTGGCTGTTTTCCTGCTCTGGATATTTTTTTAAAAAAATATATATTGTTTGTCTTGATGCTTTTAGCAACCTGCTCCTCAAAATCTCTTTTGGCATACTTAATGATTGACTTACATATAAACATAAGAACATAAGAAAAGCGAATGTTAGATCAAGCCAATGGCCCATCCAGTCCAACCCTCTGTCACACAGTGGCCAAAAATACCAGGTGCCATCAGGAGGTCCACCAGTGGGGCCCTTCCACTGTTGCCCCCCACCAAGCACCAAGAATACAGAATATCTTTTGCCAGAGCCTGTGGTCCCTCCTGTTCAATTCATTGGGACAGACTTTCCCCTTTTTAAAAGAAGCATCTACTTTTATAGCTTCACGTTGGTAGCCATGCAGGCCTTCTTTTAAACTTGGCGGTGCCTTTTCTAACCTGCAGAATGCATTCTATTTGGGCTTCAGTTAGCGTGGTTTTAAATACGTTCCAAGTTGTCCTCGAGGGATTTTACTCTCCTGTGTTTCCCCTTCAGCTTCCTTTTAACTATTCTCTCAATTTTGTAAAGTTCCCTGTTTTAAAACTGAATGTTACAATTCTGGACTTTAGAGGTAACTTTCCATTGACCTGAACTTAATGCTGAACTTAATAGCATTGTGGGCATTGTTCACAATTGGTGTAACAACCTCTACATCTCTCACCAGGTCTTGAGACCCACTCTTCTCTATCTCAAGATCAGCCTTAAGGGTTTGATCACGTGGGTGATAGTACAAGTACACCCCCCCAACCCTTAGGGCCCAGTATTTCCACTCATAGCACTTCTTTTGGGGAGTTATATCTCCTGATGTTTTCTAAATTATTTGATTCTATGTCCTCTTTGATGAACAACGCAACACCACCACAAACCTTTCCCTTCCTGTCGTGCCTATAGAGCTTATATCCAGGAATGACTGTATCCCATAGATTTTCCCTATTCTACCATGTTTCTGAGATACCTACTATACTTAAACTGAACATCAAGCACTTCAGCTCCCCCATCTTGGCTTGGAGACTTCTAGCATTGGCATATAGACACCTCTAATGTGTTTCCCTCTCTAGTAACTTTCACCTCCCCCGGCCCAGTATTTGCCACACATGGCCCTCAGTCACCATCCTGCCCTCACCCCCAAGTTCTATTATGCTCCTATCAATATTAGACTGAGTGTTTACACAATCATCCCTTTGGACAGACTTTTCCCAAACTGGAAGCTCCCCAGCTCCTGTTGGCTCCCCCCCAGGGATTAGTTTAAAGGCTGTTCTGCCACCTTTTTGAAATTAATTGCCAAGATCCTGGTTCCCTTTTGGTTCAACTGAAGCCCATCTCTTTTGTATTGGTTCGGCTTGTCCCCGGAAGTTCCCCAGTGTCTAACAAATCTAAACCCTTCGTCTTGGCACCACTTTCTCATCCACGCATTGAGAACTCTGATCTATGCCTATCTAGCTGGCCCTGCATGTGGAACTAGCATCCCTTCAAAGACCTGTGAGGTCCTGCCCTTTAACCCTTCAAAGACCTGTGAGGTCCTGCCCTTTAACTTTCTGACTAGTAACCTAAATTTTTCCACATGACTACATTTCCCAATGGCATTGGTGCCAACATGCACCATGACTGCTAACTCCTCCCCAGCACTAGTCATCAACCTATCTAGACAGTGCATAATGTTCGGAACCATTGCACCAGGCCGGCCAAGTCACCATGTGGTCAGAACAGCTGTCACAGATCCCACTCTCTATAGTACTAATAATCGAATCACCCACAACCAGAAGTCTGCCTCCCCCCAGCCCCCCAGGGGTATCCTCAATACAAGAGGATATTGTTCCATCATCATAGGAACGGACCCTTCTAAGGGATCACATCCCTTCTCCTCAGATTGACGGCCTCCACCCTTGAGAGTCTCCACAACAGCAGAAGAGCTGCCAGCACAGGAGTAGGACTGTTCTGGTAGGTCCCTGAAGGTTTCTTCCCTAAACCTCTCTGTCTGCCTCAACTTCTCCAGGTCGGCAACCCTAGCCTCAGGGGAATGAACCTGCTCCCCGAGAGTCACAAGCTCCCTGCAGCAAGTACATACCCACAATTTCCACACAATGGGTAGATAATTGTACATGCGGCACTCTATAAAACACCAGATAGCCTCCACTCCCTTGCTGGATTACTACCTTCCTACCTGATTAGTGGTTTAAAGGTATCTACAGTGATGCAGGGTCCCCAGGCTTGCCCAGTCTCAGCAGATCTCAGAAGCTTAGTAGATTTGTACTACTGATGGGAGACCACCAAAGAAGTCCAGGGTTGCTATGCAAGCAATGACACACCTCCTCTGTTTGTTTCTTGCCTTGAAAACCCCATGGAGTTGCCATGAGTCAGCTGTGACTTGATGGCACTTTCTACCACCACATTCCTACAGTGATCTCTTGCAGTAGATTCTTGTCTCCCTCTTCCATCCATGCAGCCCCTCCAGTCCCCACTCCCTATTAATTGATGAAAGAGGTCCTTTCTCTTCTTGCTGAGGTAGGGAAGGGAAATTGCCTCGCTCGGCTCCAGCCTTGCCCATTTTGTCTGCCTGCTTCCAGAGCCAAGTGCACACTGTTAAACAAGTGCTCTAATTTAGATCACAATAATATTTTTTTTTGTATTGCAGTGTTACTTGGGAGATGTAGCTTCATCCAGAAAAATCTGGGCATACACCAGTATGATAATGCTGCTGATGCACAAATGTCACTGACCATGCTGCTCCAAAAGCAATTCATACCCTCACGTTGTAGCTGATTTTAAATTATGACCATGGGTTATACTTAAGTCAGTAAATTTGGAGCAAGTGCCAATATAACCGATGCCACCAACTGCAGAGATGCAGAATCAGGTGAAACAGTACTTGTTTTCAGGGGTCATTTCGTAGAAAAAGAGGTGCAGGAGCTCATTAGCATAACTTATTTGCATATGCCAGACCCCCTGACATCACGGAAGTGTGTCAGAAGGCAACACCCACCGCTCAGGCTCCACTGGACCCTTTTGGATTGCTAGCTATTGGGGGGGGGGTAGAACATGTAGATCTGTCCTCGCAGAGGAGGGACGGCTTGTACCTGGATAAAACTTGGTCTTAAAGGTGCCACTGGCCTGTTTTGGACTGGGGGGCCAGGGGAGCTCTGCAACTTACCTGGCTGCTTCTTGCTGTGACTGAGGGCTGCTGGGAGCAGGGGGTGGGGCTTGTTGCATGTTCCCGCCCCCTGGGATCTTTATTGCCGGAGCTCCGCTCCTGTGCACTCCCACAGGAAATGACCCCTGCTTGTTTTACATTGTACAATCACACGGTGTGCTTGACATGAGTGAAAACTATAACTGCAGGTATGTAACACACACACCCCTGGATAAAATTTTATACTTTTTTAAAACACCCAGCAATGGTGAGAATGTGTATGTTCCAAGTGTTTATGATCCACAAGCAGACATTTTCAATGGTATAGTGTGGTCTAGTGGTCAGAGTGTCGGACGAGGATCTGGGAGACCCAGGTTCAGCTCCTCAGTCTGCTGTGGTGCTTGCTGGGTGGCCTTAGGACAGTCACTTCCTCTCCTTACCCTATTTTACAAGTACATTATGATCAAGATGGGTAGCTGTGTTTGTCTGCAGCAGTAGAATAGAGCAAGGGTCCAGAATCACTGATTAAAACATGATAAAATCTGAGAAAAGAAATCCTATGTGGAACTCTCATCGACATTCCCCCCTCTGTGATTTTCTGTCTCACAAATGGAATTGCACCCACGATCCACTCCTGCTTTCCTCTCATTCATTTGCACATGCCTAAACAGTAGGATCGGAGGATAAATAACCAGTAGGAACAATAATGGTTTATAATTGACTGATCTGTACATAAAGATTTTGACCCCAGTGAAGGAGGCCTCGTAACACAGCAGAGGCTGCTGAGCAGTGAGTGCCCACTTAGTGTTTGCTAACTGTTGTTTTCCTCTTTCTCTCTACAGCATACACTTGCACTGACTCTCAGAGCTGCTGTCATTCAGTCAGTAGTGTTTGCATTGTTGATCAATAGACGCTTAACACTTCTGATGCAGCCAAGGGGATCTGAGATTTCAGATATATCAAATTTCTCAAGTCCGTGCACCCTGCAATGTAATCTTTATTTTTCACATTTCTTAAATGCCATAGTGCATACTGCACCCTAATTCTCAGATCTCTAAATAATGATGACATTGATTAAAAAAAAAAACAAAAACAAAAAAGCCTGCCTCTTCCAAAAGCAAGTGTCCCATGGAACGGTCTTTAAGGGCAGCCCCTCATGCCAGATACAAACACAGTGCGTTGTGTTCAAACAAAGAGTTGTGGCTTTTGCCCTGGGGCTTGATGGTGACTTCTTCCGACAAGCTTTGGTTCAGTGCAGTGATGTAAGGCAACAAGGAAATACCGCCCCACCCCCCGGCAACCCAGTCATCAACATTGTCAGGCAGCTGTCCCAGCCAATGGATGAGCACGGGGACCACTGCTGACTAGAAATGCTGCCATCTTTGTTAGTCCTTTTTCATATGCTCAGTTGTATGCACAAAACCACAAGGGGCCATGGGGGAGAGCTGCAGGAGTAAAACCAGCATGGGGAGGAGGAAATGGGGGTAGGGTTACTAACTCGAGTCTGGGAAATTCCTGGAGATTTCTGAGGCGGTGCCTCTGGAAGACAGAGTTTGGGAAGGGAAGGAGCACAGCACAGATATGACAACATAGAACTGTAATTTCCAAACCTGTAATTTCCTCAATGGGAACTGATCTCTATAGTCTGGAGATCACTTATAATCATAAGAGAACTCCAGGCCCCACCAGGGAGTTGGCAAATCTAGGGAGGATTCCTCTCCACCAAGAGGGTTTTTTTTTGAGGGAGGGTGGTATTTTGTTTGTGTGTGTGTGTGTTTGTGAACCTGGAAGTCATGGTGACTTCTCGCAATCCCTAATGGGGCTAGGACATTTCAGAGAGGTGGCTTATATTAGCTGCCTCTGCGTCCCGACCCTGGTATTCCTTGGAGGTCGCCCTTCCAAATACTTGCCAGGGTCAGTGCTGCTTAGCTTCCGAGATCTGATATGATTGTGCTTGCCTGGGCTACCCAGGTCAGGGCTTCACCAAGAGTTCTTGTGGCTCCCCTTCCTTGTAATCAGAGGTCATTTCAGGGGGGTTCGCGGGGGATCGCAGTTCCCCCGGTTGAGGTACGGGGGCGGGGCACATGACGAAGCCCCACCCCCTGCTTCCAGCCACCCCGCTTCCGGCCCTCATTCAGCCAGGAGGAGGCAGGAGAAGAGGGAGGGAAAGTTGCTTCCTCCCTGCCTCGCCCCACCCCTGTCTGCCTGGGGCCAGGGAGGGCCTTCGCGGGGCTTCCTTGCACTCCCGCCGGCCTTGCAGGTCCACCGCCGGGCCCCTCATGGGGCTCGGCAGTGGAGCTGCAAGGCTGGCGGCGGCGGCCGGGACCGTTGGGGGCGGGGTGTGTGGCCTTATGACACACTTCCGGTGATGTCAGGGTGTGTGGCATATGCTAATGAGTTATGCTAATGAGTTCCCCTAGCTCTTTTTCTATGAAACGACCCCTGCTTGTAATCTTACATACATCTATCATGTTCCTTCCTTAGTCAGATTTTCTTTCATACTGAAAAGCACCACATTCCTTAGCCTTTCCATTTAGGGAAGATTTTGAACCTCCTGATCATTTTGGTTGCCTTTTCCTGCACCTTTTCCAGTGCTACTTTATCCTTTTTGAGATGTGTAACCAGAACTGGAAAGAAAGACTCAGTTAAAACTAGAACTAAGAGTGTCTTCACAGGACATCTTCATGAACTCTGGTACTGCCAAGCTGAAAGTGCATGAAATAAGACATATTACAGGCCAAAACATTCCTCTTTGCCCTGGCTGAAAACTGCTATTTTAAGATGCTGGTTTATATCTCATGTTAAATGCTTATCTTCTTGAATCTGATTCACAACAGAGGTTATTTATTTATTTATTGTTTCAACTTTTACCCTGCCCTCCCCGCGGGGTTCTGAAAAAAACATTCGTGGTTACTAGGAGTAAGGCTCATTGTGGGAAGAAATACAACAAGCTCTAGAAGAAAGCTCCAGGTGAGTGTCCCGACTGTGGCTGATGGGGCGGCAGAGGGAAGGGGAAAATAGAGGGAGGCAAGCCATGTTTATTTCCTTCTGCTTAGCTATAAGGCAGGGCTGTCTCAGGTCATTTTGCTGCCCCAAGTGGGTAGTATGGGAGGACAGCCTCATGGTAACAGGTATGGTTTCTTCTACCCCTGACTTATGTTGATTTGGGGTTATCCAGTGGCAGCAAAGGTAGAAAAGGACCTCCTCCTATGCCATGTCTTCTGCTTATCACTGCTGAAGTCCCTCCACACCCCAAACCCTGCCCTCCCCAGGCTCTACCCCTCAAATCTACAGGTCTGGCCCTGCCCTTAGTATGGCCAGCCTCCAGGCAACACCTGGAGATCTCCAAGATCAGTGCTCCTAGAGAAAATGGCTGCTTTGGGCAATGGACTCTATGGAATTGTACGCTGCTGAGGTCCCTCCGCACCCTAAACCCTCCCCTCCCCAGGCTCTACCCCTCAGATCTACAGGTCTGGCCCTCCCCTTAGTATTGCCAGCCTCCAGGCAGCACCTGGAGATCTCCAAGACCAGTTCTCCTGAAGAGAATGGCTGCTTTGGGCAATGAACTCTATGGATTTATACCAAAACAGAATTATATATAAGGAAAGATATGAACTTTGATTCTTTGAAAAATTTAATTAAAAGTTTAGAAAATGTTTGATGATTTCTGTTTTATGCTCTGGGTGGGTTTTTAATGCTGGCTTTTAATTAACAACTTTCAATGTTTTATGGTTTTATTGTGTTTTAAATTTTGTAAGCTGCCTCAGGCAGGTTCCCCTGGCACAATTTATTTTAAACAAACAAACAAACAAACAATACCTTGAAAAAGGAGAGGCCTCGAAAGCTTCAAAAGCTTAGGTGACTGCTTGATGCTACACAGCTTGAATAAGCCCCTCAGTGGCTTCTATCTGCAAAGTGGTTTGATGAGGGCAAATGAGAGACCATTGTAGCGGCAGTCACTGTTGTGGATGGGCTGCCAGTGCCGGATACAAGTTGGATGCACATCTGTTTCCTTTTCAAAGAGCCCCACGCATACGCACCAGACTGTTGAAAGGTAGAGTCGTCATTATCTTAAATTAAACAGGCCAGATTTTGTTAAGGGTTACTCCACTTCACAGAAGCAGCTGCAGGTTTACAGTGTTACAGATCTGAATCTGACTCGACTAAGCTTCCTCCAAAGGCTTCATGACCTTCTGTCTGTGATGCTCTGATCTCTTAAAATGGGTTCCCCATCCATTGTTAAGAAACACAAAAGTAAAGAACTATAAAATGCACTCCAAAAGGGGAATCTTGCTCAGAGGACCAAAAGGCAAAGGATAACTAGTCAACTTCCCCCTCCCTCTCCATCTCAGGGTAACCAGCGGTGGTCAGAGGGAAAATATAATAATAGCAGATAAAGCTGCTCTACATGACATAACACTTTCCCCAGGACTGAAACTGTGAAGCTGTGTTGAAGAGTTGAAGAGTTCAGAAGGGGGAAAAAATTCTAAGAGCGGAAAAGAATGGAAAGAAAAAGAAACACTATGGAGAAACATGAAGTGAGAGATGAAGGCAAGTTCCCCCCGAATTTAGGTGTTTACAGAGTGTGAAAAGGAGTGCCCCGTCATGCTGATAAAATTCCCATGATGCATTCTGAGCAAGACCTTTCTGCTCCCCTTCCTATCTAAGCGAGCTTTATGAGATAATGATGTTACTTTAGTGCAAACTCTTTTGAACCCATTGTGAATTAAAAGAGGGGAAGGGGTGGGGGGGGGGGGGAGGGAGGGTAAAAATCCCTATGTTATTTACTCTCATGCTGCTGACATTAAAGGGTTCCTTTAAGGGCCAGTGGGTTATTAACTTCCTGTCGCCTGCCACAGTGATATGCTGTGACATATTGTCACCGCATTCTAGCGAAGCCTTAAACATTAATTGGGAAGTAAGATGAGTGAAGCGGCTTTAATGAGATACCTTGTTGTAACTCCTAACTTTACACATTATTTACAGTGATTCCACTAATGGTTCCATCCATCAGAGAGGGATGGAGGGATGCGGAGAAAAGGCAAGGAAAGGGAGGAGAAGGCAGGGAAGGGGAAGGGGGAAGGAAAAGGGATTGTGAGGCAGTGGCAACTGCGGGAACAGGTGGCCGATCTCTGCTTTTCAGAGTGTACACTTCCTCAGGGGTCTTGTTGTAGAAAAAGAGCTGCCGGAGCTCATTAGCATAACTCATTAGCATAACTTATTTGCATATGCCACGCCCCCTGACATCACCGGAAGTGACAGAAGGCCACACCCCCTGACATCACCGGAAGTGTGTCAGAAGGCCCGGCTACTTACCCTCCTGCTTCATCCTCATTCCCAAACGGAATGAGGATCGAAGCAGAGGGCGGGGTAAAGAAGGGGGCGGGGCTTCACCACGTGACCGCCCCGCCCCCTAGAGGTTCTCTTCCGGAGCTCCGTACCTGAGAGCTCCCCCCCGACTAGAGCCTTGCACTTCCTTCCCTAAAACATCCCAAGCAGTAGAAAAAGGAGGAAGAAAGAGCACATTGTTTATCCCATCATCTTTCCTTCTTTTGTATCTCTGTAGCTGTGATCACTGCCCTGAAGTGGATAGGCCAGAATAGCCCAATCTTGTCAGATTTCAGAAGCTAAGCAGTGTTGCCCCTGGTCAGTAATTCAATGGGGAGGCCACCAAGGAAGTCCAGGGTTGCAGTGCAGAGGCAGGCGATGGCAAACCACCTCTGGATGTCTCTTGCCCTGAAAACCCTGTAGGGTCGCCCTAAGTCAGCTGTGACTTGACAGCACTTTCCGCCGCCAGCTGTGTTCACTGCTCCCAATTCTTTAACAATATAAGCTGTAATAGAAGGTTTAGATGGTTATTTTTAATCAATATATGAAATACAGTTTTTATTAACCTGCTGCACCCCTTCCCAACAAACAGGACACAGTCCACTCTCTTTTTAAGGCCTTTTTATGAAGTTATTCCTGGGCTGGACTGGATGTAGTTAGATTCTTTATGGCTACTCACACATTTAAAGCTATTTGAAGACAGTTTGTTACGAACAGCAGTCTTTCGGCACCTTAAAGACTAACAAGTGTGTATTCTAGCACAAGCCACCAGAACCTACATCATATGTATATAAATAGAGAGGAAAAAAAACTTGTTAGTCTGAATAAACAGGAGTCTCCTGACACTTTAAAGATAAACAATATTTCATCACAGGACAAGCTTGCACAGACTAGAACCTGCTTCTTCAGACACTGTGACCGATTCCGCAAAAGCAGTTGTTCCGCCCTCGGTCTCCTGTTTCCCCTGGTTATACTGTTGAATTTCCCACTATTTGCTGCAAGGTCACATTTTGACCCACATCTCCCCCCGATTTCACCTGCATCTTCTTGATCCTTATTTTTTAGGATCAAGAAGACGCGGGGGAAATTGGGGGGAGATGTGGGTCAAAATGCGGCCACACAGCAAATGGGTGGAAATTGAGCAGTACAACTGGGGGAAATGGGAGGCCGGGGGTGGAACAACAGCTTTTGCGGAATCGGTGTGTGAATGGACCCTTATTTTGCATCCATTTTATGTAGGAAACAACAAGCAGTAGGATCAGGGGAGGGAACACGAAACGCAGAAAGACAGAGTGAAATGTAATTATGTAAAATTCAAATCTAATCAGAAAAAAATACAGAGACTATTCATTCGTTATGCTAAGCTAGTCTATAATTGGTGGGAAGTCACAGCTTTTATCTATTTAGCACTTCATTTATAGGCCAGCAAAGAGTCAAGGCAGTTTCCTGAAGTCAGTCACAGTTGTGGTGAGTTAAAAATCTTAAGTCCCAGTTCAGCACAGGGGTGAGAAACCCTTAAATAAATCCCCATTTAAGCAGCACTTATACCCATGTGAACCCACACATCAGCTTCATTTGGCCCACAAATCCATCTCATGGTGTTCCCTTTGCAACTGGCATGTTCCACTGACACCCATTTGAGAGATTTATCTCACCCTTGGGAATCAGTTTATGGAAAGGCTTCTGGCTTCATCCCATGAGGTTTGCAAGTCTGCTTTGTCTGAGCATGCTTTTGACTGAGGGCAAAGATTTTAACTGTCCACGAGGCCTGTATTTTGCCGGTAAATTCTGTTGCTCTCATTAATTATATGGTGGATTGTTGTTAGTTTGCAGTGAAAACTTGGGTTTATATTTTTGTTTCATATGCCACTGAGCCAGGGGTCATTTCCTGCAGGAGCGCACAGGAGTGGAACTCCAGCAGTAAAGAGCCCAGGGGGCTGGCACATGCAACAAGCCCCACCCCCTGCTCCCAGCAACCCTCAGTCAGAGCAACAAGCAGCCAGGTAAGCTGCAGAGCTCCCCCCCCCCCGGCTCAAAACAGTCCAGTGGCACCTTTAAGACCAGGTTTTATTCAGGGACAAGCTCTCCCTCCTCTGCGAGGACAGATCTGCACGTGTCCCCCCCCCCAATAGGTAGCAATCCAAAAGAGTCCAGTGGAGCCTGAGCAGTGGGTGTTGCCTTCTGACACACTTCCGGTGATGTCAGGGGGTATGGCATATGCAAATGAGTTATGCTAATGAGTTATGCTAATAAGCTCCTGCAGCTCTTTTTCTAAAAAATGACCCCTGCACTGAGCTACCTACCTCACAGGGTGTCTGTTGTGGGGAGGGGAAGGGAAAGGAGTTTGTAAGCCGCTCTGAGACACCTTTGGGTAGTGAAGGGCGGGGTATAAATCCAATCTCTTCTATTTCTTCTTCTAAAGCACAGATATAAAACACTTTTTTCAGTTTGTGCATATAATAGCCACAATGTTTCCAGAGAGCAGTTTCACTGACCACTTCTAGTTCAGTTTGGCTCTTGCTAGCAGTCATTTCGGTTCCTGATATACCTTTGTGGTTACAATAAAGTTAGCTGTTGGTTATGTGCCTTCTCTGTGGCCTCCTCTTTATGATACTTGATACTTTTGGGTTGTATTTAGTTGTTTCCTTGAGGTCTTTCTTTGCCTGACTTGGCATGGTGTCTGACATCGTGACTTGAATACCAACCAATATGAATTTGACTTCAATATTATTCATTATTTTGGCTAGTCTTATGTCATCATTCATTTCTAAATCTGAACAGACATACAGCTTGTTTTATAACCATGAGGACTTCACTTTAAAAAAAAAAAGATTTCCTTTCTGGCATTGAGCCTAATGAAACAGCTAAATTTGACTGATACAAACTTCACTGCAGATATTCCGTTCGGCTTTAGCTCTCCACTTGTTTCACAGCTTTGTTTTGGGGTTTAATTAGATCTGTCAGCGCCGTGTTTAAGCATCAGATTCAGTAACAAATGTCAAGTCTATACCAGGAAACAGTTATAAAAATAAAGATCCCCACGCTAGCATTATAAGGGCCCACTCTCACCACAGGGAGCCAGACAAAAAACATTGCCTCTGTTTATTTTTAACTTTATGCCAGAGATGTTGAGGCAGTGGGAAGGTGAATAAAAACTGGATCAACCCCCCCCCATGTAATCATTTATTTAAACCCCTTGAAACTTCGTGTTGGCTCATTTCTGATCTCCAGGGATGATACTTTTTAAAACAGTTTTTATTTCTATTCGCATAATAATGCTGCTTAGAGTTGCCAGATCTTTGCCTTAGTGCTTTTGCTAGAATCTGGAGTCGCCAATAATCGAATATCTTTCTAGTCCAAGCAGTAGAAATGCACTCTATGAGGAGCTGCCTTTGTAGAGTGTTGGGACACTACAGTAGTGCCCAGAATGTGGTGTTAAAGGCTGCCAACTAGAGTTGGTGTTGTGGAGCAACAGTGGCTGGAGGGGACCCCGCTTACTGGCCAAGGCAAAGCAGCAGCACATCAAAAGCTTGTGCAAAGCAGAGCACTGCCCAGCACAGCCACAGCTGAATAGGTGGTGGCAGTGTCAGTTGGCATAGAGGGCAGGGTTGCTCGCCAGGAAGGTATGGAGCATGGGGACATTTCATTGGCAGAGTTTTAAATATGCAAAAGGAGCAGAGCTCAAGCTGCTGACAGAATAAACAGGTTTCTTTAGAAGAGAAAGGTTTAGGAGAGAGAAGGTTCTGTCTAACCATCTAACTGTGTAATGAACAACCAGGGAGGGAGTGGGCTAAAAAAAAGAGAAAGTCTCCAATGAGCCAATCAGGAGGCAGGAGGGGATCATTTGAAAAATACCAGGAAATCCATAATCTGACCATGATAGCTACTTAACCCTTCCGATGCCCCCTTTTGAATATTCTTCTTATCCTTGTTGCTTCAGGTGCACAGCAGATCTTGTATATTCTAACATATTTGGGGGCAGAGTATGGGGAAAATGGAGTCATGGTGTTGTGTGACACTCTATGATAAACTCAAAACTCTATGGTAAAAACAACAGCGATATGGGGAATTTCTAGAGCATCAAACAACCTCATGGCATCATGCCATCCCCTGCTCCCCATTTTGCAACCACTGCTCCATTAAGGGAGGATGAGGGGGCAGGGCAGTGGGAGCAGAAGGTTATAGAATCACAGGCTGTGGTCATACACACTAAATAATCCACTTGGAAGGGACCTCCAGGGTCATCTTGTCCAACCCCCTGCACAATGCAGGAAATGAACAAATCGCTCCCCCCCACACACCCAGTGACCCCTTCTCCATGCCAAGAAGGCGACAAAAACCCTCCAGGATTCCTGGCCAAACTGGACTGGAGAAAAATTGCTGCCTGTTCCCAAAGTGGCAATCAGCACTTCCCTGGGCATGTAAGAAAGGGCCACAAGAACTAAGCACTGCTCCAACCCTTACTGCCCCCTTCTCACAATCTGCCTAAGTTCACAGAATCAGCATTGCTGTCAGATGGCTATCTAGCCTCTGAAAACCTCCAAAGGAGTGCCCACCACCTCCCGAGGAAGCCTGTTCCACTGAGGAACTGCTCTAACTGTCAGGAAGTTCTTCCTAATGTTTAACTGAAAGCTCTTCTGATTTAATTTCAACCCATTGGTTCTGGTCTGACCTTCTGAGCCAACAGAAAACAACTCCACACCATCCTCTAGATGACAGCCCTTCAAGTGATTGAAAATGGTTATCATATCGCCTCTCAGTTGTCTCCTCTCCAGGATAATCATACCCAGCTCCTTCAGTCTTTCCTTATAGAATATGCATTTTTTGCCTCTGTCTTCACTGTGGAAGATGAGAAGTGCTTGCCCACTCCAGAACCACTGATTTCAGGAGGGGTGTTGAAAGACCTGAGTCAGATTGAGGTAACGAGAGAGGAGGTCCTAAAACTGATAGACAACTTAAAAACTGATAAATCACCAGGCCCAGATGGCATACATCCGAGAGTTCTGAAAGAACTCAAATGTGAACTTGTAGATCTCCTGACAAAGATATGTAATCTTTCCTTAAAATCTGCCTCCATTCCTGAGGATTGGAAGGTAGCTAATGTCACTCCCATCTTTAAAAAGGGTTCCAGAGGAGATCCGGGAAATTACAGGCCAGTCAGTCTGACGTCGATACCGGGTAAATTGGTGGAAACCATTATTAAGGAAAGAATTAGTAGGCACATAGATGAACAAAACCTATTGAGGCAGACTCAACATGGGTTCTGTAAGGGAAGATCTTGTCTCACTAACCTGTTAGTGTTCTTTGAGGGGGTGAACAAACATGTGGACAAGGGGGATCCAATAGATATTATTTACCTTGACTTCCAGAAAGCTTTTGATAAAGTTCCTCATCAAAGGCTCCTAAGTAAGCTCAAAAATCATGGGATAGAAGGACAAGTCCTTTTATGGATCAAAAACTGGCTAGTTCATAGAAAACAGAGAGTGAGTGTAGGTGGGCAATTTTCTCAGTGGAGGGTGGTAAGCAGTGGGGTACCGCAGGGATCAGTACTTGGTCCACTGCTTTTTAACTTGTTCATTAATGATTTGGAGATGGGAGTAAGCAGTGAAGTGGCTAAATTTGCGGATGATACAAAGTTGTTCAGGGTGGTGAAAACCAGTGAGGATTGTGAGGCACTCCAAGGGGATCTGTCAAGGATGGGCGAGTGGGCGTCAACATGGCAAATGGGGTTCAATGTGGCCAAGTGCAAGGTGATGCACATTGGAGCCAAAAATCCTAAATATAAATACACATTGATGGGGTCTGAACTGGCAGAGACTGATCAAGAGAGAGATCTTGGAGTTGTAGTGGATAACTCACTGAAAATGTCGAGACAGTGTGTGACTGCAATAAAGAAGGCCAATGCTATGCTGGGGATTATTAGGAAGGGTATTGTAAACAGATCAGCCAATATCATAATGCCGCTATATAAATCAATGGTGCGACCTCATTTGGAATACTGTGTGCAGTTCTGGTCACCACACCTTAAAAAGGATATTATAGCTTTGGAAAAAGTGCAGAAAAGGGCAACTCGAATGATAAAAGGGTTGGAACACTTTCCCTATGAGGAAAGGTTAAAGCGCTTAGGGCTCTTTAGCTTGGAGAAAAGAGGGGTGACATGATCGAGGTTTATAAGATTATGCATGGGAAAGAGCAGGTAGAGAAAGAGGTACTTTTCTCCCTTTCTCACAATACAAGAACTCGTGGGCACTCCATGAAACTGCAGAGCGGTCGGGTTAGAACGGATAAAAGGAAGTACTTCTTCACCCAAAGAGTGATTAACACTTGGAATTCACTGCCACAGGAAGTGGTGGCGGCTACAAGCATGGACGGCTTCAAAAGGGAATTAGATAAGCATATGGAGCAGAGGTCCATCAGTGGATATTAGCCACAAGGTATAGATAGGGGCTCTGGGGCAAGTGATGCTCTGTCTTCTTGGTGCTTGGGGGGGTCAACAGTGGGAGGGCTTCTAATGTCCTGGCCCCACTGCTGGACCTCCTGATGGCACTGGTATTTCTGGCCACTGTGTGACACAGAGTGTTGGACTGGATGGGCCTTTGGCCTGATCCAACATTGGCATCTCTTATGTTCTTATGTTCTTATGGTCTCCAGACCCCTCACCATCTTCATTCACCTCCTCTGGAAACATTCCAGCTTGTCTATACCCTTCTTAAATTGTGGTGCCCAAAACTGAATACATATTCTAGGTGAGGCCTAACCAGAGTAGAGTAAAGCAATACCATCACTTCACGTGATCGGTGTTATGTACTGCTAGAGCTTGAGTCTGAGTGAAGACTCCAAAGGCCTTCAAGGCTATTGGTTGTGTTGCCGGTAACGGCCAATCATATTTGTTGCCTTATATCCAATAGCTGTACTTTAAATAGTTACTTGGTTTATAGTTCATACAAATGAAGGATCCTACGGTAGCTGCCTACTTTGTATTGGTTGTTGTTAAAGGTGGGTGTGGCTTTTCCAAGTATACATTGGCTTCTGTGGAGCCTGTGTCCTTGGTTCGGAAGTTCAATAAAGAAGCATGTTGTTATGAGAAGAGCTACCTCGTTTCAATACTTAATAACCTGAACACTATATATCTGTTGATACAGCCCAAAATCCCATTTGCCTTTTTACCTACTGCATCACACTACTGACTCATGTTCAGTATATGGTCCACTAAGACCCCTAGATTCTTTTTTCACATACTACTGCCAAGACAAGTCTCCCCCATCCTATAATTATGCATTTCATTTTTCCTACCCAAATGCAGAACATTACATTTATCCCCATTGAAATTCATTTTATTTATTTTAGCCCAGTTTTCCAGCCTGTCAAAATCATCCGGTATCTTGACTCTGTCTTCTACTGTATTTGCTACCCCTCCCAATTTAGTAACATTATTTAATAAGCATTCCCTCTGTTCCTTCATCCAAATCATTGATAAAGATGTTGAACAAAACAGGTCCCAGGACAGATCCTTGTGGCACTCCACTTGTCACTCTTCTCGAAGACGTAGAAGTGATGTAGGCATGTCAGAGACATTGGGGGCGATGTTCAGGTTTGTGCTTGAGCTACAGAAGACATCTATGAAGTGCTGCTTCAAAACCTCAGTCGGATATCAGGAACATTCCTTGCCAGTTTTGAAAGAATTTTTCTGGCCTCCAATCAATTTCTGAGCATAGGTCAAAGTAGTATTTCTTAACTTTAAAATCCTCCACAGTCTGAACAAAGGCACTCAAATTGCCCTTTTCTGAATGAACCTTCAAACAGTTAAGATCTTCAGGAAAAGCCCACACCTCGGATTGCCAACCTCAAGATGGTGGCTGGAGATCTCCTGGGATTACAGCTGATCTCCACCTGGAGCAAATGGCCACTTTGGAAGGTGGAGCGTGTTGCATTATACCCTTTTGAGGCCCCTTTCCTCCCCACCCCCCCTTCTCAGGCTCCACCCCCGAATCTCCAGCTATTTCAAAACTTGGTGCTGGCAACCCTACCCACACCCATTCTGTGTGCCTCCACCTTCTCAAGTGAGGTAGATGATCACCAGGGGACAAGGCCTTCTCCATTGTGGTGCTTATGTATGGAACTCCTTCCCGATGTCCATTTGGTTGGTGCCTTTTCCTTTATATCCTGTATTTGTATTCTGCTTTCCAACCAAATTTGGCATCCACAGTAGCTCACAGGAATCATAAACTCAATTATAATTTACTAGTAATGTTTCCCCAGGGAGAAGTTCTCAGCTGAACTAAATTCAGGAATGGTGGTGAGGTTTCTGGTTGCATACTTCTTTCTTTCCTATGGTCCCTTTAATAGCATTTGGATGCCAGGGCTGGGGACAGCCATGCTTTCAGGTAGATCTGGATCCAACTATGATGCATTTTAGGTGCCGGGTGAAGATGATTCTATATTCTGACAACTTTTGTGAGAAGATTATTTTTGTCTCCTCTGCTCTGGTCTAACCTTGATTTGTTTTTCACTGTTCTGCTGTTTTTATGGTCTTTTGCTGACTGCTGGCAATTGTCTAAAAACAGTTTAATAGATCATGGTTTTACATTACTTGGATTTAAATGGTAAATGAGTTTTCTCCACCACCTTCAAAAAGATTTTGATGAGAAGTGGCACAAATATTGTTTTAAGTAAATCTCCATATTGCATTTATACAAATATAAAGACAGTGGTCCTATTTTGCAACGTTTTGGGCACAGCCATAAGTGACTTGCCCAAGGGGGTCAGTGTATCCATGACAGCAGAAATAACAAGTCACTGAAGTACTTCTGAGCACCTGTCTTTTCCTACACCACTGAACAACTGCAGTCTCCTGTTTCCCTGCGTACTTGAAATTTTAAAAAAAGGGTTTACATAAGTGGTTTGCATATTTCTCAGACGGATTACAGCCACAGTATCTTTCCCTTTAGAAATCATGACCTGTTCCCCATGGGCGGCAAACTACAAAAAGAGTAGCCTACTCTCTGCCACATAAACAATCCACCCATTTTCTTCTCATCATTTAGCAACACTAAGCAAAACCATTTTTTTTAACTACATGACTTTTCTGCCCCTCAGCTTTCTATAGGCAAGCTTTCTTGCCTGTTTTCATTTCCCCTGCTGACTTAATCTTTCTCATTGTTTACCATGGTCCCAATCCAAATCAGACTGCCATGAACCCGGGAAGTACAGACCTTCCAGAATACATCTGTGATCTGATCCCAGAGATGTAACACAGAATAATTTAACCTGTAGTAATGCCCTCTGTCTCTTGAAGGCCTTCACAGCCAAGGATTTGCAAATGGTAGACAGTATCATTTCTCAGGTCAGACCTGCTCTATTCCTTTTCTGTGAATTATTAGAACTATGGCAGGGCCTTTGCAGTCATAGCTCCAAAACTGTGGACTGAAACGTCAGGCTTGTCTCCTATGCTTCAGGTCCTTAAGGATATGAAGTAGATTAGGAGCTCTCTCTGGACATGTTTATTGTTTGTACTGAAGTGGTGCCTTGGAGAGTGTTGAGAGGGGCGTTTAAGCTTGTCAGAATGGAAATATAAGATTAACCGGAATTGGTAGTGGGCAGTGATGATGGGAGGGGTGACAGATCCCCACCTGGGCATCCACTTTGATTTTCCACAGATGTATAGGCAAGGTGGCTTCCATTGCCTTGCTGGAAGTCATGACCTTTACTTGACTGGTCTATGTCAAAGTCTGATGACATTGTCTTTCTGTAGGGTGAGGGGGAGTTAAACTAGACTCATGGCAGAAATGGTACCCTGATCTGGGCAGAAAGGTGAGGTATAAATTTTGTAAATAATAGTAAGTTGCTAGAGTATAGGTAGGGCTGATTTGGCAAGCACCTGAAGCATTTAAGGTTGAGGGGCCATTCCCAAGCTGGTCCTCTATTGGCTGGAATCAGAATGGGAAAGTTGGAAAGGATGTTGAGTAGAATCAATTGTCTGAAGTTGTTAGAACAGTATGTGGGACAAGAGAGATGAGGCTTTAACATCTCTTGGCACTGTTTTACATGCAGGTGAGGATAAACAAAACCAACAGTAACACTGGCCAAGTTTGGAGCCAAGGTGGGTTCACCCAGAAACTCTGGTAGCCATGATAAACTAATGGTGAGTGATAACTTATACCAAATTTAGGGATGTTTAATTGATATGGGTCCTGACCTGGATGGCCCAGGCTAGCCCGATCTCATCAGATTTTGGAAGTTACGTGGGGCTGGACTTGATTAGCACTTGGATGGGAGACCAGCAAGGAAATCCAAAGTCACTATGAAGAGGTCAGCAATGGCAAAACACCTCTGCTAGTCTCTTGCCTCAGGCTGGGGATCACCAGGAGGATAATGGAAGAGCATAAAGCTCTCCGCGGCTCATATGGGGAGAGGTGGTCCCACAGGTATGATGGTCCCAAGCCACATAGGGCTTTAAAGGTCAAAACCATAACCTACAGCCATAAAATTATGCTGGTAGCCATTTAAGACCACCTAAACTTGGAAAGGAGGCCATAAACAGTATTCAGAATTAAAGCTAAGGAGGGAACATCCTAAAACTCCCTGGATGACTAAGAGGCCAACTCACTCTAAACAAAGAGCACCAAAGAAAAATGCCATAATCAAAGACCGAGCACTAAATCAACCCATGGGAGGAGGTATCATTATGCTAAAAGTAAAAGGTGGGGGAAGTGGACAGGACCCTGTCCAAGGCTGTTCTGCCCTTTGTGGGAGGACTCATTGCGGCCAGGATTGGCAGAAACCACCTGGCAACCTGCTACCATATGACTTGCATGACTCACCTGTGATTGCTACTATTCAAAAGCAGCCACACCAAGAAAACCACTGTGGTGTAGTAGTTAGAGTTTCAGAACAGGATGTTTGAGAGCCAGGTTTGAATCTCCATTCTGCTTTGGAAGCTGACTGGGAGACCTTGGGCCAGGAAATAATAGACCTGTTCAGTAGGACTTTCTGATTTTATATTTTTAAAATAATTTATGATTATTTTTTATTTTTGAAATATGATGATTGGTACATTTTATCTGTGAAATATTGTGATTTGTATATCCTAATAATGTTATTTTTCTTTTGCTATTATCTTTTATATTGTACTATGTGTGAATACGGTAATTTACTGTAATAAATAAATAAACTAAACATCATTCAATCCCCAGTCTGCTATGGAAGCTCCCTGGATGACCATGGGCCAGTCACACACACTTCAGCCCAATCTACCTCTCAGGGTTGTCTCAAGGATGAAACAGAAGAGACAAGAATGAAGAGATGAGAATGATGTAAGCTGTTTGAGGTGAAAGGCAGGATATAAATGAAATAAAGAATTAAAAAATAACTATAGCTGCAGATGGGGGCATAGAAAAGCATAGCTGGTTGATGCATGAGAAAGAGAAAATAAAGCAGGGAAAGGTGAGAATATGGGGACTGCCAGGAGGAAGGAAAGAGGAAATAGTATGGGGAAGGGATACAGGGGGATGTGAGGCATCTTGGAAATTCCTTCAACGTTCCCCACACCACAATCAGGTCTGGCCTGGTGTACAACTGGACCACAGGTTTTCCAGGTGGAGGCTGCCAGGGAGAGGGAAGGAAAGAAAGCAGAAAACAGTGTGGCAGATAAAGGTAGGTTGGCTGGTGGGTGGGAAGGAGAGAAGGGAGCAGGTAAAGGGGACAGGCTAAGTGGGCTGCCAGAGAAGGGAAAGAGGAAATAGTGGGGGAGGAGAAAATGAGACACCCCTGCAAATCCTTGCAGGTTCCCTGCTTGTAATAATCTGATGGGCTACTTAATAATGACCTACTTAATAATCTAATGACCTAATTAAACCCTCAACATGGGCTGAAGTACCCTGGGAGCCTCAAGGGTACCTTGGAATTCAACCAGGTTTCCTAACTTCTACTTTAACACTACCTCCTACACAATCAACCCTTTGCTTATAGGATACAATGTGCATAAGGGAGCCATATTTAATTAACATTTAGAAGGCACATTCTATCTACACACTCCATAAAATAAATGGATATGCCATTATGCCCTTACTATAAATGGGAGAGCACTCGACATGTGTGCCTCTTGATTACTTTAACACAAAAGTGCAGCCCTGTAATATACCCCAAATAGGAGGACACGCCATGTGCATTTTCCAGTGAGCAAATAGCATGCTGTGTCACTTTACAGTTCTGCAGGGGTGGGAAAATCTCCATATGTCAAAACTCCTGTTTTTGCAACAGTTAAAGGCATAGAAGCTCTCTCCTCTATTGCAGCTGGTCCCCACTCAAATCTACATTGCAACTGGTCATCAATGAATCTTAATATTCTAGTATTCCAAATCCCTTGTGCTAATGCAAGCTGTCTTCCTAGACAACCCAGGAGGCTGATCCCCCCCCCCCGTTTATTCCCAGAACAGCTGCAGGCAAAACAGGCTGCTTCCAACTATTGTTACTAATTAATGGGTATCAGAGGGAGTCTAGCTTAAGCAGTGGTATTTATTATTCAGCCCTCAGGATAGATGAAAATTGCCCCTCAGGATGCGAAATAAATACCACCCATCCACATTACAGGCACATAGCTCAATCTTTTATGCCCCACCTGGCTCACTGAGACAGGCCAACCTGTTAATGTGATTGGTGTGTGTGTTTTTTTTGTAATGGGAACATATAGACAAAGAGGAGCAAGAAAAAAGGATTTTGTCTCAGTTGTTCCCAATAAGCTCAAAGGAAAATGACAAAGAAATTGCTCTGCATAATCAGATTGACATGACTGTTGGGAAGTGACATGCAGAAATTGTTTGTTAAGCTGATTTCCCACCACGGGCCCAATGGTGGGTGCAATATATCTATCTCATTTTATTCTCATAATAGCTCTGTGAGATGGATTGGGGTGAATTCATGGCTTCTCTTGGTCCCAGCAAAGCATACCTGCACATTGCAATACCTATGGTTCTCCAACATGGACTATCAGTTCAAGGGTAGCTGACCTCTTCCACTTGGCTTCCGCTCTTAGAGTCTTTATTAAGGTGCTAAGAGTGCAGAAGGGAGTGCCTGACCACCCATACCTAGACGATCTGCTGACATGGCCTCTGAGCAAGGCACAAACACCCAAGGACATCACAGTCACAGCAGATGGTCTGAGAGAACATAGAATTACCATAAACTAGCCTGATACCCGTGCTTCACCACAGTATTTAAGTTACGTAAATCCAGTTATAATACTGATTATGTGAAGTCTGAGATGTAACATTTGTTGTAGGAATTCTAACAGAGAAGATTGTAGTGTAAGAAATAAAGTGAGACATACATACTTTTTTTCTCTCTTTACTGAAGGACCTCTCTCTAGACCACATTGGTAGTTCTGCCCTCAGGTGCTAGGATGACCAGGCTGCTTGATGAGCTCACTCTGGAGCAGGCCACATAGAACTGTCCATTTAAGAAGCAGTCATCTGTTAAGTCCACTCCTGCTACCATCCACGAAAGTGATGGCCTCTCTACTTGTGTTCCTGGATTGTTTTGCTCATATGGAGACTGTGTTGTTCTGAGCACCTCAGGGTGATCTTGCTGGTACTTGGCCTGTGCAGCTCAGTGAACTGCAGGAGTACTATGTGCAAATGTCTTTGCCGCATTCCTAAGTTGCATCCTCCTTGTAGCGTTGGTGTATCTGGTTCGACATTTGCCAGGAGCTTTCCTGGGGGCAGTAAGAGGTGAGAGGTGTGAGGGGGAGTCGGTATGAGGGAGTAGTGATGTGGTGGACATTTCTTCAGGTTCATGAGGGAGGCACACATTGAAATGGCTCCTAGAAATGTTCTTTACTATCTCCCCATAAACATTCATACCCTGGCCCTGCTCCTACATCTGACAGACACCGGCCTGTCTGGTACTGGGGGGGGGATTGTGTTTAAAGGCATTGGGGAGGTTGGGCTAGCAGCAGGGCTAAGGCAATCATGCTGAGTGAACCTCCCTGGCAGCTGTAAGCATCCAAGCTCCTCTCCTACACCTGACAGGCAGCTGCCTGTCCAGTGGAGGAGGGGAAGGGGGGAGGAGTATTAGAAGCTACTGTGGAGGCAGGGCTGGCAGAATCACTAAGGCGTTACTACAACTGCCTGTTAGGTGTAGGAGGTGGGGGGAGTGTGTTGAAAGCCTCCTCTCCTACACCTCCTCTCCTACACTTCCTCTCCTACACCTGACAGGCAGCTGCCTGTTTAGTGTAGGAGGGGGAGGGGGAGGAGTATTAGAAGCCACTGTGGAGGTGGGGCTGCACCCAACAGACAGCCGCCTGTTAGGTGTAGGAGGTGGGGGGAGTGTCTTGGAAGTCATGGAGAGGCTGGGCCAGCAGCATCACTGAACCTCACAGGTGCTTGTTGGCCACTCCCAATTTCCTCAACTGTCATTAGCTGTCTGCAATCCCCTGTAACTGTTGGCTTTTTCTACCTCAGAACTCTGAGCTCTGCAGCTGATCAATCAGAGAGTAGGGAATCAATGGGGGGAGCACATTTCCCCCCTTTTGACCCACTTAGGGGTTGAATTTCTAAAAATCCCCTCTTAGTGAGCACCTACGCCACAGTGGGAGCGCTCTCCCCGAATTTGGTGTCTGAGCATTGATTTTACGGTGAGGGGACTTTCTTTTATATATATAGATGAGTAGTACTATATACTCGGGTTGAGGCAGCTTTCTCAAAAGTGATTTCTTTATTCAGCTCAGAACACAACAACACACAGAACAATCCCAGTTTATATACAATGTGGAACTAGCTAAACCACACCCCTAGAATACTAAGGTCCAATCATGAGTGAGCGTTTAAGACTTATAGAGTTTGTTCCTGCCTAAAGTCATAGTCTTTTTTGATTGGTCCATTTCACAACAGCAGCCAATCAGGTTGTTGATTTTATGATACTGAAAGTCTATGTTGCTTGTGACTGAAGCTCAGGTTCATTCTTCATTCAGGCTATCTACATAAGGTCAGAGGTCATTTCGGGGGGAATGCGGGGGAACGTAGTTCGGGGATCGCAGTTCCCCCGGGTGAGGTGCGGGGGATGGGGCACACGACGAAGCCCTGCCCCCCATTTCCGGCCCTCATTCATCCAGGAGGAGGCAGGAGAAGAGGGAGGGTAAGTTGCTTCCTCCCCGCCTCTCCCCACCCCTGCCTGCCTGGGGCCAGGGAGGGCCTTGGCGGGGCTTCCTCGCACTCCCGCTGGCCTTGCAGGTCCACCGCCGGGCCCCTGATGTCAGGGGGTGTGGCATATGCTAATGAGTTATGCTAATGAGTTCCCCTAGCTCTTTTTCTACGAAATGACCCCTGCATAAGGTCATATATAACAAGTAGAATGATCTTAAGTAAGCCCATCCCATGTGCTTTGTGTCGGGTTCCCGAGTACTTACCGTGATCCAGCGGGGAAAACATGCTCCCCAGCCGGACCATTCCGCCCTGTAACGCAGCATGCCGTCGCCAGGAAGTGATGCTGGGCGACGCTCTGGAAATGGGGCTGAAAACTTGATGGTACCATCAAGTTTCCAGCCCCATTGCCAGAGAGTCACCTGGCGTCACTTCCTGGCGACGGCATGGTGCGGCGCAACTGTTGTCCCTGCGGGAATGATCCTGCGAAGACGTCTGTGTCCCCCGCCGAATCACGGTAAGTACTTGGGAAGCCTGGCTTTGTGACTGAGCAGGGATTTAAATGTGGGTGTTCCACATCCTACCCCAAATCTGTGTACTAAGACTCGCCTATTTGTCACACTGGTCAGAAGTGAATCAGCAGGTGAAAATGCATGTGCTCCAGTGCTGCTGCTGCTGCATTTCTCACTCCATGCAAACAGAATATAAGCTCTAGCTGCTTGTATTCCTGGCTAGCAATGTGAGTTGAGTGTAATGGTCCTCTGGAATAGTCTACTTTCTAGTTTACTTCAGGCAGCTGCTGCTCTGTCATGGTGATGACAGTTGGCCAGCTAGTGGGCTCTCTCCTTCTTCCTGCCCTGGTGCCTGGCATTTTTTAAATCACTAACTGAGGCACTTGGTTAATACTGCCAAATGAAATTCCCAGAACATCTGACATTAGCAGTAGCAGGAAATGTATTGGGAGATGTCTTCAGATTGGGATGGGTATGTGTATGTAGAAGCTCCATTGGTGCTGTTGATGATGACGATGAGGAGGAGGAAGGTAGAAGAAGTAAGCAAGAAAACAAAAGACACCACAGGAGGGAAGCAGCTACATTCGCGCATGGGAGAAAGTAAATACAAAATGGTAGAGTAAGATTGAAAATGGCATTGCCTTGTCTCTACTCAGCCAGCAAATAAGATATGCAGAATCTGCTGGGTAGGAAGGGAATCAGAAAATCTCCCTGACATACTGCAAAGTATCCAGGGATTGACTGGTACATCCTAGCCAACATTCTGCCCATCGTTGTTGTAGATTTTCAATGCAGGCAATCCACGCTGGTATCAGCAACATGGTGCACACCAAATGGTGTGCATGACATGTAGTGCTTTAGTAAGCAAAAAAATCAGAACACTATGAAGTATTACTCTATGGACATCTTAATGGCATATGTATTTTACTATTGCATTATTTCTTTTTCAGCATTTGGGACAGATGCATTAAAATGCAGCCCTGATAAACATAGTTTAGTAGTGTCTGGCACTGGGCAATGAAACATTGGCAACGAACAGGATGATGACAGTTAATTGCATGTTTGGATGCGAGAAAACAGCTGGGGATATTCAGAAAGGGGATGCTGAGGGGAAATGTGAATGTTTGCATCATATAGGAAGACACCCGGATAGAACAAGGGGCTCGGGTTCCCTTAAAATTCAAAATTTCACACTCAGCTGCAACTACCTGCCAGGGCTGGTGCGCCTTTTTAATTATAATGTCTGTGTGCTTCTGTAGGCACCATTTAATTCTCTCTGACAGCCACCCATTTAAAATTAAAGTCAGACGTTCAGAACTTTGTTGCGGAATGGAGTCACACAAGAGATGAGCTAATTGCCAGATGTTGTTAATTTGACTCTGATCTGCTACCAAAAAGAGAAAGTTAAAAAAAGAAGGAAGGAAGCCCAAAGTGGTTGTTTTTTCAAGTTGATGCTCTGTTAAGTAACTGACATGAACAGAGCACATATGGGGTGTTCTTGCACTAATAGCCTCGGAGGCCAAACTACTCCATGCAATGAACTGTGGAGCATCCCTCCTGGGGGGCCAATCTTCAATGGATACTGGGGTTAGCATGGAATATATCTCCCCACAGAGCAGCCATCTGTGACCTGTCATTTGGCATTTCCAGAAGCTAATCTGCTCTATGTGGGATGAAAAATTTTCAATAGGCTGGTGCGTTGGGAGAGAGAGATATATGACTTGCAGAAACTCAAGGTATAAATACTTAGACTTTGGTTAATAGGATTCTCTGATCCCTTATGCCAGTTTAGTGCTATTGAAAAGAATAGCTCTACACCAGGGGAAGGGGTCAGTTGATCATTGTATGAGGCTTCTTTCATATATTAAATGTACGTTGTGACAAAACCAGGGTAATCTGTCTGGGGCAGTCCATTGGTACTGCCCATGGTAGTCATTATAATTAACAATCAGCACTGTGACTTTGTACTGCTCTGGCAAAGAAGGCCTGGAGGAGAGCATCTCTTCCCACCTTCGTACCTTTTTCTGGAAGTGATGCCAGTCCTCTCTAGGCATCACCACATTACCATAGTTTCAGGTGATCCCTAGAGAGGTGTGACATCACTTCTGGGTTCCCCCCCCCCATCTCCAACAGGCACATGGCAACCCCATTTAGAATACTATGTATGGTTCTGGTCATTCCATTGTGAAAAGGGTATCACAAAGCTATAAAAGGTATAGGAAAGTGTGACCAAACCAATCAAGGGATTATCAAAGAAAAGTGATAGGTAGGTTTCAGAATTTTTTAAAAAGACATCTGCAAGAGAGGTAATAATAGGGGTTTAGAAAATGATGGGTGGGACCCAACCAGCTTTTTGACTGTACAAAAAGGAAGAATGGGTCCCCTTTACTATCAGAAAAGTTGTGCTGGGGTTCATAGGACTGCGAAGAGAAAAGCTGTGTGGGACAAGGGCTATGGTAAGGAGTGGAATAGAATAAGATTGAGCAAAAAAGTTGGCTAAATCCAACATAAAGTGTGAGGTGGAGATAATGAATAGATATATAATTTTCCCCTTTTACATGTTATTTCTTTCTCATGGATCACTGCCTTGATGTGGCGAGGGGGCTTGTGTGGTTCGATGAGGCTGTGGGCTATGCCGTGGAGGGCCACCCAGGACAGACAGGCCACAGCAGAGAACTCAGACCAAGTGTGATCCACTGGAGAAGGAAATGGCAACCCACTCAAGTATCTGTGCCAAGAAAACCCCATGGACAGTATCAAAAGATTAAAAGATATGACGCTGGAAGATGAGCCCCTCAGGTTGGAAGGTGTCCAATATGCTACTGGGGAAGAGCAGAGGGCAAGTACAAGTAACCCCAGAAAGAGTGAAGTGGCTGGGCCAAAGCCGAAAGGATGCTCAGTTGTGGATATGTCTGATGGTGAAAGGAAAGTCCGATGCTGCAAAGAACAATACTACATAGGAACCTGGAATGTAAGATCTATGAATCAAGGTAAGGTTGAAGTGGTCAAAAATGAGATGGCAAGACTGAACATCGATATCTTAAGTATAAGTGAACTAAAGTGGACAGGAATGGGCAAATTTAACTCAGAAGACCATTATATCTACTACTGTGGCCAGGATTCTCGTAGAAAAAATGGTGTGGCCTTTATAGTCAACAAGAGAGTGCAAACATCAGTACTGGGATACAATCTCAAAAATGTCTGAATGATTTCGGTCCGATTCCAAGGCAAACCATTCAACATCACAGTAATCCAAGTCTATGCCCCAACCACTGATGCAGAAGAGGCTGAAGTGGACCGGTTCTATGAAGACCTACAACACCTCCTAGAACTAACACCAAAAAATGATGTCCTCATCATCATAGGGGACTGGAATGCTAAAGTAGGAAGTCAAAAGGTAACCGGAATAACAGACAAGTTTGGCCTTGGAAAGCAAAATGAAGCAGGGCAAAGGTTAACAGAGTTTTGTCAAGAGAACACACTGGTCATAGCGAACACCCTTTTCCAACAACCTAAGAGACGACTCTACACATGGACATCACCAGATGGGCAACACCGAAATCAGATTGACTATATAATTTGCAGTCAAAGATGGAGAAGCTCTATCCAGTCAGTAAAAACAAGACCTGGAGCTGACTGTGGTTCAGATCATGAGCTACTCATTGCAAAATTCAGACTTAAACTGAAGAAAATTGGGAAAACCACGAGGCCATTCAGGTTTGACCTAGATCGCATCCCTGATGAATATACAGTAGAGGTGAAGAATAGATTCAAGGGTCTGGATTTGATAGATAGAGTGCCTGAAGAACTATGGACAGAGGTTCGTGACATCGTACAGGAGGCAGCAATCACCACCATACCAAAGAAAAAGAAATGCAAGAAAGCAAAATGGCTTTCTGATGAGGCTTTACAAATAGCAGAGGAAAGAAGGAAAGCGAAAGGCAAAGGCGAAAAGGAAAGATTTACCCAACTGAACGCAGATTTCCAGAGAACAGCAAGGAGAGATAAGGAGGCCTTCCTGAATGAACAGTGCAAAGTAATAGAAGAAAACAATAGAATGGGAAGGACTAGAGATCTCTTCAAGAAAATTGGAGAAATCAAGGGAGCGTTCCATGCAAAGCTGGCCATGATAAAGGACAAAAACGGTAGGGACCTAACAGAAGCAGAAGAGATTAGGAAAAGATGGCAAGAATACACAGAAGAACTATACAAGAAAGACCTCGATGTCCTTGACAACCACGACGGTATAATCACTGACCTCGAGCCAGACATCCTGGAATGTGAAGTTAAATGGGCCTTAGAAAGCATTACTAACAACAAAGCTAGTGGAGGTGATGGTATCCCAGCTGAGCTATTCAAAGTCTTAGAAGAGGATGCTGTTAAAGTTCTGCACTCCATTTGCCAGCAAATTTGGAAAACGCAACAGTGGCCACAGGATTGGAAAAGATCAGTATACATTCCAATCCCAAAGAAGGGCAATGCCAAGGAATGTTCAAACTATCGCACAATTGCACTCATATCACACGCTAGCAAGGTCATGCTCAAGATCCTACAAGCTAGGCTTCAACAGTACGTGGATAGAGAACTACCAGAAGTACAAGCTGGGTTTCGAAGAGGTAGAGGAACGAGAGATCATATTGCCAACATTCGCTGGATTATGGAGAAAGCAAGAGAGTACCAGAAAAATATCTACTTCTGCTTCATTGACTATGCTAAAGCCTTTGACTGTGTGGATCACAACAAACTATGGCAGGTCCTTAAAGAGATGGGAGTACCAGACCACCTCACATGTCTCTTGAGAAACCTGTATAAGGGCCAAGAAGCGACAGTTAGAACCGGATACGGAACAACTGATTGGTTCAGCATAGGAAAAGGAGTACGACAAGGATGTATACTGTCACCTTGCTTATTTAATATATATGCAGAGTACATCATGCGAAATGCTGGCCTGGATGAATCACAAGCGGGAATTAAGATTGCTGGGGAAAAGATCAACAACCTCAGATATGCAGATGATACCACTCTAATGGCTGAAAGTGAAAAGGATCTAAAGAGCCTCTTGCTCAGAGTAAAAGAGGAGAGCGCAAAAGTGGGCTTGAAGCTCAACATCAAAAAAACTAAGATCATGGCATCCGGCCCCATCACTCCTTGGCAAATAGAAGGGGAAGCTGTGGAAGTAGTGACAGACTTCACGTTCCTGGGATCCCAGATCACCGCAGACTGTGACTGCAGCCATGAAATTAAAAGACGCCTGCTCCTTGGGAGGAAAGCGATGGCGAACCTAAACAGCATGATAAAAAGTAGAGACATCACCCTGCCAACAAAAGTCCGCATGGTCAAAGCAATGGTATTCCCAGTAGTCATGTATGGCTGCGAGAGCTGGACTATAAGGAAGGCCGAGCGCCGAAGAATAGATTCTTTTGAACTATGGTGCTGGAGAAGACTCTTGAGAGTCCCTTGGACTGCAAGAAGAACAAATCAGTCAATCCTCAAAGAAATCAACCCTGACTGTTCCCTGGAAGGCCAGATAATGAAACTGAAGCTCAAATACTTTGGCCACCAAATGAGAAGGGAGCACTCACTGGAGAAGACCCTGATGCTGGGAAAGATTGAAGGTCAAAGAAGACGGGGACGGCAAAGGATGAGATGGTTAGACAGTGTCA
>NW_015161947.1:3237620-3251970 GCF_001447785.1 Gekko japonicus | reverse complement strand
TGTTTTATATGTTGTATTCCTGAGAAAAAAAATAAAATTTGTTTACCAAAAAGAAAGTGAAGGGACCCTAAAGAGCCCCTTGCTCAGAGTGAAAGAGGAGACTGCAAAAGTTGGCTTGAAGCTCAACATCAAAAAAACTAAGATCATGGCATCCGGCCCCATCACTCCTTGGCAAATTGAAGGGGAAGTCGTGGAAGTAGTGACAGACTTCACGTTCCTGGGATCCAAAATCACTGCAGACAGTGACTGCAGCCATGAAATTAAAAGATGCCTGCTCCTTGGGAGGAAAGCGATGGTGAACCTAAACAGCATGATAAAAAGTAGAGATATCACCCTGCCAACAAAAGTCCGCATGGTCAAAGCAATGGTATTCCCAGTAGTCATGTATGGCTGCGAGAGTTGGACTATAAGGAAGGCCGAGCGCTGAAGAATAGATTCTTTTGAACTATGGTGCTGGAGAAGACTCTTGAGAGTCCCTTGGACTGCAAGAAGATCAAATCAGTCAATCCTAAAAGAAATCAACCCTGACTGTTCCCTGGAAGGCCAGATAATGAAACTGAAGCTCAAATACTTTGGCCACCAAATGAGAAGGGAGCACTCACTGGAGAAGACCCTGATGCTGGGAAAGATTGAAGGTCAAAGAAGACGGGGACGGCAAAGGATGAGATGGTTAGACAGTGTCATAGATGCAATGGACATGAAGTTCAGCAAACTTCAGAGGATGGCGGAAGACAGGAAGGCCTGGCAAGATCTGGTCCATGGGGTCGCGAAGAGTCAGACTTGACTGTGCGACTGAAGAACAACAATTACATATTATTTAAACTTTGGGGCACCCCATTAAGTTGGTCTATGATATTCAGTTTTAATATCTACAGAGAATACCTGACCAGTATACTTTTTTGTTATTCTTCCTGTGTTTGTTTTTTTGGAGGGCCTTAATTCTTTCTGAGGCTAGTAAAACTTTACCCATTTCCATATCATCATTTGAACTCTTGTGATAGGATATACAATTCTGTGGGTGGTGATGAGTTCCATCAAGAATTTTCAAGAGCTTCACCTGGGTTTGCCAGGCCTGGCAGCAAGTAGGAGACTGGGGTGACAATGACGACAAGACATGGGGGAGTTTTCTTGGTGACTGCCTAACATGATTTCTAGGGGAAGCCTGTAAGAGAATTCATGCCGCTCTAGGAATTCCAGGAAACTCTATATTAAAACTGATGTTCATTTTTTTTTTAATTAAATTTCTCCCACTGGCAACAGAAGCAGGAGAAAATGGGAGCCAGGAGTGGGAGATGTGCTGCCTCCAGCAGGGGCTCAGCAGCCCTAGTTTCACCTTGGATCTGTCCTTTGAGAAACGATGAAGGAAGAAGACCTGATTTTGAATCTGTATCCTTGGAACTTGAAGAAAATTTGTATTAATGTTTCAAAAATGTGGATCTACATTGGCATCATCTTCCTAATGGAGCTACCCTTCAGGATAATTTTAACATCAGAATAGCTTCATGTGGTCTTATCCTAATTGGGACATCTGGGGATTCAAAGTTGGCAATGCAGACTTGATGAAATCCTCAGGAGCACAGACGTGGGAAGATTCGACAAAGCTTTTTCATCTATTAATTGCACCAACAGCTATGTAACGATCTGTAGTGGTAACAAACAATATATGCAAACATGCATCCAGAACAAAAGTGAGACTTTGTGATTTGCTCACATTTGCATTTCTCATAGGCAGGAACAGCAAAGGATCACATAAGCTACAGTTACCATATTTTGAAAAGCAAAAGAAAAGGACATATTTCCCAACTGACTGCTTCAAACAAGTGATCACTATGACAAATCTCATTTTACATACCCCTACTATTTAAGCTGTGATGATTGCTACTAAGTAGGAATATTCCTAACCTTCAAGCCCCAAAAGAGGACATTTTCATCAGTTTTTTTAAAAAAGAGCCCCAAAGAGGATGGACACCAAAATAATAGAACATGTCCTCTAAAAAGAGGACATCTGGTAACCCAACATGAGATCCAAAATGTTAGGGTATATTCTGAATCTGAATACATCTGAAATTCTCATCTTCAGCTGAAGGTGAACTTTGGAGCTGGGTCCTTTCTCTAGACAAGCTGAACCCTGGGAATTCATTAGACAGACAGCCTTGAAGCACCTGTGTGCTGTTTCTGTCACAAAGAAAGCTCAGCTTGCTTAGGAGATATATCTGGATTTGGAGCACAGAAAATGACTTTGTTTAATAGATCTCTCCTTGCAGCAGGTCAGTCTTCTCATGTTTCATTTTCTTAGCTTGCTGTAAATTTATGCCCTAACAGGCCTACCTGTATCATTGGACACTTCTTTTTAAGTGGGCTTCACGACATAACTTGTCCCAGTTCAGGGAAAATCAATTACTCTTTCATGTTTAGATGGGGCAAATAAACTTTACAGTATTTCAAATAGATGGCAATTAACTCATTGTACGTTTAAAATACTTTTGGTCAGTTTCTTAATCTGGTTGAATTCTGTAAAATTTTAAGCAAATGTCATATATAATGCTATGTAAATATGTAAAAAAAATCCTTATCTTGGCACCCAAAGTTAATCATTGATAGGGTTGCCAACCTCCAGGTGGTGTCTGGAGATATGTGATCACAACTGATCCTCAGGTGACAGATGTCAGTTTGCCTGGAGAAAATTGCCACTTTGGAAGGTCAACTCTATGGCATTATACTCCATTGAAGCCCCTCTCCTCCCCAAACCCGGCCATTCTCAGGCTCCACCCCCCAAATCTCGAGGCCTTTCTCAGCCCAGAGCTGGCAATCCTGATTGTAGATTGGGCATTAAATGATACTTTCCATAATCCAGTGTGTGTGGATTAGAGCCAATGTGGTATAGTGGCTTGAAAATCTGGGAGTTCTCATATTCCCCTTCTGCCGTGAAGCTCACTGGGACTTTGGGCTAGTCACTCTCTCTCTAACTTTTCTCACAGGGTGGCTGTTGTGGTATATTTATTATATACATATATGTAATGGAACAGTTTGCTCCTCCTCTAATATCTGTGGGATTTAGTTTGGTCATATTGGGTGGAGCTCTTGTTTCAGTTTCCAGTTTTGTATGTTAGCTGAAGCTGCTGGTTGTTGGCGTTGTCTCCTTGCAAATAAATGGCTAATGTTTTGAGCCCATTTGTCTCTGCTGAGTGGACCTAAGAATGGGTGCCTGAGTGAGTACCCTAATCTGGGAATCCACAGCCAAAGGAGGATGTTACAGTTGTGCACATGGACAAAATGTCATGTCTGCTGAGGTCCTGAGGAATGTTGAAACAACAGAGAGATCACGGGAAGGATGCAAACAATAACAAAAACAACCGTGATGTTATATTATGAAAATATATTTAGACTACTATTCTGTAGTGAATCGTATTTCTACATCACATTGTAAAAATATACTCATACACACAATGGAAATTGCATATAATACCGTTTCACAGAACAGCTTTTTCTAAGTGTGCTGCATGAATACCATTAGTCCTGAGGAAGGCAGAACTATGTATATTGCCCTGGCTACCTCAGAGGAAGGAGGGGTATAAATGTACTAAGCGGATAGTGCAGAAAGAAGCTTCCATGTGCATTTACAACTCCAGCTTGAAAAATTCCTGGAGATCTGGGGGTGCTGCATTGAGAGGGCAAAGTTTGGAGAGGGGAGGGAGCTCAGCAGGGATGGGATGCCATGGAGCAGGGGTCCTGAATCTTTTTCAGCCTGTGGCTACCTTTGGAATTCTGACACAGAATGGTGGGCGGAAACACAAAATGGCTGCCATGGGAGCCAGAGCCAAGCAGAAAAATAATGCTGATAATAGGTCTTCAATATTTCAGGTAGTTTGTTGTTGTTGTTCAGTCGCACAGTCGAGTCCAACTCTGTTTAATGGGGATGCCTTTTAAAATTAGCATATTGTTTTAAATATTTTCTAGCATCCACATGTGGAGATAGCTAACCCTTATCTGGCCGTAACTGTTTTCACATTGCCAGCATGCACTTAGGCAAAAGTAGGGGGGGAAAGATGCTGCTTTCCCTTACTATGCCCTTTGCAGGAGCCTTTCTCCTACAATCTCAGCCTTTTAAAACCTGCACTATTACTTGGAACAATGAAATTGGTGCTGAAGGGCTGGTGAGACCATTTCCACAGTAATGAAATTCCCCACTGCGCATTGTGTGAAATTTTCCACAGTAGATTTTTCCTCACCAGGTGCAAACCCATTTTTTTTCCTTCTTACCCCATGTTTTTGGAATCCCCCATTTTAGTGAGTTCCAAAAATGTGGGGCAAGGAGGAGAAAACTTCAGGTTTGCGCCTGGTGAGTTAAAATCTACTGAGGAAAAATTCACATACACAGAGTTTTAAAGTTGTCAATGCAGGGAATTTCACAACTGTTGAAATTGTCTGAGAGCTCCTTGTACATGAGTACACTAAATGAGAGATTCTGTACATGAACATAGTAAGGGAGAAATTCTGGTCATATTCTGATAGGAACAGAAATGATTTTTGAAAAGTGAACAACATTTGATGTAGTGATGTTATTATCGACTTCTACCTACATTAAAACTGAGAAGATCTGATAACGTCAGTAGAAGATCCAGTTAGGTTCATTTAGCATTTTAGCTGTGTCACCTAATTGTGTTTATTCAGAATCATGCCCTACTGTATATTTTTGAAAATCACTCTACTGTTTACACAGGTGAAGTATTTTATGTAAAACCTCAAAAAGCCCCGACGGTCTCCACCCACTTTCTAAAAACACTTGGTGGGTGCCAGGAAAGCTGCCAGTGGGCTCTGTGTTGCCCGTGGACATCACATGGGGGACTCCTGCCGTTGAGATTGCCTCCCGAAGCTACCATTTCTTCCAGGGCAATTGATCTCTGTAATCCGAAAATCAGTTTCAGAGGGTAGCCATGTTGGTCTTCAGTAGAACAGGTAGATTCGAGTCCAGAAACATCGTAGAGACCAACAAGATTTTGGAGTATAAGCTTCTGAGAGTCAGAGCTTACATACAAAGAATCTTGTTAGTCTCTAAGGTGCTACTGGACTTGAAGCTAGCCAGGATTCAGCTGTAATTCTGGAACACCAGCCCCCACGTTGAGACTGGTAACCCTGGTGTTTGTCTGTCTTGATGTGGAACAATGGGTGGTATGTATCCAATCAAATGCTGGGGCTGCAGGTGTTGAGCTCCATTAGAAAAGTAATAGCAGCAATCAGAAATTCCCCCTTAGTTCTCCCTGACAAACGAATGATTGGCACGGCTACCACTTTCCTGACAGGGCTGGGTAGTCATACAGTTGGACTGAGGCCATCACTTGCTAAACGTTTTTAAGAACTCAAAACCAGATGGGAGAAAAGGATCTGACTCACCATTAGCATATGACAGGTGATATGCAATTCTCAGGGGTGAACTGGTACCTTGACAGGCACATTGGATGAGTAGGGAAGGCACCCACTATTGTTCTGAGGCAAATGTTATGGCAAGGGATTGCCTCAAAAGACAAGAGAGGGCTGAAGCAACTGTTGGGAGAAGGGTTCAGACTCAACGCTTAATTATCTGTGTTAAAATTCTTCCTCCTTCCACTGTTACTTTTCTCAGGAAGAACCACTGGACACAAGGAGCGTATCTCCTACCCTCAGCCAGCAGTGGGAAATCATGCTGTTAGCAAATTGGGGAAATATTTCAGTCCCACACATGCAAAGTTGCTTTTAATAAAATTTACCACAACATCAGAATTTGCAAAAAGCATTAATTAACCATGAGCATTCCGACAGCAGGAAAATGGTCAGGATATAAACTCAACAAAAAGCACAAGAAGCAGGGCAAAACAAGAGAAGTATTCTGCTGGCTCTGAACTGTAGAGAGTATACATTACCATTCCACCTGGAATTCTAATGGTCTAAACATGCCCTGTATCAGTATTTTCATTAATAAAACTGCTCACATGCTGATACCTCTCAAACATCCATAACTTCTGCCATTTTGGAGGAGATGCACAGGTTGCTTTGAACGTCTACTACTTTCCTACAAAGACAGAAAAACTTTCAAGCCTGACTTTTAAGGACGATATCTGAAAATATTCAAAATACATTTTAAAATTCAAATTGTAAATTGTGTCTGAATGATGAATTTATGAAAATTTTGTTTGTGTCCTAATTCTCATGGACAGGAAAATCTCTTGTGAAGAAATAAAAAAACCCTGTGTGTGTGTGTGTGTATAATTGTAAATGGCAGATGTCATTTTGGGGGGGATTGTGGGGGATCGCAGTTCCCCCGGGTGACGTACGGGGGGCGGGGCACATGACGAAGCCCCGCCCCCTGCTTCCAGCCGGCCCGCTTCCAGCCCTCATTCAGCCAGGAGGAGGCAGGATAAGAGGGAGGGTAAGTTGCTTCCTCCCTGCCTCTCCCCACCCCTGCCTGCCTGGGGCCAGGGAGGGCCTTCGCGGGGCTTCCTTGCACTCCCGCCAGCCTTGCAGGTCCACCGCCGGGCCCCTCATGGGGCTCGGCAGTGGAGCTGCAAGGCCGCCGGCGGCGGCCGGGACCATTGGGGGCGGGGTGTGTGGCCTTATGACACACTTCCAGTGATGTCAGGGGGTGTGGCCTTATGACACACTTCCGGTGATGTCAGGGGGTGTGGCATATGCTAATAAGTTATGCTAATGAGTTCCCCTAGCTCTTTTTCTACGAAACGACCCCTGGTAAATGGAAAAGTATATCTATTAGAATGAATTTAAATGAATTAGAAAGCTGAACAATCATGCAAATTCAGGGTTTGTAAAGCTAACCTATTAGAGAAGGAGGGAAAACAGAGTTGTCATAGTGGTCCCATAGTCTGGTTAGAGATGGCAAGGAGAATGTAGCAATCCTATTGGCTCCTTTAGCAAACTTTAATAGGAGCCAATCAAAAAGTTAGATTTTTATCTCCTCTTTCAATATATAACTAGACCTACCTTGGTCAGCCAGGGAAAGGAGAGGAAGAGCTCTAAAGGACTTCAGGAAACAGGGACAGAGTTGAAGTCTAGGTAACTGTACCAGAGAATTCCCTCAGGAGGTGGTAGGTGCCTGACAGCAAAGAGAGCTGTAGACAAGAGAGGGATGAATAGCTGTGGAGAGAGCTAGGCCTTGGCAGCCTGGCAACAGCCAGTTTCAAGGCAAAGTCCATGAAGGGAGCTGCTGCGCTGAAGTACTGGGGAGAGAAGATTCCCCATCCCCATCACATGCTGGCATAAAAAGGCCTCAGAAGACTAAGTTTGAATTAATACAGAATAAGGACAGTCCTACTGAATCCAGTTCTGCATTTTTCTGTTCTTGTCAAGTTGGTGTTAAATATAGAAGAATATGGTTTGTCTGGATCGGAGGAGAAACCAGCTGTTCTTTAACTTGGCAAGCAAGCACCTAAGGCCTAACTATGCTAACCAACTCTGAGAAAACTGACACCCCTCCTTTTTGTCCAGAGACTGTGGGGTAGCAATCCTATTGGCTCCTTTTTGAAAGGAAAAAAAAGGTTCAGTAGACCGCCATTGGTGATGAGTTAGGTCTGTATGATCTTACCTCAGCAAAGCAGTGGGCGTTGGAGTGGATGATTCCACTGAGGACGCTTCAGTTCTGGTTCTGTTATTCTGTTCCATGTAAAACCTTTTTCCTTCAGTTGCATCTCTGATGGAATCCAAGGACAGGTGGTAAAACCTTTTATTGGACAATGAATTTAGCAAAATGCAGTGTATCCCACCAGTGACATTATATTTAGAACTGCACTGGACTGAGCAGAACAGCTTGCTACAGGGGTGGTGTTAGTGCTGTTGTACTACTAACACACAAAGAAAACATCTGAAAAGGGCAACCAGTTTTTAGCAGGAATCTGGAGTTGGGGTAGGGACATGGGTCAGTGCCAGGGCTTTTTTAAAAAAAGAGAGTGGGGGTGGTGCCAGAACTCTCAAGAGGGAAATGAAGTTTTCAATCTGTATACTGAAAACTCATGAACTTTTAAACATTTTTTTAAAAAAATTGTTGAAGAGGTTCTGGAACTCCATTCTAGCATGTTCCCCCAGAAAAAAAAACACTGGTGGGTATGGTGTTACGCCATTTCTGGGGGAAACTTGGAAGACACATCACTCCTTTCTCGGAATCGCCAGGAAAAACAACAGAAAAACTGGAGTTTCTGAGGATTCCTAGAGGAAAGGAGGAGGAGATTGGATTTATACCCTGTCCTTCACTCAGAGTCTCAGAGCGGCTTACAAATCCCTTTCCCTTCCCCTCCCCTCCCCACAACAGACACCCTGTGAGGTAGGTGGGACTGAGAGAGCTCTGAGAGAACTGCTCTTTCAAGGACAGCTCTGACAGAACTGTGGCTTGCCCAAAGTCATCCAGCTGCTGCGAGTGGAGGAGTGGGGAATCAAACCCAGTTCTCCCAGATTAGAGTCCGCACATCTAACCACTACACCAAAGAGGCAAGACATCATCTTCAGATTTTCCCAGGAATTGATGTGATGCTATTTCCAAGCTGCAATTTTATATTGCAGTGTATTCCCAGTATAAATGCTCGTGGGAATGGTATTGCATTTTCAATGCAACCCCTCCAATACATTGCATTGCATTATCCCATACAAATAATTAGAAAGGCAGTGAAGTTGCATTTTCTGCAGTATCAGTTTCTGTGAATTGGGGGAAGCTTTTAGAAAACTAAAAGAAGGCTCAGAAATGGCAAAATAGTAATGCTTTTGGTAGGTTATTATTCGAGTGACCAAGGAGCCCAATCTCTCCACTCTTACCCAAGGCCAGCAAAGAGACAAACCCTTTAGCCAAAAGACACTTGCTGAAGCCTTCCTTTTCTGCTTTGAGCATGAAGGCCCTGTGCTGTTGAATATTCTTATGTCATTGGCTGTGATCTCTAACACAGGTTTGCCACTGTAAAGTGGCTCCCGATAGATTTATCCATGTGCTTACCATCACATCTAATGATACAGCTGTAGCTGGGCAGATATCAGTAACTCAGATGCACAACCAACCTTATGTGCTAGAATAATCCATTTTAGAACATTGTTCTTTCCAAAAGGAACACAAAAATGAGCCCTCTGCATTCCCGAGCCAAATCTGGCACTTCTAAAATTGCTCATCCTAAGGATGCTTGAGACAGAAAGTGCTGTTGCAAATCGGAAAGCTGATTTTAAAATTGCCACTCTTGTTAATTGGTGGGTCTACTTCTGTTGGAAACTTTCTGAATCATAGCTACCTGGTGGCTTCAACAGCCATTCTGTCTGGGCAGGAGTCCATCTGCTGAAGCGCTCCTTCTGTGCTCTCATGTCCATCATCGCCCACACATGGAACTGATACATCACACTTTGGAAATTTTAGCACTGCTGGTTGCTGTGAGGTAACAAAAGGGATAGATTCATTTTCTTCTCCTGTGCTTCCCTCTAGAATTCAGCCAGGAGAGCTGCATAACTCTGATCACAAACACAGCATGGAAAGTTTCAAACTTCAAAATAATTAGGCAGTTCAGCATGAGGAATGATTAAGTGAAATGCTGTTCGCAGTACTGATGGGCTGATGAAGGCTGATTCTCATGGCCCATGTCTTCCCCCTGTTTAGTGACTGCAGCCATCCGTTGACAGAAGGTATGAAACTTTCATCAGGCCTATGCTGTTCTGAAGATAGCCTTATCAAAACACACAGGCAGAAGCCAGCAATGGCAAGGATGTTTGACTTCCAATGAGGTTATCACATTCACCCCAATGTAGATATGCCATTCGGAGAATTCTAATTTATGTCAGCAGAGGACCTAGAAGGGAATATGAACAGAGGTGTAGCACCTTATTTCCTTCCCTATATTAATAGAACTGATTTGGGCAGTCTAGTTCTGCAAGAGTCTGTCTGAGGGACAGATTCTGACAGCAGTACATCTGATCTCTCCTGACACAGAAGCTATTGTGGAAGCAGTGTGCCCTTTACAGTTCATGCCACATCTTGCTTTTCATAAGGAATGTATAAGGGGATAAATGTCAGTCTAGAAATAGGTCTTGTGCTGGCTCAATTTACAGTTCTTCCCCCTTGCCCAGCTTTAAAACAATCTAGCAGGTTAGTTGCTAGTTGCTAGCAGTCCTGGTTGTTTAAGTCCCTGTTGCGTTTTGGTACCCAACTCAGTCAGCTGGTGAATTTGCATCTCTTTGTGATTTATATGAATTTGCCAAACACTTTGCATTAAGAAGATATGCAAGTAAATATTGTCCTGTTGCTATAGAGCCAATCTTGGATTGTTTTGATTCAAGTGTCAGTTCGCTCATGGATTCATTAAGTGTCACTGAGCAACACTGTCTGAACACAAGCAGTGTAGTATAGTAGCTGAGGTCAGACTAGAACTGGGGAGACAAGTTAAAAGCCTCACTCTGCTGTGGAGCGCATTGGGTGACCTTGGACCAGTTATTCTCTCACAGCTTAACCTAGCTCACATAGTTTTGTGAGCCTGAAATGGAAAATCGTGGAATCCACCCTGAGTTCCTTGGAAGATGGGAGAGATAGAATTTGATAGGTAGCTGGTCTGTCTCTCTGTCTCTTTCCACATACTGAGCAGAGCCCAAGTTTGGAGTAGAGTGGTAGTGGAGTGGACACCCTTGACTGAGCCAAAGAATTCTGGCCTGAACTGTCAACACATTCCCATGCTATTTATGTTGGTCCAGAAATAAAATAAATGTCTTAATTTCATGAAACTGAATGTAAAGGATGAAATTGTGTATGTGGGCATGAGAAGTATGGCATTCTAAACTCCAGGCATAAAAATAGTCAGCCAAATGTTGGGAAAATACAAACATACATGCATATATTTTTTTAAAAAAACATATCAGATGAATACTTGAACATGTAATTCCTCATCTCAATAGTTTAGCCAAATTTGAGATTAAATTTCACCAGACTCCTTATTAAACTACATGTGAATTATCATGCAACTTGTGACATTGTAGGAAAACTTCGGTAGACAGGCATTTGAGAATCCCTGTTACTAGATCATTCAAAAGGCTGTCCAAACATCTTATGTGCCCCCACGTTGTTATATCACAGAAGTCTCATTGCCCACAATGATTACATTTACACAGACATCCTCAGTTGGTAACTTGGAGCTGAGATTCTTTCAAAGACACAAGGATAACTGAAGATGATCTAGATTCAGGTCCGGTAGCACCTTAGGATAAATGAGGATGTTTAGCTATGCCAATAGCTATGCCATGTCATTCTTTTTGCTACAACTGGTTCACTGATTTTAGTAGGAGATATCACCTATGAACGATTACTTTCAACTGACACAACTTCAGAATACCCAAAAATTTAATTTCAGTTTTGTGTTATCATTGAAGGATTCTGCTTCTGGAAGTAATTTAGGATTGCTATCTGATCAGGGGGAGAAAGTCTGGTTCTTTCCTCATATCGGGAGATCAAGCTGTTATGCCCTATATATCAAACTGTTGTTTAGAGAAATAAGAGCAAATCGTGCCATTTTTTCAGATCATTTGGGAAGCCTAGAAGATATCTTAAGCCTTGGTAAAGACATCTCAGGACCAAGTGGCATAGAAACAGGATACCTCTTTTTCATGTTCAGATGTTGTGAGATGATTAAATACCACAGGAAGATTCTTCACTGGCATGCCACGAAAATGCCTCTGAAGTCGACTACAGACTTACACAATATCCTACAGACCACCTGCAAATGTATCTTTAATTTTAAAAAAAACCCAACCTGGTGGTTTTGTCATTCACCGTCCATTTCTGCTTTCTATATGTTGACTGAAATGTTGAGGACCAAATGACGAGTGTTTCCAGCAATGCACAAAAGGTGCTTGGTGTGTCATGCCTTGGTTGCTTCTTCACTAGCCAGTGGCTTTGAAGGCAGCATGGCAGCCTAAAAGGGAAGAGTCTTCCCTCTTTCCAGGGCAACTGTGTTGTGCCCCTGTGCTTGGCTCCCATGGGTTGCATGCAGGCTGCCTGGATGTAGGTCTCCTTGTTAAAATATTGGTGGCACGTAGGTGAGCGGGCTGCTAATAATCACTTGGTATTTTAACATCTGATAACTGTCTCCTAAAATATTAATCAAATCATAACATATGATCCTAAATATAGGCTTTCTGACTCCATTCCACACTCTTCCTAAGGTTCCCCGGATGGTTATGGCTGTTGTGAGTTAACCTTTTCTGGCATTTCACCGATTGTAATAATAACTGCCTTGCCTGTGAATGCAAAACTAGATGCCCTTTCCTGCTGTATAAACATACTGCACACATACCTTGTCTCTCCCCTGGATTCTTCCTTTCAGGGCATGGATCTCCTTGGCAGTATGCAAAAACATCCATTTGCCCGAGGAGGTAGTCAGAATTTATTCCAAAAAGCTCAGACAGACCCCGGCCTATGTTTTTAATGCTTTCAGTAAGTCGGCTCAATGTCTTTGCCAGCAACCCCTTGCGTTGTCTCCTCTGCCACTCAACAACTCTGGAATCCAAAGACTAATATTTGTGCTTTCAAGATGTCGATGCCTCCCCATAGGTCTGATAATGCACCCAACTTTATCAATTCACCCTCTCCTTAGCTGCAATGCTCACGGATGTGGTTCTCCTATAAATATTTGATTGACCTGCCAGTGCCGTGCTGTTTTCATTTATCACTTGCTTAAGTCAGAGCTGTATTACTTTGGAACAGATTGTACTTCTCTTGAAGTAGGGTTAAAGGACTCACCTTTCCTTTCCCATATGAGGCAGAAAAAGTTTCTGCTAGCAGTCTGAAATACAGGGTCGGGGAGAAGCAATCCCAAACAAAATTATTGGTGTGCACTGCCATGTTCAATGGATCAGTATGCATAGGTCTGCAGCCTTCTTGAAATACCTGTGAAGGGCTGGGTGCAGGTAGGCAATTAATACTGTGCTTTGATTTTGGAAATGCCTGTGCCTCATTAAAAGTGAAGGCTGGAATGAAAGTGTGTGGGGACCCCTGTGTTCAGGGGTGGTGGTTTGGGCTGCTCAATCCCGGTCCAACAGAAGGTAAATAAAGCAGGAGTTATTCCCCCCCCCAACTGTGCTTATTTTACATCCATCAAACATGTGTCACTTTCAGAAATACAAAATTCCCACTTGTGTTTCTAGAAGGAAAGCTGAAAGAAAGAAGTTGAAAGAAAATGCAAAGGGAATGGGGGGGCACTGAAATATCCATGGGAGCCCTTCCTTCTCTATAACAATGGCCTTGGCGCTCATGAAAGGCTGATTTATACATGACATACGTGTCATATGAATGGCTTAGCAGTCTCTTGCAACTGAAAGTGAGATAGCCTCTTTCTTCCTACCTATGTTCAGAATCTGGAGCTCCACATCACACTTCCTGTGCCCCCTCCCTTTTCAGCAACACAAAAGACGGGGCAAAAACCCAACCCAAAATTGGTATTGGATACCTAAAAGGTTGAAGGTGCAAGCAAATATAAGAAGGGTTAAACAAAATATATCTTTAATGGTACAATAGTTCATTAAAAACAAAATAGGCCTTTAGGCCATACAGGTAACCCACTATGAAGTGCACATTACAAACAATACAGTATACTTTTAATGGCACTGATTGGAAACAATAAAACTATTGAAATTGGACCAGGTGCATTTCGGCCACAAAAGCCTTCTTCCTCGGTCCCAATTTAATACCGCATACACATTATAGGAAGGAATCTGTATCGCATTTAACCTCTAAGGTCATGTGAGTGCATTCCAAAATATTTCCTGTGGCACAAAACAACTCTGTGGGAGTGTCACATCTGGCTACCGATCCTTATACCTCCACCCAAGGGAATGTGAAATAATATACAGAATATAGCAGTCCCTTCACCCACAGTGTGCATATGTGTACTGCAACAGTAAATTTGCCATGCCCAGCTGGGGCCAAGCAGCAGTGGTTGTTTCACTTAGCAGATAAAGCAGGCAAGCAACGAAGAATGGGTAGGGAATAATCCTTGGGAGTGGGCTGAGAGGTCTCAATTGTTTCCAGAGACAAGTGGAATCTCAGAATGCGGAGGCCAAAATCCATTTTGGAATCCTTCACGTGTGCTGCCCCTTCTAACCTCTTCCCTCTTCCAAAGCAAACTTCCTTTATAATTGCTGGCATCTATGTTGAGGGATTTTTTTTCTTGGTTCTTTCCTGGCTGTTTTCAAGACCATTATCTCTTGTATTTGTTGGATGCGGTTTGCCAAGGTTTTCTTTGACTGATGCTCGATTCTTGTAACCAGAACATGTCCGTTGATTGGAGTGTCAATAGATTTCTTGGCAGAAAGGGCACTGCTCCTTGAAAATGTAAAACTGCATTTCAATCTCATT
>NW_015161947.1:3234301-3237593 GCF_001447785.1 Gekko japonicus | reverse complement strand
CCACATTTTCTTCTCTTTGAACGGGAGCTCTGAGTAAACAAGCCCTTTGCCTTCTTTTAATAAGGTCATTTGCGACATCGCTTTCTTAGCAGAGAAGGAGCATTTTTGTGTTGTGTGTTTTTTAAAGAGTCCAGCGGTCTTTGTATTTAAAGTCTCGCTGTGTGTCCCTTCTGTATGAGGGAGGTGGGGAGGGGAAGCACCTTGTCTCCTCATTGCCAGCAATGACACCCAGCACCTAACAAGCACCTGCGGCAAAACCTCCCCCCTCCCTCCCCCCAATCTGGAGCAGCAGATTTCTGTACACAAGATCATAGCTCCACTCTCTCCGGAAGAATGCACCTTTGACTTTTCTAAATAACAATGCAATTACCTTCAAAAGCTGGCAGCCAAAGTACTTGGTGAGAAATGGGCACTATTAATAAGAAATTAACCACCTTCGGGGAACGGCTAATTTATTCGCCAGCAAAGAAGACAAAAATGATCCGCAGTACCTGGTGTGAGGTGTAGAAAGCCCTGTTCTCATTGAGCATGCTCACACTCAGCGGGTTCTCTTGGGTGCAGGCAAATGGCAGGTCTCCTGCCCTCCCTCCACTGAGACCCATGGGTCTCACCCCAGTTTACAACCGCAGCATGAATTCTTGTAAAAGCAACAGCTTGCTCTTCTTCCCATTGCTGTTGCTCTTCTTTCTGTTGGCCATTCACTCTGAGGGGCCAGCAGCTTGTCTTCAAGTCGTATGTCATTTTCTCTGTATGACCTGAAGGGCAGGGACAAGGCCAGCCATACCTCGATGGGCATTGCTTTGGGTGGGAAATTCCTGAAATAATACAAAAATGGCATTGGCTGGGATGACCGGAGTCACAGCATGTAACTGCTTTCATGAAATTGCCCCCTCATCACCTTATTAACTTATCTGCTGTTTTGTTTTGTGACCATGTCTTTTGATCTGGAAAACCTTCTGCTTCTGGTGAGGTTTGAGTTATTCGTCTGCTGCACTTTATCATCCTTGAAAAATCAGTTATTTTAATTGAACAGAGAAAGGCATGATTACAATTACCTTTTGTGTCAGGCAAAATGGACAAAGGGAGCAAAGGACAGGGAAGGGAACACCTGCTCTGACCCCAAAGCTACTGTTATATGCCCTTGTCTGTAAGGGGTCTCTCACAATGTACGCAAGCAACCTCAGGGCGGCGGCGGGGGGGTCAGGTCTGATGCTTCTCTCCTTTTGGGCAAGGTGGAGCATGAAGAGGGGAAGGAGGGATGTTTTCAGTTTCTAAAGGGTACAAACTCTTGCAGTTCCATTCCAGAATAATTACAGAATTAGTCTGAGAATATGGCACAGGGGCACATTATTTGGCAACCGTGCTGAAGTTAAGTGGGCCTGGGTATAGTGTGCCTGGGAATTCTGTGTAAGACACCTTGAGTTTTGTGAGGGAAGAAAGGTGGCATGTCAGTGGAATGAACACGCACATCTATTTTTAAACATCTGCACCTCCACTTACAAAGTACTCAACAAGTTAATCGATTTGTAAAAGTTACTGTTGTGGCCCATATGTTGCTTATTTCTGCCTTATCTCCTGTATTACTCCTTGATTTAGAGTGGCAGTTATATATACTATAACCTGAAAGGATTGTCTTTGAGGGCTTGTACTGAGAGAATCCAAAAGTCATTTCAAGTTAAGGCTCTGCTAACAAGGTGACATTAAGGTCTCATTCTCACCAAGGTGGTGAGCACATGTCAGGTCTGTTCCACTTAGTAAGGGAGGGGGCTTCCATGAACTAAAAGGTTTGGGGTAGTTGTGTGGATTGGGTTAGAACAAAAATGCATCATAGAGGAAGTATGCATTATTCATAGTGTGAAGAAGTAAATGGGGAAAACTCAACCCCCCTTTCTGTAACTCAGGGACATCCAATGAAACTGATGACTGGTACATTCAGAAGAAGAAGAGGAGGAGGAGGAGGAGATTGGATTTATACACCGCCCTTCACTTGGAGTCTCAGAGCGGCTTACAAACTCCTTTCCCTTCCCCTCCCCACAACAGACACCCTGTGAGGTGGGTGGGGCTGAGAGAACTCTAACTGAAAAGTATGCAGGCGGAGAGTGATTTCAGCTAAGCATACCTTTATTTAGTGGAGAACAAAGACTACTGACCGGCTCGCAGGCCGGTTTATATGCGTTCAGAAAACCCGCCACCAAACTCACCTAACACACACCCCTACTCCCGATTGGCTATTTACAGTAACCGAGAGACCTACTGGCCTCCCGGCTGGGGACCTAACCCTTTCATTGGGCCGGCTAGGATCCTACGGACCCATTGTCTTTAGACCTTAAGCTATAGAGGAATTGTGCCTGGCCAGCTCGGGCAAGTCCGGGCATGTCAGGCTGAATACATTACACCCCTCCCCCCTTGGTTCGCAATGCACCCACAGACGAAGTCCTTGAGGTGCGCTGGTTGCTTCCTGAGGCGGGTCGAGCGACAAGGTTCCGGGGTAGCAATGGGTCCGGTCTCGGGGGCTCTAGGAGCCGCGAGGACCGGGGCCGGCGAGGGGTCTGGTGTAGCCGGGGCGGCTGGTACCTCGGGGCGAGGGTTTTCGGGTATGGTCCGAGATGGCGGTTGTGGGTCTGGTTCCAGGAGTGGGGCCGGTGGAGACGGTGCCGGGTCCTCCTCCCTGTCCAGGTCCTCTGGGTCCGGCGGCAGCATGCAGCGGTGCAGCTGGTCGATGTGCCGATGGAGCACCTGGCCATCCTCGCATGAGACCTCGTACGAACGAGGCCCCTTGACCCGAATGACTCGGGCTGGAATCCATGTGGGGCCCCGGGCGTAGTTCCTCGCATATACGGGATCTTCCGGGAAGAACCCCCGAGCCGCCTCGTACATCTCCGTGCCCGGGGCCTCTGGGGGGGCCCGGTCGGGGTGTAGCCGATCCATTCAGGAGGCCAGGCGGCGGCCCAGAAGTAGTTCAGCGGGGCTGTGGCCGGTGGTGGAGTGGTGCGTGGTGCGCTGGCCAAAGAGGAAGGCCGCCAGTTTGTAGTCCCAGTCCGAGGAGTCCAGGCGGCAGAGCGCGTCCTTTGTGGTGCGCACCATGCGCTCGGCCTGGCCGTTGGTTGCGGGGTGGAACGGGGTGGACCGGACGTGGCGGATCCCATAGTACCTTGTGAAGGCCTGGAACTCGGCGAAAGTGAATGCTGTCCCGTTGTCGGTGACCAGCGTGTCGGGGAACCCCTGGGCACTGAAGATCCTCCACATGGCCCGGATCACTGCCTGTGAGGATGTGGAGGGCACCGGAACCACT
>NW_015161947.1:3165505-3233059 GCF_001447785.1 Gekko japonicus | reverse complement strand
GTGATGGCTTCCACCTTGTCCGGGGAAAGGTGTAGGTCGGCGGCGTCCACGGCAAAACCCAGGAAATCCACTCACGGCACCCCGAGCAGGCACTTCTCCCGTTTGACCTTCAGGCCCGCCGCGTCGAAGCGTTGCAATACGGCCCTCAGACGGTCTGCGAAGGACGAGGGGTTTGGCGCGGCGATCAGCACGTCGTCTAGAAACAGCTGAACCCCGGGGATGCCTTTAAGGAGGAAATCCATGAAAGATTGAAAGATCCCCAGAGCGACTGAGACCCCGAACTGGAGGCGGTGTACTTTGAACGCCCCCTTGTGGGTCGCAATGGTCTGTGCCTCGGCCATGGCGGCGTCCACCGGCAGCTGCTGGTACGCCTGGGCCAAGTCCAATTTGCCGAACACCCGGACCCCGGCGAGGGCCGCTAGCACGTGGCTTACTACAGGCACCGGGTACGCGTAAGCCTGCAGGGCTTTATTAATCGTGCATTTGTAGTCCGCGCAGATGCAGACTTCCCCGTTCGGTTTGAGCGGTGTGACTATGGGGGTCTCCCACTGGGCCGATGCGACTGGCTCCAGCACCCCTTGTGCTACCAGGCGGTCGAGTTTGGCCTCCACTTTCAGTCTCATGGCGATCGGGGGTAGCCTGGCTCTGATGCGGATGGGGCATACCGTGGAGTCGAGATCCAGGGAGATGGCAGGGCCCATGAACCGCCCCAGGGTTCCGTCGAAGACGCGGGGGAATTCTGCGCACACCACCCCAAAGTCGTGTGTCCCGACCTGGTTGATGCCCTTCACTGAAAGTCCCAGGGCTTCGAACCACGCTAGTCCCAGCAAACTGGAGAGAGGCCGATCCACCACCAGTAGGTCCAGTTGGCCCTTGAAGCTTTGGAACTGGATCCTGAACTTGCCCCAGCCCACCACTGCCACGGGATTCTTGTTAAAGTCCCGTAACCGGAAACCCCGCGACTTCTGTAGCGGTGGCCCCCCCTTTGGGCACAGCGAGCGGAGCGTGTCCACGGATATGATGGAGTAGGTCGACCCGGTGTCGATCTCCATGGTGCAGGGGGCTCCCTCTATGAGGACCGTCACATGCATTTTGTTTGGGCCGTCGGGGGGCAAGTTACAGACCTGGTGTTGCGGGAAGTGGGGCGACACGGAGTGGAGCTTGAAGGGCGGTTCCGCGGTGGTCTGATGTGTTGCAGGTCTCGGGTGTTGTCCTTCGGACTGGCAGACCTTTGCGATGTGCCCGGCCTTGTTGCAGGAGCGACAGACCGCGTTCCGGAAATGGCACGACTTGCGCTCGTGGACCTCCCCGCAGCTGGCGCACAGGCTTGGAGGCGAGTCCTTGTTGGTCCTGGAGGACGCGTGTTTGGGTCGATGCGAAGTCCGCTGACGGAGCTGTAAGACTTCCTCCTGGTCCGAGACGTCGGAGCCGCTGCTCACTTGGGTACGGTGGACCGCCTTGGCGCGGCGGTCTTGTCGCGCTTGTTCGTATGCTGAGGCCTCCCGGATGGCCTTGTCCAGGCTCAGATCGTTCTGGCTCACCAGTTTCCTCTGCGGCTCTCGCAGGCCCACCAGGAATGGGGTCAGCAGAGTGTCCGATAGACTTGGGAAAGCGCAGTTCGTGGCTGCCCGCCGTAGTCCCGCAAGGAAGTCATAGGCAGACTCGTCTGGCCCCTGTACCCTCGCACAGAATTCCATCCGCTCTGCGAATTTAGTGGGTTTGGGGGCCAGGTGATCCGTCAGCGCCTGGACCAGCACCGTGTAGGGCTCCTCTGCGGTCTTCTTTGGGGCGATGGGGTCCTTTAGGAGTAGGACTGTACTCATGCCACACAACTGGAGGAAATGGTCCTTCTTCATCCCGTCGTCCGTAATCTTCTGGCAGTTGAAATAGCTCGTCAGGATCTCAAGCCAGGCCTCCCATTCGGTGGGGCGGGAGATATCGAACGTGGCGATGTTGCTCTGGGAAGTCGCCATTATGCTGCAGCCACGTGGTTGGGTGGCCCCTGGAATGGCGGTGGTGTCTGGAGCGTTGCGGAGGGCGCTGCTGCTCTCGGGGTCAGCAGGGTGCAGAGCGGAGCTGGGAGCGGAGCGATGAGCGGTGGCTGGAGAGCCGGGAGGCGAAGCGGAGCGGTTCCCGGAGGTCGTGGTGTCGGGGCTCGATGCGGTGCTCGTGTTGGCGTCCGGGTCTTTGTTCATGGGGTCGAAGATCCCACCCTCGTCGCCAGTGAAAAGTATGCAGGCGGAGAGTGATTTCAGCTAAGCATACCTTTATTTAGTGGAGAACAAAGACAACTGACCGGCTCAGAAAACCCGCCACCAAACTCACCTAACACACACCCCTACTCCCGATTGGCTATTTACAGTAACCGAGAGACCTACTGGCCTCCCGGCTGGGGACCTAGCCATTTCATTGGGCCGGCTAGGATCCTACGGACCCATTGTCTTTAGACCTTAAGCTATAGAGGAATTGTGCCTGGCCAGCCCGGGCAAGTCCAGGCATGTCAGGCTGAATACATTACACTAACACAAACTGCTCTTTTTCAAGAACAGCTGTGCCAGAGCTTGTGACTGACCCAAGGTCACATCACCAGGTGCAAGTGGAGCAGTGGGGAATCAAACCCGGTTCTCCCAGATTAGAGTCCGATCTCTGGCCTGTGAAGATCAAAGGAGAGGAACTCTGGGCAAAACAGCTAGAGTATTCCTGATCTGAAGCTCTCAAACTCATGACACAGATATTTACTAATGGATGTTTCTATTTACTTAAGTCAATTACACAGACTTTGTGACTTAATCATTCTGATGTTTACTGATCATTCTTAAGACCCACCAAGTATCTTGAAGCAAATTACCAATTTTTGTCCTTGCCATCAGTACCTGGTTCATATCAGCGTTCACACTCATCAGAAGGTAATTTAGTGTGTGTGCGTGCGCGCGCCCATGCCTGGAAGTCATGGCAACCTCTGGAGACTCCTACTGGGGCATACACACACACACACACAAAGAAACCCCCTCCCAAGAAGGTAATTTAATAGTAGGCACAATAATCTGCAGTCATTGCCAGTATGTTTCAGTAAACATAGCATGAGAGCTGGAGCTGGAAGATCTTAGTCGAAATTATTGCCTTGAGCTTCCTCAAAGAAGGGTGCAATAGGTGTAAGATCAATAGCCAGGAATAATCCATGCCAGCCAAAGATTTACAGAATTTCACTGACTTGTTTAGTAAAGTTCAGAACCAATTAAACAATCCATGTGGCCCACTGATGTCTTTTAAAGCCTTAATAGAAGTGAGCTAATGGCAAGACAGTGAACCAGTTATCCCAAACATTGAGGAATTTCACATTACCTTTTTTAACCCGTTTTGAAGCCATTTTTGATCCGTTGTGGAGTAAACCGGTATAGGGCTGCCATTTCACACATGGCTTTCCCCTTCCGGTAAAGAGCTAGATCTGAAGCGGTTTGCCATTTCAGACTGCACCACTTTTTCCTGCTTTTTCCCCACCGTTTTTCGCCCACGCGGGCGATCTTTGGCGCTTTTTTGTTGGAACGTTCGTTTTATAACGTTATAGCGCTATAGTGCTACAACGCAACACTTCAGGCATTCCGATGGGGTTGATATAATGCTGTCACGTTAGACAGTGAATTGTAAAAGTTAGAAAGAAAAAAAAAAGAAAATGTATTAATGATTGACTCAGTTTGTTTTGTGTTTAAACGAAGGGAAGTTTTATTGTGAGCAAGCTAATGAAGAACTCCTCTCTTGGGTTTTTAAGTAGTGTGGGTATCTTTTCTTTATCCTGTATATGTAGTACCCCTTCCTGTTTTTTCTGTAGTAGTTTTTTGTAGTTTGAAAAAAATAATAAAAAATCCCCTCTGGGGGCTTAAAAAAATAATTGACCTCACTAGCCCCACCCTCCTGACCTGCTGCTGGGCTGCTGGCTGTATACATTCCCATGCTGGACACCTGCCTTCTCCAGCCGGTGTGGTACTGCCTGCACTGCCTTCTACTCCAATATCCGCACGGCTCACCCTCTATCCATCCCTCAGCATAGGGAGGGAGGGAGGGTTAGTGAGGAAGCCATGAGGGGGCAGCTGGGCCACCCCCAAAACTTGCCTTCATGGTGGGAGGGAGGACAAAAAACCTCCAAAATTCAGTGCTGCAAAATCCCACATCCCACATCTCAGATGATCCCACATCTCAGCACCTGCAGCAGTAGCAGCACCACCACCAACTGGCAAGCACAGTTCTTAGCCTGCTCCAGCTAAGAAGCTCACGAAGACCAGCTGGGGCCAGCATGCATGTGCATGTGCATTTTTATTTTATTTTATTGTATCATCAATGCACTTGATCTCCAGAGCCACGACACGTCTTGGGCTTTTTATTTTTTTATTATTTTTTATTTTGTGACATCATACCCCACCACTTTTCCCAGTGACTCCCACTGAAAATTTCCTGGCTACAGGCCTGCACGAACCTGACACAAACCAACTCCAGCAAAGAAGAAACTTTTACAAAATGACAAAAGCACTGGAAACTGGCAGAATCTTACCTAAAACAGCCTGAAAAGCCAATACCAAGCCCCAGGAGACAGGGGGGAAAGGGAGGGGGGAACCCAGTTCTAGGAGTCTGCAAATGCTGACTCTTGATATTTGTGGTTAATCCTGACTATTTCCAGGATTTTTCGGGACCCATTTTTCAGTATCCATGTTAGCCGAATTGCTTTATCTACAGCAATTGGCAAATTTTAATCTGGGTGCTTGCCAACTATACCAAGGTCCAGTTCCCACCAAGGGTTACCAGTAAAAGGAGTCGAGGCTGGTGTTGTTAAAAATAACTGTCTTTTACTTAAGAATATAAATCACATACAAACAATACTGATGCACGCACACATTCAATCAAGTTCCTTAGAAATACAGTATTAAAATTAGCATGTTTGCATTAGCAGGCAGGGTGATGGATAGGGTGATACTTATCTGTCCTGAAGCTTTGTTCATTCCAATGAAGAATGGATGGGGAGAAATAGAACTCTAGGGAAGTTTAACACACAGCTAGAACCAGTCAGTGCAGTTCAAGGGATCAAGTAGAGACAAGGGTTTGGGTATAGCAAGCTGGACAAAAGGGGAGTTAAAGCAGACAGGGGGTGTTGCGGGGATTGCGGCTAGCAAGGTCCAAATGACTGGTCCTTACCTTTTATAGGTGGTACTTTGGGTGGGTGGCAACTGTGCCAACCTCTTGAACCACCTACCTGTTAGTCCATCCCAAGACTAATCCTATGGGTTGCGTGTAGTGAGGGGTGGCAACCTAGAGGGATGGACAATATTGTAACCTAAGACCTAACTCAAAGGATGGCATCTGGGCAAGTGTGAAAACTCAACTTCAGGATGCTCCCTTGAAGTGCAGATGAAGCTGGCCATTCCTCTGGTCATAAAAGGTCCATCTGGCAGAAACTGCCAATGTAAAATAAAGCAGAGATGTGGAATACGTGGCTTTCAACAATTCAGCAATGGGGGCTGCTTCCATTCAAGTTGTTGTTTTTGCTGACCATAATGGAGATGTGTGCTTTCTTCACCAGGCTGGTAGCTGTGTAACTGAAACCTCATTCACGTGTAAGGCTTCTGCAGGCACCTTCTATGTGTAGTATCACAACAGGTGATTTGTACAGCTTCCTGAGCCTATGTGTGTGTGTGCACAGTCCACTGTGTGGGTGTAGCAGCAAACATAGTTCATAAAGCAAAATATCAGTCTCTTTCCTTAACATCCCAGATATATTTTGGAGACCCCTATTATATAAAAAAATACCGATAAAGTATACATTTGGCATGGCTATATCTGAGTGCACATCTCTAAGTGGCACTGTAGCTGTCGTCCCTCCCATTTCATTGTCATCAGCTCTGCAGTGAACCAGGGTGACTACTTGGCTCTGTTGGGGCAGGGGGGAGGGCAGTTACAGTCGATTATGTCAACAGCCTGGGCCATATCTCTATTGCAGAGGGTGGTCGGAGCCTGGACAGAATTGACAGAATTGTCAGCATCGTCACAATCATCAGTGTTGTGCTATGCTTCATTGTCCAGTTCAAAGACTGCATTTGCTGTCATGATCTTGATCTCATAACCCGAACAACTTCAAAATTCCCTCATGATGCTGGACATGCTTCTCATAATAGCTTTACTGCCACCATTTGTATTGCCACTCCCATCTGCATTGCTGCCGCCTTTGAATCCAGTAAATGCTTGGGAACATCAGCCAGTGATATTCTTTCGCAATCGGGCAGTTGCATTCAGGACACTGAAACAGGGTTCTGTGGTGGACTGTCTGTGTGACTATGTTTCGGATTGTGATGGTGTCCCTAGTTGATCTTTTGAAAACAGGAAAAAATCTTCTCCAGAGCTGGAAAGAGGAAACAAAACATTAAAAATAAATAAAAATAAATAAATCACTGATGATCTCAGTGATGAATAAAGATGGATCAACCAGCTGAAAGCCCTTTCAAAATCTACTTCAGCTGTTCTCGAGATAGAGATGTGGAAAACAAAACATTTAATTCCCTATTCCACCAATGTTCCCACATGGCCTTTGACACCTCACTTAGGGCCAGATATGTGACAACTTAGATGCTGAAAATACCGGCTCCTGGCATTTTAAAAGAGCATTTAGGTACCTTCTTTCCAACTGTATTCACAGCGTAGGGAAGAGATACTTGGAGATTTAAGTGGAACTCTGCTGTGAAAGGAGTTGGTTATTGACTCTGTCCATTAACCTTTCCGTTGGCCAGATGGCATGTGGGACTCTCTAGCATGTCCCTACTTTATACAAGTTTTAAAATGACAGATACAGGAAAGTTTGAGGAGAAAATCTGCAATGCGAAATCACAACAACAAGGAGACTTTACTTTTATCAATCTTCTTTGGTCATTGTCTTACTATCCAGATAATAGACTAAGAAAGAAGGCCTTTCATGAAGTGAAACAAGATATCCGAGTGCCTGCAATTATTGCTGAAATGAGGGGGGATGGCTAAAAGCAGGCGAGAGATGGAGGTTTTTCAGAAAGGAAAGCTTTTGTCCTTTCTCTGTCTAGGACCCTAGCAACACTAAGAATGGAAGGAGATGCCCCATATGTTCTGCTATTACTTAGCTCCACGACAGGCTTCGGAGGCTCTGGAGTCCATCCAGGACATTGGAGGGACAACTAGGATTTATTTATTTATTTAAACTTTTACCCCGCCCTCCCAGCCAAAGCCAGCTCAGGCTGGCTTACAACAAAAAAGCACATTAAAAACATAAATTACAATTAAAACAGTTCTAAAACCATAATAAAGGGCTAGTGATCTTCACCATAAACGGTAGCAGCCATCATTCATAGTTCTCAACCCACCATCAGCTCACAGTATTCGTTTTAGCTGTTCCAGCAGTACTTGTTGTTCTTGAGGCTGTTGGTGAGGATGAGAGGAGCCTTCCCCCATATTGTTTGAGAGGAAGTGGTAAGCATCGAAATGGCTGCTGCAGGAGGCAGAGCTCTCTGTATTTCGGTTGGACACATGGGCCAGCCACTGGGAGGAGGCCAGCCACTGGGAGGACAGCAAGCCTGCACAAGGAAGGGGTGGGTTTCTAGTCCTGAATACTCATCTCCCCTTATGCAACAGCCCAAGTCACTGGACTCTATGACAGAGTAGGGCCGCAGTCAGACTGGCAGGTTGGTGCAGTTTGGGCATGCCATTGATTACTCCATCACATTTTGTGACAGAGATTTTCAGACTCTCACCCTGATCTGGCCTCACCATGTGCTTCTTCTATGGTTGACATTTCAGATTAGTACTGCGTGTCAACCCTGGAGCATGTGGTCTGGTCTTATTTTTTTTAAATAGCTTTGACTTTTTTTTTAGAACATTCTTGGGTGTGCCTGTGCTCACATGCACATATGCATCTACTATTTTAAAACAAAACACGGCAAAAATGGAACTAAAGGTTCACACTTCCAAATCGGTTTGAGCGCACACCGTGGGTGTTCAGACATTTGGAAATGCAGGATCAGTGTGCAGAGATCTGTAAGCACCTGATTGTCTCTGGTGGCTATTTACTCCGTATCCAACTCAGGGTGAGTACGACTGGGGAATGGCTGCCAGATGTGGATGTGTGAATGAGCCCACTTAATCTGTTAGGGTAAAGCAACTATATTGGGCCAAACTGCCAGTCTCTCCTCAGCCTAGGGCTCCCCAACTCCCCAACATGGTGCCCATGGCATCATGGCGCTAACCAGTACTGGTGCCCAGTGATCCCATCCACTCTCTGAAAAGCTTGGCTGGCATTAGGGGAAGTACTGGTGGGCACCATGACATCCATAGGCACCACACTGGGGAACCCTGAAATAGATCATTGCTGGAGGAACTTCCTTGCAGGCCCAGTGCTATGAAGAAAGCAGCCATTTTGGTGTAGTGGTTAAGTGTGTGGACTCTAATCTGGGAGAACTGGGATTGATTCCCCACTCCTCCACTTCCAGCTGCTGGATGACCCTGGGCAATCCATAGTTCTGTCAGAGATGTTCTCTCAAGGACAGTTCTCTCAGAGCTCTCTCAGCCCCACCTACCTCACAGGGTGTCTGTTGTGGGGAGGGGGAGGGAAAGGAGTTTGTAACCTGCTTTGAGACTCTGAGTGAAGGGCAGGGTATAAAGTCAATCTCTTCCTCCTCCTCCTCCTCCTCTCCTTCCCACAAGCCCTGTGGCTGTGTGAACTGTTCCTTGAGTGCACAGCAGGGGATTCAAAGGACAGCAGTAGTTTGACACTAATGTGCCTCACAAAAGGCAACTTTATGAACTGAGGGAGCTCTGAAACAGACCTGAGCAGATACCTTTCCCTTCTCCTTTGCTTTCTAGGGAGGCTGTGAGAACTAATTAGTTAATGTTTGTTGAGTGCGGCAAAGATGGAGAGAGCAGTGTAGGAATGAAGCATTATTATCTTTACAGACAGGTGCTATTAAGGCAGTGGCTATACTCTTACATGTCATTTCATACTTAATGAATGCACAATAATTGTCTTCTTAAATCTCCCTTTCAGACACTTTCTTTGTTACAGCGAGACGACATATTTTTAAAAGTCTGATTGGATTTCACTTCAGGGCCTGCATCCTGATATGTCAGCATGTGCAGCGCCTATGCCAAGGATTCTTCCATCAGTCTCTCAGCCAGCAAAATATCCTGCAGTGGCCCGGCATGCTGGTCCAGGGGGCACCCCTGCCAGTGACCAATGCAAAGTGTGTCTCCTGCCACTGAAGAACCACCGCCCTCATCTAGCATGCTAACAGTGGACGCCTACACAGATTAGCAGTGGTGGGAAGTGCTGTCAAGTCACAACCGACTTATGGTGACCCCCATAGGGTTTTCAAGACAAGAGAGGTTCAGAAGTCGTTTGCCATTGCCTGCCTCTTCATAATGACCCTGGGCTTCCTTGGTGGTCTCCTGTCCAAACACGAACCAGGATGATCCTGCTTAGCTTCCAAGATAATAATAATAATAATAATAATAATAATAATAATAATAATAATAATAATAATAATAATAATAATAATAATAATAATAATAATAATAATAATAATAATAATATGTAGACGCCTTCTGGCTGGCTCCGTCATTTTCCCGCACGGCTGCTTGCTGGCCAGGCCTCAGGACCCGTATGTCAATCGCCACACTGCCACCGCCTGGCCGGAACATCCATTGCAGGCGTTCTTTTTCGTAGCCGGGAAGCTCTTTTGCCTTTTACAAGCCTTGACCAGGTGTCCGACCTTCAGCTAACGCCCTCCCAGAAGGGAGGTTGGCGTACCCACCCTCGCTAAGGAGTGGTTCCCATTTTATCTACTCGCCGAAGCTTTCGAATTGCTGGGTGGACGATGAGCTGGGGACAACAGGCTGGCTGCCAACACCAAGATCTGACAAGATCATGCTAGCCTGGGCCATCCAGGTCAGGGCAACACTGAGTTACACCCTTCTAAATCCATTGATGTAAATGGGCTTCAGAGGGTGTAACTCTGCATAGAACTGTACTGCAAAACTTCAGGAGGTGATAAGGTTGCAAGCCCTATCCCACAGCTGATGAGAGCACTGCCCATCCAGCACACTGGCCAACAGGGAGAATGGAGGAGGGCTGCTGTAGGAACCGGACCTCAGGCCTGGTGATTTTAATCCTCTCTACACTGGGCCACCCTTGTCCCAAATCTGGAAGCTGCAGCTTGTGCAGAATGTGGCAGCCAGGCTGCTGTTGAGTCTCCCTATGCAGGAGCACATCCAGCCTGTGCTAAAAGCTCTGCACTGGCTGCCTATAGCATACCGAATTCAGTTCAAGGTGCTGGTTCTTACCTTTAAAACCTATATGGTCAGGGACCTACATACCTGAGGGACCGCCTTTCCTCACATGTTCCCTAGAGAGCACTACAATCAGGGTCCCAAAACCCCCTGGCCCTGCTGGGCCCCAGAGAATCCAGGCTGGCTGTGATGAGGGCCAGGGCCTTCTCAGTGGTGGCTCCATACTGGTAGAATGAGCTCCCAGAAGACATCAGGGCCTGCAAGAGAGAGCCCTGATTGACAGTTCTGCAGGGCCTGCAAGACAGAGCTCTTCCACCAGGCCTTGGACTAAGGAGCCGCACCATACAAACTGAGGCCCTGGCCCCAATATTAACATCAATATCAACATTAATATTGACATCATTATTAATAGCCTGATATAGCCCAGACTATGATGGTAGCTGATTGTTTGTTCTGTCGGATGCTGCTCATGTCCTCCATCGCACGTGAATCACACTAGCACTTTGTAATGTTTTATGCTTATATTGTTATGGGTTTACTTAAATCTGTTTTAGCTGTGTAATATCCTATGTAAGCCACCCGGAGCCTGCTATGGCAGGGAGGATGGGGTAGAAATTGAATTAAATATTCCAGTTGCCTTCCAGACGTACCTTACAGCTTGTGTTTCTGTCCTTCATACAGTTGCATAGAAGGGACAGTGGTAGGGTAAAAATAGGGACTCCTCATGGTGTTGTTGCACTGGGAGAAGGCAAACACCATCAAAATGGTCTTTGTTAAGAGAACTGTCGAAGGCATAGGAATTCAACCTGCAATTGTGTCTGGCCACTCAAACCCTAGGAGGATCATTTCAGTTTGAGTTTGTGGGGAGATTTCAGTGGATGGTGGCAAGATTCACATCATCTCTAAGATGTTCAAAATCAGATTGTAGAAAAGCAGTAATTTTTTTGCAAACTTATGTAATGCTTTTAATAACTTATCATAAACAGGATTTATCACCGGTGCTTTAAAACTCAATAACAAGGGGGAGTCAGGATGGTTTGCCTGCCGTCCTTAAATAGCACTTCTGTCTAGCAACCCACCGCACAACAAAAAAAATAAGGACACTTAGAATGTTGGCAATGAATAAACATTTCACCAGCAAGCCGAATACTTTGTGCTTGTATGGCCATTGCAAAGGGGTTCTTCTAATTCTTTCCTGTCAAACAGATTTCAGCAGTATCAAAACCTACCTAGACTCCCTAGTCGACTTACCTGTGTGTTTAAGCTTCAGCTGCCCTCCTTGAGCTTGGAAACATCCTTTTGGCATCATATGCTTTATTTATAGTTTAAGATTTATGATTGTAACTCACCTTTCTACCTAGAAATTATATCACATTTTAAAAGGTATTGAACAGAGTGCAGTGTTGCGAGCTCCCCCTGCTGGCCTAGACAGAGAAAGTCATCAGAATACATTTGGGTGTGAATTGAGCCACCTGACGAAAGATAGCCCAGGCTTGCCTAATCTCATCAGATCTCCGAAGCTAAGCAGGTTCGGCCCTGGTTACTGTTTGTATGTAACACCACCAAGGGAGTCTAGGGTCTCCACGTAGAGGCAGGCAATGGCAAATCACATCTCTTGCCTTGAAAATCCCTTGGGTTAAGTCAGTTGTGACTTAACAGCAAAAAAAAAAAAAAAAGTGCTATGATAATTGACTGGAAAGGAGGTGGTGGGGTAGTAGGGTTGCCAAATGTTACTCACCTCCTTGGTGGGGGACTCCTGGGGACCTCCCGGTGCGCGCGCGATGTATCCACGTCACCCGGATGTGACATTTATTTATTTATTTATTTATTTATTTATTTATTCTGGGATTTATATCCCGCCCTACCCGTACGGCTCAGGGCGGCAAAACTCGATGTTTTCCCCTCAAATGGCTCTGGCCCCGCCCCCAGCATGCGACGTCACATCCGGGTGACGTGCACGCGGGGGTGTGGTTTCCCCCGGGGGCCGATTCTGTCGCGTCAGAAATCGGGCCGCCAAAGCGGGGGATTCCCCGCCCCCCGGGCCCATTTGGCAACCCAATGGGGTAGCATCCCACTGACCCAGTCTGCAGTGCTAAGAACATTTATCAGGAAGTAAGTCCCACTGAATAAGATGTGAATTAGGCATGTTTAGGACTGCTCCTGCCTGCTGAAGGAAGTAGGAAAAGAGGAAGACCCACCATGAGATAGATTGACTCAATAAAGGAAGCCACGGCCTTCCATTTGCAAGACCTGAGCAAGGCTGCGAAACTCTGGGGTATACCCAGTGGTCATTTGGGGGGGGACGCAGGGGGACGCCATCCCCCCGGGTGAGGTGCGGGAGGGCGGGGCCTGGAGCTCCCTGCTGGTGCCCGCTGGAGGTCGCCGCCGGCTGTGGGGAGGACACACTTCCGGTGATGTCAGGGGGTGTGGCATATGCTAATGAGTTATGCTAATGAGTCCCCCTAGCTCTTTTTCGACGAAATGACCCCTGGGTATACCATGGAGCTCATTTGGTATGGGGGCGAAGAGGGCACTAGGGAGCAATTACATCAATGGTTTCTGTGATACAGCGATGCCATTCCTCCACTAGCTCATCCAACGAGTTATCAGGGGGAATTGGATCCCACAGAGCATCCATTAGTCTCAATGGGCAAGCATAAATTAGCTCACCACTTAAACAAAGAGGGGTTGGGGCACTCACCCAGGCCTTCAGGGCAAAGTAGTAGTCTGACCATGGCACTGGCTCCAGGGCTATTAGCTCCACATCTATCCCCACCCTAAAAATAAGGTCCAGCGTGTGGCCTGCTTGATGTATGGGAGCTGATACAAATTGGGAGAATCCCAGAGCTGTCATGGGTGACATGTGAGGAGGCTGCATCATCGGCATGGACACTGAAATCCCCCAAGACTAATAGCTTAGCCTGATATTGCCTCCAGCAGGCCCGGCAGGGTATTCGCTGGGGTATTAGGTGGTTGGTACACCAACCAGATAGTCAAACTCTCCTCAGCACTCCACACTAGGCCCACACATTCAATGCCAGCAATTTTTGGTGTTTACCTAGAAGCTAGATTATTGTAATGCATTCTACATATAGACATTAAACAACCCCAGTTTTTGTAGCAACCCCAGTTGGTACAGAACACCACAGCTCAGTTACTGCTAAAAGCTAGACAGAGTATGCATATTATACACATTCTACAGTCACTCTATTGGCTATCCACTAGTTATCAGATTAAATGCCAGGTACTAGCTATCACCTATAGAAACCCTTCATGGCCTTGGACCATCATACCTGCATGACTGCCTTTTCTGTTATGCTCCTCCATCTGAGTGAAGTCCTCTGAAGATACTACCCTCAAAATCAATAACTGTCCATACACATGCATTCTCTGGGTTGGCTCCCACCTTCTGGAACGGCCTGCCTAGGGAGCCAAGAAGCCCCCCCCCATACTTCTATTATTCCACAGAATGAGCAAACCAGGATGATCAGGAGCGTTCCTCTATAAGGGAATTACAGGACTGTGATTGACTGCAGTGCTTATTGGATCTAACACCTTGCTTTTCCTACTTTGTCTTCTACCTTTTTAATGCATTTTTCTCCCTTGCTGATGGTATGTCATGCCTAAGACAGACCTCAGTGTGGTTTTTTAAAAATTGTTTACTGATTCTTTAATCCAAGTCCTATTGCATTGTTTATTGGATGTCTTATGCTGTGAGATTGTGGGGGGTGGCATCACTTTTTGATGCCTTTTTGGCATCACACCAACACCATGCATCACTTCCAATGAATGCTAGAGTGGAGCCTTAAAGGTCACACTGGAAATTGCATCATGGTGTCAACACAATGCCAATCACCCCATATTTTCCCCAGCATTCCTCTGGCCACCCAACTGAGTGGTGGTGGGCACATCAGAAGCCAGTGTCCTCCTGAAGCAGAAGACCTGGCCCTCCACCTTGAATCTCAGCAAGAAAGGCAGGCTATAAAGTATGTACTTAAATAAAGTAATTCTCACCCCCATTAAAAGAGCTACTTGTTCTGTAGGATATGTCTCCCCAACAAGATAAATTGCAGTATCTTCAGGGGGGATTATTAAAATCAGGAGAATAGCATGGAAATATTTGGCTATACGGAAGGTCCCAGGTTCAACCCTCACCATCTCCAGTTTTAAAAGTTTAAATAAATAGGTGACGTGAAAGACCCCTTCCTGAAACCTGGAAAGCTGCTGCCAGACAAAGTAGACAAAAGGTACCTTGATGGGACAATGGTCTGACTTAGGATACGGCAGCTTTGTGTATTCGCATATCTGCTGAAAGGGTATTCAAATGATTATGTGCATTGCCAGGATTCTTTTGTTGGGTTTGTGACAATACACCGACACAGCTACCCATCTGGAATTCTAAATTTGATTTTTAAAAAATGTAACACATTTCTGGTTTTCTGAGCAGGAGCAGGGGAGGAAAGCATACAATTAGAACTTCAAATTCATCCCAAGGGGAGATGTGACTCTGCGGCTGTTTTCCTCTTTCACTGTTGTTGACAACACTGTGACACCTGAACCTCTTTATCCCCTCTGTGTGCTGTATGGCAAGCCTAATATCATGATTCAAACAGTCCTTTACTGTTTCATTATCTGTGTTAAGTGCCTGGAAGGTCATGGGCAAGAGATCACCCTGGTGCAGCCTACCAAAGGTCAGGCGGAGCTTTAGCTTTGGTCTGAATATGTTCCAGCCTGCTTTCCCACTCCCTTCCCCACTCCCGAGGCTACTGAGGTGAGTAGGTTCAGAAATCACACCTCCCCTCCCTTCCCCGTCTTCCCCCTGCTCTCATTTATTTCAATTTGCTATGCTTTCAGTATTAGGAGGAGAAAGGCATGATTGTGTCTGCAGTGAAGAAAATAAAATAAAAACACCAAGGATGCAGTCCCTAAACCAGCTAAGACGGCTAGAGATTTAACTGGGTAGCATCTTTGGACGTTGATCAATCCAGTGCAGAGCAGTGTTCCCTCTAAGCTGAGTTAGTGTGAGTTAGCTCGCAGTTTTTTAGCCTCCGGCTCGCACATTTTTGTCTTAGCTCAGGAAGGATGACTCCAGAGCAAACTAATTTATGCAGTAGCCAAATTGCTTGCTCACAGCTTTAATGCAAATAGCTCACAAGGTAGAAATTTTGCTCACAAGACTCCATAGCTTAGAGGGAACATTGGTGCAGAGGTAGGTGTACCTGAGTATATTGAAACCAGCGATTTAACTTTTTATCGGCAGGATAGTTAAGAGCAAGGTGGATGGGAAGAAGTGAACACAGAGTCGCGTTGTGTTGTTTCAGGAGTAGGTTGCCTGTAGGCCACGTTTGACCTCTCTGGGATAGTTTCTGCAGCCCATAGAGACCCATGATGCCAAGTTTTTGTTTTGAAATAAATTTCTGGCACTCAGGATGCAGAGGTAAAATTTCAAAACATTATGACAAGAGATGCCAAAGCATGCGTTAACCTCCAGAAGCAAGGAGAAGTAAAGACAGCAGGAAATCCACACACCCCTACCATGATTTCTAAAGGGTTACCCCATGGCAATGATAGTGTGGCCCTAAGAAAGGCATCCCACAGAATGAATAGAAGATATTTGCCAGCTGTGGTTCAGAATTAATTTTGTCCCAAGGAAATGATATGGCACATGTTTGGTGGTGCATTCCATGTTGTAAAAGCAGTTCATCTTCTGATGCTTTATGAGGGCCAAAACTATTGTCTGAATGAATTATGTTGGTCAAAGTAAACTGTATTGCTGAATATGAGAGGCTCTAGTAGCATCCAGACATCCCCAGCAGACGCATGCCAACAAAGATCATCTTAGTTGTATTAAGGCAGAGTGCAGATCCTCTTTTTGCATGGATTTACGGTCAACATAAGCCACTTTGAGTCTTATTTCATGACAGGAAGGAGAGGTAGCAGTTTTCTAAATAAATAATAAATAAACAGGAAAGATGGTATTTTATGTTATTTCCCCCTGTACTATTCAAGGCAATTGCTGTAGTGTTTGATTATGGGCATTTGACAGCCTTTGTTAACCATACTATCCAATAGTTGGTTCTTTCAGAATTTCTTTTCTGAGCCTGGAAACTGAAATGTCTTTCCACAGACAATGGTGCCTTTTAACAGTAGGCCATCAAAGTTAAGGAATGTGGGCCACGACAGGAGTTTGCCATGTCTTAACTTTCAAATGAGGCACACCAATTTAGCACAAAACATGTGCACAATGGATCTTCTCTTACTGAGTACTGCAGGCACCAAGGAAAGAAGACGCATAAGGAAGTCTTACTTGACCACTTGGTTTTACAAAGTAAAACAAGGTAGTCATTGGGGGGACGACTTGATGGAGGACTTCCGTTTCCCAAATTTGAGCAGCTGATTAGTGGGGCAAAAGCCAGATTCTGATTCAAATGCCAATGTCTTTTTGTCCATGTAAGTTCATTTAATACTATGAAGTCCTTAAAGCAAGGCCCTAGATGCAGGCATGTTCTGTTCAAAGTATCACTGCAACTGAAGCACTGGTAAACCAGTATCAGAGGCAAAAGCCCTGCCTGTTCTCTTGCAGAATGACATAGTCTCAGCATATAAACTCCATTCTTTGAGCCTAGGGTTGCCAGCTCCGGGCTGCTGAATTCTTGAAGTATGGGGAAGGCATAGGGATGCCAGCCTCCAGGAGGAACCTGGAGATCTCCTGGAGTTACAGCTCATCTCCAGACTACATTGATCAGTTCCCCTGGAGAAAATTGATGCTTTGGAGGCTGGACTCTATGATGGCATTGTACCCTTCTGAGGTCCCTATCCTCTACAGGCTCCATCTCCAACTCCAGTTTCTAACCTGGAGAAGGCAACCCTATGCCCACCCCTACCACCCCTGCTGCACCCCTACCACCCCTGCTGGTGGACAGCGGGGATCTGGTAACCCTCAGAAGGCAGGGTTTGCAAGGGAGAGAGACTTTAGCTGGGTATAATGCTATAGAATCCACCCTACAAAGCTGCCATTTTCTCTTGGGGAACTGATCTCTGTAGTCTGGGGATTAGATTTCTTATCTGAGGTCTTTATGGCTGAAGATATCAGAGACTGAATTTAAGAGCTTCTTGCAGGCAAAGCATGTGATCTATCATTGAGCTATGGTCCCTCCTCTTGAGAGGAACAATGCCCAGATAGGAACACATACAACAACTTTAATGGGTATACCCTAAATGTGCTGATGCCACTCAGCTGACAAATTCTCTGTATATAGCATAATTTTAACCATAGTAAGGATGCATGTGGGATCAGCAATGAGGTGTTTCCATGTTTGTCCCAATTCAGTTTTTAGTCAGTCATTCAGACTTCGGCCAAGTGCAAGAAAATATGTGTGGTCTTACCACATCTTAGCATTTCAGTTTATCTGTGGTGTGGGGAAAGATTGATTATTAGTATTCGGAGTTTTCACAGTACTCGGTGCTTAAAAAACATATCAAGGGAAGGAGAAATTTAGGCTGCAGTCCTGAAGACACTTTCTTGGGAATAAGCCCCACTGAATAACTTGGGGCTTAGTTCTCAGTAAACCTGCTTAGAGTTTGTCCCTTAGAGTTGCACTGAGATAGTTTTGAAAGTCGTGGGTGTGCTGCATGTCCAATATTATTCTCTAAATACAAGGACCAAGGAGCCACATTTGGAGAAGCTTGTCAGACTGGTCTTCCTCTCAGTCAGGTTGAAATACTAGCATTTAAAAGTTGCCCCCCCCGCCCCCATGGATCGCAACTCAGCTGTTTTGGAAATCAGCCTAATTATTCATACTCAAGTTCGATGACAATTGCTGCATTAGACATATAGGAGCAAATAATTAAATAGGTAGGTCACATTGAATTAGATGCCTCGATCTGAATGCGTAGCTCTGACAGGGCACTGGAATCCACAGTAATGAGGAGGACACTTCAGAATGTAGGTTAATGGCCCAGATTGCTAGGTGTTGGCATTGTGTCACTACAGTGCTCTGGGCCATGACTATAGAATGCTAAAGATGGGGGTAGTGGTGGAGAGTATACTTGTCTTTGTTAAAAGGAAGTCAAGAAACAGCATTCAGTTGCTATGGATTCATGTCTCTGAGTTCCATTTCCATGGGGATTCAATGAGCAGCCCATCCTACCAGCCAACTAATCACCAAGCAGCAGCTCTCACAGAGAGCTGTTTTACATATCTTGAGCTTGGGGCAAATTGTTGTAGCCCTGAAATATCCCAAGCTACAGTAAAACTGAGGAAAGTTTGACTACTGTTAATGGAAGTAGCAGGAGTGAACTATTGTGTGGAGGTTAACTTTGGGCTCCTGCTACATGACAAACTTGAACAAGTTTCAACTCAGTTTAATTATCTCTGAGGTATACTTGGAACTGCAGCTTTTAAAGCACGTTGAAATAGGGATGTTCATTTGGATATTTCTGGTCTGAATATATAATCAGTATGGGGAGATATTCAAGAATCCAGATGATATTTGGAGGTGAGTCTGCTAGCGTGCCACCATAAACCGGAAGTTCAGGATTTGTGATTTTCGAGTGAGACTTCCCAAGCTGGTAATTTTTTAAAAAAAAATCCTTTGGCATTCTTTTTGGTTCTGGTTTTACAGTTGTTCTTCAATAGTTACTTTAAAGATCATTGTGTGTTGTGTTGTTTGGAGTATTGGTTTTGTGACTTTTGGAGTGTTCCTGTTGGTTTTGAAAAATGTAATTGTTCTGAAGGAAATGTCTGTTTAGATTTTAATAACAGTTGACTGTAGTTGAGGTTTTAGGTATTTTAAAAACATACAATAAATTTCAGCTTAGGAATTAGTCACAAAAATTAATTAGGCATGCACCTGAAGTGATGTCATGGCATCACCAGCGAAGCAGGGATGCTCTGGTCTTTGGGCACAAACTCTATGTTAGAAGTCATTTTTACCATAGAGTTTTTACACAAATACCAGAGAGTCCCTGCATCTCTGGTGACTTGATGATGTCACTTCCAGTGTGCGCCAGAAGAGATGTTGCTGCATTGCTGATGATGCAGGCCTAAGCCTCCTTTTGCTGCTTCTAAGACCCCTGCCAGCCAGCTGATTGGTGCTGGGGGAGAGGGGCCTCAGAGAGGAGAATTCCCTGTCCCTGGCAGGGGCATGGCAAACCTACTTGTAGTCGTGTGTGTGGGGGAATAATAAAATAAACTGAGTTAAAAAAAATGCCTAGGTGTAGTTTTACCCCAAAAAATGTTGTGTGGGTTTGAAACAAGGCAGTTGCAGGTTAGTGCTGAAGGGGGAAAACAGTCAAGGGTAGCAGTTTAGTGAGTCAGGTTCAAGAGCAGGTTAATTAGTGCTCAGACTCAGAGTCCAGTGTAGCCTAGTGAAGTAGTTAGCTAGCTTGCTCTGGTGAAGTAGTCTAGGGGTACAGATTTATTTATTTTATTGGATTTCTACCCCATCCTCCCAGCCAAAGCCGGCTCAGGGTGGCTTACATAAAATCCTAAAATTACATAGAATAAATTGAGCGATGAGAGTGCAGCAAGGTCATAATATGCAGAAGACTAGTAGGGCGGGGAGCTGTGTTACAGCTTTGAGGAGGGCTAGTCCACAGCAACCTTCCACCACCCTGTTATCTACCTGTGGTGATAGAAAGGAAAGGCCTTACAAGGCCCTCTTCACTGAGGCTTCTGCTGGACTGCTTCCTGCAGAGGTGCCTGAGGTAAGTGCTGGCAGGGGACTACTACACAGGCTGCCCCTCTTCCAGCAGTAGGAGGGGGAGCAGCCTGACTTGTCTTTTGGACTGAACTTGGGGGATAAGAAGAACACAAAAGCCCTGCTGGATCAGACAAGTGGTCCATCTAGTCCAGTGTCCTGTCTCACACAATGGCCAACCAGTTCTTCTAGAAATCTAACAACAGGGTGGAAAGCTCAAGGCCTTCCCCTGATGTTGCCTCCTGGCACTGGGACTCAGAGGCTGACTGCATCAGAACACGGAGGTTCCTTTTAATTGTCAGATTCCCTTTAGTCCCTGTGGCTAGTAGTCACTGATAGACCTATCCTCCATGAATCTCCCTAATCCCCTATCAAAACTGTCTATGCCTGTGGTCATCACTACATCCTCTGGCAGTAAATTCTGCATTTTGATCACTTACTGTGTAAAGAAGTATTGCCTGTTCTGAAACTACTGCCCATCAGCTTCATTGGATGCCCTTGAGTTCTGGTATTTTGGGAGAGGGAGAAAAAGTTCCCGTTGTCAACTCTCTCCACCCTGTGCACAATCCTATAAACCTCTATCATCCCCCCTTAGTCATCTCTTTTCTAAACTGAAAAGTCCCAGACTCTTCATCTTTTCCTCATAAGGAAGATACTCCAAGCCTCTACTCGTCTTGGTTGCCCTCTTCTGTACTTTTCCCAGCTCTGCCATGTCTTTTTTGAGATAGGGTGACCAGAACTGTACATAGTATTCCAAATGAGGCTGCACCATAGATCTATACAGGGACATTATACCAGCTTTTTTATTTTCATAGAGTTTGCCTTTTTCAATGCTGCAACACACTGGGTTGGTACTTTCATTGAACTACTATGATCTCAAGATCTTTTTCCTTCTCAGTCTCAGCAAGTTCAGACCCCATTAGCCTACACTCAAAGTTGGGATTTTTTGTTCCAGTGTGCATCAACTTACACTTACCAGCACTGAACTTCATCTTCCGCAGTGTTGCTCATTCACCCAATTTGTGGAGATCGTCCTACAATTCTTTACAGTCATCCTTGGTTTTCACCATCCTGAATAATTTTGTGTCATCTGTAAACTGGACCCCCTTGATTACTTCCCTCCATTGTAAGAGCTGTCCGTTTATTCCTTCATTTAGCTTCCTTTCATTTAAACTATTTTTAATCCATAAGTGAACCCATTCTCTTATCCCATGACTCCTGAGTATACGCAAGAGTCTTTGGTGAGGTACCTTCTCAAATGCCTTTTGAAAGACCAAGTATAATGTCTACCAGATCACCATTGTTTACGTGTTTGTTCAGTTTCTCAAGGAACACCAAAAGGTTGATGAGGCAGAACTCCCCTTTGCAAAAGCCATACTGATTTCTCCTCAGCTGGCTTTTTTCCTCTATAGGCCTAATAACTCTGTCTTTGTTACAATTTCTACTAATTTACCAGGGACAGACATCAGGCTAACTGGTTTGTAATTTCCTGGTGCCCCTATGGACCCCTTTTTAAAAATCAGTATAACATTTGCTACTCTCCAGTCTTCAGGTACAGTGGCTGAATTTAATGATAAGTTATATATTTGGTCAGTAGATCAACAATCTCATATTTTAGTTCCTTGAGAACTCTTGGATGTATGCCAACAGGATCTGGAAACTTACTGGTTTTTAATTTTCCCCATAGGTCTAGAACTTCATCTCTAGTCACTGAAATTTGACTCAGTTCTTCAAACTTCCTTCCTGAAAATAGTGGCTATGGCATGGGTACATCCCCCCCACATTCCACAGTGAATACTGAAGCAAAATGTTCCTTGAGCTTCTCTGCCATTTCCCCATCTTCCTTTAGCAATCTTTTTATTACTTGATTATCCAAAGGCCTAACTGCATCCCTGGCTGGTTTCCTGTTGAGATATACTTCAAGAAATGTTCATTGTTTGTCTATGCTTTTAGCAATCCCCTTGTCAAATTTCTCTTTTTGCATGCCCCTTCTGTTCAATTCATTGGGGCAGATCTTCCACTTTTTAAAAGCCTATTTACTTTTTATAGCTTCCTTGACTTGTGTTGTTAACCATGCAGGCATTTCTAAGACTTGGCAGTGCCTTTTCTAACCTGGGGAATAAGCTTGGATTAGTGTAGTTTTAAATAACTTCCAAGCATCCTCTAAGGTTTTGACTCTTTTGTGTTTCCCTTTCAGCTTCCTTTTAACTATTCCCCTCATATTTGTAAAGTTCTCTTTTTTGAATTTGAATGTTACAGTTTTGGACTGTAGGGATAACTTTCAATTGACATGAATGCTGAACTTAACAGCATTGTGGTTACTGTTCCCAAGTGGTGCAACAACCTTTACATCTCTCACCAGGTCTTGAGGCCTGGTGAGAACCAAGTCCAAGATCACTACCCCTCTGGTTGGCTCTGTGACCAGCTGTTCCATTGTACAGTCATTTATGATGTCTAGGAATTTCATTTCTACAGTGTGACTCAAGGGCATGTTTATCCAGTCAATGTGAAGGTAGTTGAAGTCTCCCACTACCATAACATAATCTGCTTTAGTTACCTCTCTTATTTCCTTCCTCATCTCAAGATCAGTCTCAAGGATTTGAACAGGTGCATGACAGTACACCCCCACTTTTAAGTAACCCTTAGGGCCCAGTATTTCTACCCATATTGCTTCTATTGGGGAGTTCATTTCTCTAATGTTTCCTAATTTATTTGATTCTATGCCCTCTGTGAGGTACAATGCAGCATCTTCCCCAACCTATTGCTCCCTGTCTTGCCTATTGAGCTTATATACATGGATGACATCCCATAAATTTTCTCTAATCATGTGTCTAAGATACCCACTATATCTCAATTGTCATTTAGCACCAAGCACTCCAGCTTTCCTATCTTGGCTTGGAGACTTCTGGCACTGGTATATAGAAACCTATAATGTATTTCCATCTCCAGCAACCCTCTCATCCCTCAGCCCCTTTGTTACCACATATGGCTTTCCTTCTCTATCCTACCCTGACTCCCAAGTTCTATTATGCTCCTATCAATATTACCCTGAGTGTTTACACAATTGTCCCTTTGCACTGACTTGTCCCCAAATGGAGGCTCCCCAGCTCCTGTCATCTCCCCCCCTAGGATTAATTTAAGGGTTGTTCTGGCACCTTTTCAAAATTAATTGCCAGGATCCTGGTTCCCTTTTGGTTCAAGTAAAGCCCATCTTTTTTGTACAGTTTTGGCTTGTCCCAGAAAGCTCCCCAGTGCCTAACAAATCTAAACCCTTCCTCCCGGCACCACTTTCTTATATGTGTGTTGAAACCCCTGATCTGTGCCTGTTTAACTGACCCTGCACTTGGAACCAGTAGCCATTCTGAAAATGCTACCTTTGAGGTCATGCCCTTTTACTTTCTGCCAAGTAACCTACATTTTTCCTCCAGGACTACATGATTACATTTCCCAATGTAATTGGTGCCAATGTGCATTGCAACTGCTGACTCCTCCTCTCGGTACTATTTATCAATCTATCTAGACAGCACGTGATGTCTGCAACTTTCACACCAGGCAGGCAAGACACCATGCAGTCTAAGTGCTTGTCTCACACCCATGTCTCTATATTTCTAATAATCTAATCCCTCACAACTAAAAGTCTACCCCCCCAACCCCAGAGGATATCCTCAGGATGAGCAGATAGTGATCCATCACCCAAGGAAGGGATCCCTTCTAAGGGATCAAATTGCTCCTCCTCAGACTGATGCCCTTCAACCTCAAGACTCTCAGTCTCTACAACAGTAGAAGAGTTGTCAGCACAGGCATGGGACTGACCCAGTTTTGTGGTACCAGCTACAGGGCCAAGCCCAGTTGTATGGTGGGGAACCCACAAGGACTTGTGAGAGGCCCCTCAATTTTCCCTGTATTCCCCTCCCCAGACCATTTTCTTTTCCTTTCATATTTTCATAAATAGCACCCCCATATTTTCACTTTCCCTTGCTTCTTCCATTCTCATACACCAACCAGGTTTTATCTGCCCCCCTCTTCAGCTTTAAATATTTTTACTACATTTACACCTTACCTTTCTCCATAGTACGGACCCACAACACTTACATCCTTTCTTCTATTTTATCTTCATATCAGCTCTGTGAGCTAGGTTAGAATGAGTGTGTGACTGATCCAATGATGCCCAGCAAGGTTCCATGGCACTGGGGATTCAAACCTAGGTCTCCCACATCTGTGTCTGAAACTCTTACCCCTATACCACACTGCCTTTCATGTAGTGACTGCTATTTAGTTCACTACCACCTGTGGTTGGGTGAACCATGAAACTCATGTGGTAGCAAGTAGCCTGATGGGTGGTTCTGTGCTTGGACCTGATGCATCCACCCTTGAAGGCCAAAACAGCCCCAGAAAGGGGCCTGCCACCTGCCCCTTGCTTTTACTGACAGCAACCAAGGCTTCAACTGGCAACAGTATTCTGGATGCCTAGCAATGGCCACAGAGGGCATTTGTTTCTTAAAACTACAGGTGCTACTTCTATTATTTTTGAGGGGGCATTAACCCCCAATGTGTTTTCTTTTTTTAGATTTCAGACCTGGGGCTTTTCTAAGGTTTGTAGAAAGACATGTCTTGTCTGTTCATGGTTCCAGTCTCTGGATTTAAGTATCTACATATTTGGTTGTGCTGAGAATTACATATATTGATCCAGAGTTTGGGGACACCCAATGAAGTAGTAGATTCAGGATGGACAAAAGAAAGTACTTATTTATTCAGAAAATAATTAAATTGTAGAATTTGCTGCTAATGGAAGTAGTGATAGCCTTGAACATAGATGACTTTAAAAGATTACACAGATTCATGGAAGATAGGTTTACAGTGTAATCCTGTGCAGGCTTGTCAACTATGGTTTGGGAAATTCCAGGAGATTTGGGACCTGTGCCTAGAAAGGGCAGACTTTGGGGAGGGAAGAAAGTTCAGTGGGTATATAGTATCATATAGTCCACCATCCGAAGATGCCATTTCCTTCAGAGTAACTAATCTCTGTTGACTGGAGATCAGCTGTAATTCCAGTCCTTGCTCAGAGACTGGTAACTCTAATTCTATGCAGGCAGGGCCGGCTCTATCACCAGGCCAGCTAGTGTCTGGCCTAGGGTGCCAGGCCAGTCCAGGGCACCAACTGCCCTGCCGCTGCCCGCCCCCCCAAAAAAGCCCCCACGTCCTCCTGCCCAAAGCCACTGCCTGCCTGCTAGTCGCTGAGCTCGCTGGCGGCGCGCATGCGGTATGCTGCTCGATGGGGCCGTCCTGCCCGCCCCAAGTTACTCGCACAGCACACCCATTGGTCCGCTGGCTGTGCCTGTGCCCATCGCTGATTCATCCCTGCTGCCCTCTGAGCCAGCCAGTGTGATTTCCACCGCACTCGATGCCGGCAGCAGACCCAGCCCGCCACTACCCAGCCCAGCTCGGCCATCGCAGTCGAGGAGGGGGCGGCAGCGGATTAAGGCTCCCTTGAAGGCGCTGTGGCGTCTGGTGAGCAAAAATCCTACTTTATGTGCTGCTGGCATTAAGGGAGGGTCTGCGCGTGGGGGGCGCTGACGACGCTGACAGCAGCCCCAGACAGACAGACGGGGGGGGGGGAGCCTTTGTCCTCCATCCTTCACTGTCCAAAGGTGAAAGAGAAAGAGAGAGCACTTCAGTTTTTTTTTCTTGCCTGTTACCGAAAAGCCCCCCCCCCCAAGGATGCCGCGGGAGCATCCAGGAGAGAGACCCGCCCTGGTAGATCTCTCCCCTCTCCCCTCTCTCTCCCGTGGGGCTTCTCACCTGGCTTCAGGGGACGACCTTCCCTGACGGGCAGCAGGCAACGGCCAGGCCTTCGCCCTGTGGCTCCTCCTCCTCTGGGCTCCTTGGCCTTGGCTGTCACTGTCCCTATTCTGGGGAAGAAGCCTGGATTCGAACTCCCTTTCTGCACAGAACTCCCCTCCCTCCCCCCCTCACCCGTCCAAGGGTTTCCCGCTCCGTCCCCGAGATAGGGGGAGGGAGAGGAGGGTGGATTCCTGCCTGGGAAGGAGAAAAGCGGCCGGCAGGGGAAACCGGGGGGGCCTTGCCTGCAATAGAGGGGGGCGGGGGGAGAGAAAGGACGGGCCTCCGGCTGGAGGGGGGCGAAGGTGCTGGTTCTCTGCCTCCTCCTGGAAGCCGCCACAGGAAAGGTGGAGGTTCCCAAAATGATCTCCGGCGGCAGGGAAAGGAGGCGGCTCCTCGGAGGATAGCCCGGAATCCCCCCCCATTCCAACTCCAGGCAAACAGCGGCCAAAACTGCAGACTGCAGCTGCTGCTCACCCCCCCGCCACCCCTCCTCCTTTTGCAGCCTGGCCCCTCCCCCCGCCCTCCCCCCATCCTATGGGGAGCCCCCTCCCCACAATGCTCTTGCCGCTTTGGGGCTGCTGCCTCCCCCAGGAGACCCCCTCCCCACCATGGTGGAGGGCAGCTTCGTCGCCCCCTTGAGCCCCCCCGAAAGAAGGAGCCGGGCGGGCAGAGCGGGGTAGAAGGGGGGTTGTACATGCACAAGGATGCGCCTTCCAAGGGCATGGGGGGAAAGCCCCTCTCTCTCCTGAAGGACCCTGCAGCCCTCCCCTGCCCTCACCACCCCAGAAGTGAAAGTTGGGTCCACCTGGATCCTCATGAATTCATATGAAACCACCATCAGGTTGTAGGCCATTTAGAGAGCCAGTTTGGTGTCCTGGTTAAGTGCACGAACTCTATATCTGGGAGACCCAAGTTTGATTCCCCACTCCTCCTCCACTTGCACCTGGCTGGATGGCCTTGGGTCAGTCACTAGTTCTGTCAGAGCTGTCCTTGAAAAAGAGCAGTTCTCAAAAGAGCTCTCTCAGCCCCACCTACCTCACAGGGTGCCTGTTGTGGGGAGGGGAAGGGAGAGGAGATTGTAAGCAGCTCTGAGAAAGGATTGACTGTTTGCTGAGAAGAGTGTATTGTAGACAGTGTTTCAGATTTTGTTGCACCAAACTATATGATGCACTTTCCCTGGTTCTGTATGCTGCTCAAATAAACCACTATGCTCTGGGAGTCTCTTGATTATTAGGTCTGTGAGCTCCCAGGTTCACAGCCGAGCTGACAAATTGTCAAAGCAAATCATTTGGGTTTTTAATATAAATTTCAAATTTTCTGTTTTTCATTCTTCCTAAAATGCATTTATATTTGAAAATTGGTGGGGGCGCGGGGGGGGGCATGCACCAGAAGGTATCCTTGCCTAGTGTTCAAAAAAGGCTGGAGCCGGCCCTGTATGCAGGATTAGGTATATGTAAAATTCTGCATAGGATTGATCTATGGTTACATCAGGGAGACTTAGATGAAACTTACAGTATTACAGTACGGCAGTTGAACTCTTTAAGTCTTATTTACCTTATAAAACATTGTGAGGATTAAATGGAGAAGTCCACACATACCATTCTGAATTCCTTGAAATAGGGGTGGGATATAAATATAATACAAAGAAATAACAGGCCTGATAAATGTTATCTAGGAATGCCCCATCAGACCTTTTGATAAATTTGTTTTATGCCGCATTCATACATTTGAAACACACAACATTAGGTATTCTAGAGGGGAGATTTATGTAGAGGTCTGAAACCTTGGAAATAAGGCTGCTTTTTTTGTCTCTGTGGGTGTGAGGGTAGTATGCTTTGTGCTAAATTGCACCGCTTGTCATTGATGGAAAGCTGTTGGATATAGTTTCCTCTTTCAATTCGTTTAGATTTCTAATGCCTCACTTATGTTGCCAGGATTAATTTGCAGTCATTTAAAGGCAGGGTTAAGTGAAGGTCACAGGCTACTCTAAATTAGAGGGAAGCTTTTGCAACAATTGCTATGCTGTGACCTTTTCAGTATTTTGTGATTTTTGCTGGCTAGCCAGGCTCTTTATAGCATTGTTAACCTGTGAAAAATACATAGAGTGGCTGTACCCACTGGTAATGCAAAGAATTTTAAAAGGTTAAAGCCATTTTAGGTTAATACTGACATGAAACAGCCATGAACTCCTGCAGAGCCATTCTTTTTCTTTTTTCTTGATCTGAAACTTTCCATTTGCCAACATTTATATTATGAATTTGGGAGGCAGATAATCATGCCAGGACAGTCTCAGGAGCCCTGCTAGAATGCTACTGACTTTACTGTAGGGATTGTCTCTGTTGGGGCAATCAGCCCCTGAGCAGTGGCAAAATAAGAACTCCTACTACTTCACCATGAATGTATTTCATGATGCATTGCAAGGGTGTAGACTTTCCAATTTCCCGGGGGGGGCTGGGGCTGGGCCAGAGGCATTGCTGTGCTAGGAGCAAGGGTGGCTCCCGGGGGAGGCTGAGTACCTTCCTGAAAATTTCGGCGGGGGCTGAAGCCCCGCCGCCCCCACGAAGATTACGCCTATGATGCATTGGTCTGAACATAACATAAGAACATAAGAGAAGCCAATGTTGGATCAGGCCAATGGCCCATCCAGTCCAACACTCTGTCACACAGTGGCCAAAAATACCAGGTGCCATCAGGAGGTCCAGCAGTAGTGCCAGGACACTAGAAGCCCTCACACTGTTGCCCCCCCAGCACCAAGAATACAGAGCATCACTTGCCCCAGACTGAGAGTTCTTATCTATACCTTGTGGCTAATAGCCACTGATGGACCTCTGCTCCATATGTTTATCCAATTCCCTCTTGAAGCTGTCCATGCTTGTAGGTGCCACCACCTCTTGGAATTAAAGCTTTTGATCCTATAAAAATTAGCCATATTCCCAACAACAAGAAGATTTAACCAAGAAGCACATTTCACCAGGGATGCATTTCACTGAGAAGCAAAATTGGCAATATTTTTGTATGTGTGTAAACTGGATAAAACAACAACCAAGAGGGCCACAGCCGCAGAAACTAACAAAAGAAGACCCAAAGGAAACTGTACAAAATGTGCTTATAATTCATAACAATATAAGGTTAGTATAAAGATGTAGTGATCAGCAATTTTCATAAATATTTCCTTCTAGGTATACAGATGAAAAAGGAGTCCTCAGAAGAACAAGCTGGATGACGAAATTCTCTGGAGTAAACTTCCGTTTTGTAGAAAACGTCTTCTGAAAATCAAAAACTGTCTCTCCTATTTTCATAGATTGCAATCTTTTCCAAACAGGGTAATATACAAAATCCTAATCCATGATGTATGGTACTTCTTACAAAGATTCTTACATACCTTTATCAACAAGACAAGCTTAGTATGTGCAACCGGTGCTCTCTGTCACTCAGCAGAGTCAGATTCGCAGTTCCAGGGGCAGCCTCATGCAGTAGCCCACTCAATTACTTTTGTATACTTATCTCAAGGCACGCGTGTTGGCATGGACCTGAATAATTCCTTATATGTGTGTGTGCCATCAAATTGCTTCTGACTTTTAGTAATCCCATGAGTTAACATTTTCCACAATGTCCTGCCATTAATAGCCTTTCTCACGTCTTGCAAACTGAGGGCCATGGCTTCCTTAATATTGGGTCAATCCATCTCATGTTGGGTCTTCCTCTTTTCCTGCTGCCTTCAACTTTCCCCTAGCATTATTGGATTGAATCATTCTTTAGCTGATATATACTATTATTTCTAAATGGAATTCTAGTGACATGCAGTTTTAGCGACATGTGATAAAATAGGTGTGATCAGGTTAGAACAGAGTTGAGAAATAGAATTGTTATTATGTCTTCAGAAACATTTAGAACCGTTTGCAATAAATAATTAGGGCCCAAGATCTCAAGGGACAACTCCAGCAATGGATCTGAAGACCAGCATTGGAGTGCTACAAATTTTACCATGAACATTTCTGACAGTCAATTTTATCAGGTTTATAAGTGATGATCAGATGTGAGCTGATCACTCAGCCTGTTTGGTTTCTGCCCAGCAGCTGCAAATACCCGCTGAACAGGTTTGCATCAGGTTTCTGCAAAACTGCACACAGACAAAGATTGGCCAATTCAAATTGATTGGCAGCCATTGGCATTATTTACTTATTTGATTTATATACTGCCCTCTGAGTGGGTTCAGGGTGGTTTACATCACTTTTAGTATAATATTGTTAAAACGATCATTTAATAAAAATGTACTAGGGACTACTCAGATGAACACCAAAGGGTAGGCATTTTATTAAAACACAGCATTTATTTATAACTGGTTTTTTAATGATTTGTGACTGGTTTTAATTGTCTTTTTAAAGACTTGCCTGCTGAGCAGAGCAGTTGCACAGTAAGGATGGGATGGCAGGGAGGGATGGGGTGTGGGGTAGAACTCAGGCTGTGAGAATGTGCATGCATAAGTTGCTTTGCATGGCATGGCTGGAAAGGAATACAACAAAGCAACTTGCTGAACAGCTGTGAACAAAAATCAGCTCCTTGTTTACAATTTGGTGAACAGGATGTCAACCAAACTGGCAGCTGTTAGAGCATCCCTACATAATACAATTTAGGTATCTAACCGTTTTGCAACCAATTTTGTCAGTTGCAAAACATATACTCCATTTGTTGAGGGGGGGGGCTTGAAACAAGCAGAAATCCTTTGCAACACCATTCAGGCAGCAGTTGAGCTTCTCTTCCCCTGACACCTATTCAAGCTGTTGCAGAGCTCTATTGCTCCCCACAGTATCCATTTAGAATGAAGGTGATGTTGCGAACTGTCAGGGTCAACAGCAAGTAACTTTCCACACACAATTCCAGGGAAACGTTATGCTTTATTTGATTACAGGTCTGTTGCCATGGTCTACAGGGATATTGTTAGGAATGACAATGGGGGGGGGGGAATGCATCCCTTCATATAGTGTGATGCTGCAAATGGCTAAGCAAATGAAATCCAAGCACGCGCGGGGGAATTCTCCCAGCAGGAGGTTACATAATAAACGGGAGAGTCTCCGTGCCCCATGAGAGCCGAAATATTCACATCAATGGTGGAATGCGAGGCCTCCCTCTTCCTCAAGGTTAGACAGATAACCCAGTCTGGCAGCACCAGTTCACATGGTCTCAGGAGAGCCTCCCTATCACTGTTTACAGCAAGCTAGCAAAGCAAGCATGCAAGCATGTGCCATAGTGCCACAGTCAGGAAGGGACAGGAAGGTACACATGTAAAATGGCAGCTAGCTGACATCCTGACCCCTTAAAAATACATCAACCTCCTCCTGGAGTGGCCGGGAGATCTCCCGGTTTGTCCGGGAAATGGCTGTGGAATTTCCGCAAAAGGTCAGGGGCCTGAACATCCTTTCCCTCCACCCATTCCCGATGTTGGGGACCCCAATGCACCCATTCCACCAGATAATACAATCGACCATGTTTCATTTTAGAGTCCAGAATATCTGAGATCTCGTAATGTTCTTCACCCTCCACTAAGATGGGGGGGGGTCTTGCCGGTTCCGAGAGCCACTGATTAGTTTCTGGACTGTGTTTCAATAAGCTGAAATGGAAAATTGGATGGACATGTTTTAGGTTCTTAGGTAAGTCCAATTCAACAGTTACTTCATTAATTAACCGAACCACTTTAAAAGGACCAATGTATTTCAATGCTAATTTTCGACAGGACTGAGCAAGCCTCAAATTCTTTGTGGACACATATACATGATCTCCAGGCTTCAGAACCCAACCCTCCACCTGTTTCTTATCAGCCTGGTGCTTGTAAGATGCCCTGGCAATGTCCAATGTCTCACATATCTGTGGCCACGATTCCCTTAATGCTTTACACCAGTCGGATGCCTCCCCCCCTGTCCCGGGGTTTGATGTTAGAAAAGGAATTGGGGGGCTGTCATAGCTGAGAGCAGCTTTGAGTGGTGATACTCCTATAGATGAGTGGTGAGCATTATTATAACAAAGTTCAGCCAAAGTCAGTAGTTCCTCCCAATTGTCTTGTTTAAAAGTGTGGAGGAACGCCTCTGCCTTTTCGCCCATGGTGCAGTCCTTGAACCAGGCTCTTAGCGCCCACATAAAGGCATCCATGCTCCCCAACTCCACATCTTCCAGGTCGTAGAGGCCCACATACAAGGTAGTCGCCACACCTCTTAAGTGGGAAGCAATGAAGTCCACTTGTTGCTCCTCGTCGGGGAACAAATGAGCCCAGCACTCAACAAACTTCATTACCCGCACAACAAAAAAAGAGCGGTTTCAGGGTCACCATCAAAAGTCATGTCAAGTAAGTCCTTCGGACGTGGCATGCCTTGCGGCTGCAGGGCCCCCGCCAGCGGCACGGGGTGCTGGGGTGGCCCCGGTGGCAGAGGAGGAGGAGGCGGCTGCGGCTGTGGGATCGCCTGGCCCAGCACCGGACCAGGCCCAGGTGCTGGCAGTACCGGGGGGGGGACAGCAAGTTGGGTCTGCACCTCATGGGCCATGATCCCCGGAAGCTTCTGGAGACAGTGCCCCCACTCAGAATGGGCCTTGCCTCCCCTCTGTCAATTCGTCATGTAGTCCAAATTGATTGGTTATCTGTTTACTCATTTATTATATTTTTATTCAACTTTACTGCTAAAATTGGCTCCCAAATTAACTCATGAGAACCAAAGTACAATACCAGTGAAATTTAAAATTCAGTACAAAAGTTCCTTGGGGAGCAGCACCCTCCAGTTATGTAGCACTGTGCTGTTATTACACTCACTGTCTGATCCCTGACTCCCTTGAAAAGCATAATGAAAGAGCAGCAGCCCTGGGTGGGAACAGCTGCTGTCACCAGCCACAAACAAAAGTGAAAAAGATACAGGTAATGTTTTCTTTGTAAGGGAACTTTTCCTCCCCGAAAGCACTGTTATTACTGCAAACGAATCCAATAAATGATCCAAAAACTGGAAACCTGTATGTGTATTTAAAGTGACAGTGTAATATTGATGTGTACCAGTTGGGACATTGACTAGAGACATTTCATACTCTTCATCTTCATTCGGAAAAAGACAATTATCGAAACGGTAGAACATTCTGGAGATCATCGTTAACGTCTCATAAATTTGCTTATTTTTGTACTTACTTTGTGAAATGTTGATTGTGTGTATATTTGTATTCTGGATTATTACACTGTCACTTTAAATACTTCTATTTTTTGTAGCGCAGTACGCATACAGGTTTCTGTTTTTTTGATCGTTTCTTGGATTTGCTTTAATACTGTTACCATCATCTTTACACAATTACTGCAAACGAAGACATGCATTCATGAGAATCCCCCCTCACATGGTTTAACAACCTGCTGATTCGGAATGAGCAGGTTTTGAGTAGAAGTCAGTCAGTATCTGTGATTTCAGAAACTAATCAGTATTAAAAATTATGGGGGGGGGGGGGAGCATAAACTCAATATTGCTTAGCAGGTTACTTTTTACACTGTACCTTTGTCCCCTGAAATCAATATAGGGGAAATGGGTTTACCTTTAAACACTCTCTGTGTATATAAACTTGGTAGTTTTCTGCTGCCACCAGAATTTAAATTCCAATTATCTTTCTTTTGGTAGCATGACCTAGGGTCTGGACACTTCAGAGGACTATGTGGCCCTGAGGAAGTACTGTACTGATTTCTGGGATAAGTTTAAATAAAAATTGATTTATTTAATAAACAACAAAATAGGTTTCTGGTTAATTTGAACAGTTGCTGATGAAAGGAATTTGTAACTATAACTGGCAAAGCTTGGTGCTACAAACAGTCTCTCAAACTCCAAACTCTACTCTGACAGGCTTATACACTCATATATATAGCCACACAGTCTAGTCTCTTTGTTTTATTCACACTGAGTAGAATCAACTCTCTTAGTTACACAGACTAAACTATTGGTCTTATCCACACAGAATTAGACTCAGAATTCCATAGTCACACAGACTATGTTCTCTCTTCAAGCTTCACACACAGAATCCTTCATAACTCTCAGAGTCACACAGACTCTCTTCAAAACTCTTCCAAACTTGTCTCTCTCATATCACCAAATGTCCTCATAGACACACACACAGAATACTCTCAGAACATCTCCTCCCACACTCTCAGTCATCAGCCAATCAAAAAATACGTCACCCTATATCACTGTTCTCATAATACTGCATTCAAACTAAACATTTAAAGGAACACACACACCAAAACATGGAATCATTACAGTCACCTTTGAGCATATAGATCAAAAAGCAGGCATTACACGTACCGAAATTGGCAGCATACGGCATCTGTGCAGCCACAGGGGCAGCAGTCAGTTGCCGCTGAGATGGGCTAAGGCCTGCCCTCTTTTCCTGTTAATTGAACATAAGCCCCCTTGGTATGTCTCCAACTTTGATCTCCTTTCACTTGAAATGAAAGGCTGTTAAGAGGAAAGAGACCACAGGAGCGTGATGCTAGCACTAATCTGTGTTAGGCAGAAGAAATGGTAACTAAGATGCTACCTATGTGATGGAAAGGGCTTTATTTGTTTTTAAATAATTTGATCTGACCTCCCCCCACAGTGTCTATTAATGTGTCACAGTCAAAATTCTAACTTAAAATCGACTGGCAGGTTGTGAAATATCATGGAGAAATTAACACTGGGGGGGGGGGGAGAGCTCATTTGGGCTAAAAAGCACACACCGTATCAGTAGCAGGCAACAGCTGTATACTTAAACTGCAGGACACAGCAATTTCCTTTAGGTAAATGCATGGTATTGCTTTCATCAAGCAATAGAATTGTGCAGTATTAGTATGGATCAAAATACAGATATCTAGGAATCCTCCACTGAGATGCCAGTAATAGTCAAGGAGATTAAAAACTAAACAACAACAACAAAAGGTGAGAAGATAATTATTTCAGTACCGATCAGCACCTGCAGCAACTGCTGCCTCTTCTAGCCATGTCTTTTAGGTGGAATAATTCTGCCACTGCAAGAAAAGAAAACAAATATCAGTGTTTAAATGTATCAGAGCTGATAATACAAATACCAAGCTTGCACTCAAGGACAGATCCATACACCATATGAGTGTAAAATGACTAATATAATTTGCTGCCTCTTTCCTCTCTGACCAGGATACTGGGGTAGCCTTTTACTCTTTTTTTCAGAAGAGAAAATTAGGACATAAGAGCTAGTCTACATAAATAATAAATCCTGTGGTTAAATTGTTCTTGGACTGTACCACTTGAGAAAATAAGTATGGTTATATGATTGAATGCTTCCTTTATAGGACTGTACCAGTTGAGAAAGCAGGTGTGCCCATATGATTGAATGTTTCTTTAATATAACAGTCACTCACATCTTAATGGGATGTGATATGAAAGACCTCTACCTGGAGATCCACTGCCCATCTGAGTAGAAAATATTGACATTGATGGACCATTGGTCCGATTCAGTATAAGGCAACTTCAGCATGCTCTGTTCCATTATTTTGCTACACTACCCACATTCAGTCAATGGAGGTGCTTACCAATCCTCATACTTGGTCAGTGGTTTGGGGAGGGGCTGTGGCTCGGTTGTAGTGCACAAAAGAAGGAAAATTCAGTTTTCTCTATTTTATGCTGCTCTTCTTCCTGAGGATTCCACACTGGACCTCTTGCTTCCCACCCTTTTGAACAGGGAATGGTGTGACAGCAATTTATTTGACATGTCTACATTATTGTGCGCATGGTCAATGATCCATATACTGATGCCTTCCTATGGCCCTCAACAGGATGGGGGGGGGTATGTCTATCTACATAATCCAAATCTCCAAACTTCCCTTTTGTATTGTTTTTGCTTACACTATTTGTGTGGTACTACATCAGACCTGAATGCCTTAAAAGTTAGCCATTGTATTGCGGAACTGAGCATGATATTCGGTTTTGTCATTCAGTGGTTTGTCCTAAATGGCTTAATCTTGTTCTATATAATTGCTACTGTGTGAACTTGTGTCAATTTTTGTATATGTCCACCGTGTTTTACATACACATGTTCCCTATATTTGGACACATCAAAAGGAAGCCTGTTCATCCTTTCATTTGTGGTTGGCATTAGGTTATTAAAATGGAAATGTAAAGAGTATGAGACCCAATGGCAACATATGCTTAAAAATGAAAGGTAATGCCTTCCTTGTGACTACCAAAAGAACTCCAAGCTTTTGACTCCAAGAATAATTACCCTGAGACCCGAACAGCTTAATTCACTACGTAATTACATGGTTATTTTTTTGTTCTGTAAAAGTTAAGAGGTAACATTTAATTTACAGGGTAGTGGATAATCCTCTAATTACTTGGTAATTTCCATGTCGTCACACAATAAAAGCGAGGGCCTTTCCATGGCCCTGATTATGACATGATGAAAATCTAACTCTGTAAAGAATTATCCGGGGAAAAAATGGGATGGATTTATTATGCTCCCCTGGACACAGAGTTCTGCAGAAGGTGACTTTTACAGGTTCTGAAGTCCTGCTAATGTTATCAGTGATCAAAATTTGCCAAAAGATAATTAAAGATACAACCTCAATGTGACCTCAAAAAAAGCAACACAACCCACTGAAGCCAGAAAAGTAAACATAGACCCCCCTACCTATTTATCTGCTCAATTTCAAAACAATAAGGCGACTCCGTGTGAGGCATTCAACCACCCCAATCAGCTAAGGAAAGCACATTCTATAAGGTGGGTTTCATTAGCACAAGAGGCCCCTCTATTGGGATTATCCTTAAATCACCCTTAGCTGAATGAGATGGCTGGATACAATCCATTGAGTGTTATATTCCCATCTTCCTCCACACACAATAGACATCAACCTCATCCTCTATTCCCTGCCTACATTGCATCCCCCATATTTCTACAAGATGGCAAATGATGTGTGAATTTATATCTATAAAGAGGACTAGGTTATTCTTATGCTGCATGTTTCCTACCATTCCATTGTTTATAGCACTGATTATATAGGGCATATGTTCCTTTGACAGACTGTAGACATCCAGTAAAATTGCCTTTGACACAATAGCCCATAATAGGTACATTTTACACACATTAATAATCCATGAGGCAAGGCTTCCAACTAGCCATGGTCATGTCAGCTATTAAGGTCCATGATGTCAATAATAATAATAATAATAATAATAATAATAATAATAATAATAATAACAACAACAACTATAACAACAATAATAATGTACCAAATAAAATTTAAGATTCGTGTTTATATATATGTAGACTCCAAACTCATCATCGGCCTCAGCCACACGGGCAGGAAAATGCGGGGGGGGGGGGGGTGTGGCTGTTTGCCCCGGAGCAAACTAACGCGCGACTGCACGATCAGGCGTTGGGTTGAGGTCCCCTCGAGCTCCTGTGGTTAGGGGGGAGGTGCCGATCACACAACGCGGCAAAGAAGTGGAGCAGCTGGCAAACAGGGTTGTGGGGTTTTTTAAAAAACTGAAATGCGCGCATGCTCCGTTGGGTGCTTGTGCGCATCCATGGAGACTTGGGGGGGGGAACCTTTTTGCGAGGGGACATGGGCGGGCGCCGGAACTACCACCGGAAACGTGATCGGACGCTCGCCCTTGCCCCGCGGTTTCCAGAAACTAGTACCTCCGAGGTACTAGTTTTTTACCCCGCATCTTCGGCGGGAAGCCTTGGGTGCACCATGGGAGCTCTACGCTTCCCAGATGTGGCGGTGAGATCGCGCCCGGAAAATCCGCCTATCTTCCATCTCTCTAGTGTGCCTAATGCTCCGTGTGACCGGGGCCATCATTGAGCAAGCCCTCACCTTGATCCCAGTCCCAGGTCAGCTCTTTAGGTTGTCCTTCCTAGCTAATCAGTGTGAAGTAAACATCCACTTAGTGTTCCCCAAGTCTTTTCCTTTCAGTGCAATACACTGCTGAGCCACAAGTACATATCTTACTTGAGTTGTATTTTCTCAAATGTCAAAATTTGTCTCCCATTTTCAGCAGTTTTTGATAGCTATGAAAAAATTGCACTGTTCCAATGCTGTTCGTTGCCCTTGGCCACTGCCTTTTCTGGATGCATTTTTCTTCATGTTTGACCTCACATTTTCATCCTTAATTTCCCTCACTGCCCATGTAAATGAAATGATGGCAATTGACATGATTTTGATATTATCATTATGTTGGGCTGTGCTGTGATGATACAGAGCTAATATAATCAGGTGGGTCAATACAACCAGTCAGATCAAACAACAAATAAGAACTCAACCAATCAGATTAAACAACAAATGAGGGGAAATGAGGAGTGATAGGAAGGTATGGTGCCCAGAAGCAGCAGCCAGCATAAGAAAAGGGTGTTGAATAGTGATAACACAGTGCAAAGTTTTGGCAAGATAATTAACTCAACCACACTGCATATACTAAGAGAATATTAAGATTGGCTAATATTTTACATAGACTGTTTTGGCAGGTTTTTTTAAAATAAATATATATATATATATATTCTGTAGTAGCTGCTCTCAGCTATCATTAGTAGCCATGGGTTAAATTTATTTTGCATGGTTAGAGATCTTAGTCTATCTGAACTTACACATAATTTGTAAAGGAGGCCTAAATTTAGTTGAGAAAGAAATCTAGTTAGTGGTTTCATTTTGCAGAAATGCTCATTTATAAGCACGTATATACTCTGTAATCTATACCTCAATCTCATTGGCAGTGGCTGCTCTTTGTTGATGTTGATACTGAAGTGGAATTTGACAGTCCTAGAGAGCTAGAACAAAAGAGAGAGGTGATGTAATAGCTGTGCATCTCACCTTCTTCAGAGGAAAAAATAGATACATTTTTTTGGTCAGCCCATAACAATGGTGTTTAAAAAAGAAGGATGGCTTGACCCAGCCAAGCAAGAAATCCTCTGTATTTTCAGAGAGCATTTTTCATGACTTATTTGACCCTACCATTAACCTTGGGCCTGGCAGTCAGGGCTTCCACTCAGTGAGAAAGTAGGGACAGGGGCTATTATCTGTTTCATCCACAGAAGCAGAAAGGGCCACAAAGAAATGCTAAAAGGAGACAGCAGAAATTGCAGTGTAGGAAACCTGAACTGGTTACCAGAGGTTTGCATTGAAGACTGAAACAATTATAGAGAGATCCCAGTTAAATGGACAGTATCCCCAACTTCTAGAATATCATCTTCCCAAGTGAATGTTGCTGCCTACTGGTAGGTTTAGGAGGAAGAAAATATCCAAAATGGAGGAGAGTTTGTTTCCCCTTTGGTACTGAAGAAGCTTCTATGAGATTGAGACTATGCATTGGTTTGTCCTTACAAAGGTCCCGTTCACACGCGGCGATTTGGTCCGGGAGCGGGACAGTTCGGGGCCGGATCAAACCGGCGCGATCACACCACAACATCTGGGAAGCGTCTTGCTTCCATGGCCGAACTGTCCCATTCCCAGGAAACGCCGCCACAAACTGAACCACCTACCTAGGTGGTTTAAAGGGAAGCGGCGCGGCAACCGGGGCGTTTGATCGCTGGCAAAGTCTCTTTGTTCTTGTTGCTGTCTTAAACTTTTCCAACCATAGCCTTTCTGAAACTAGATTGAGCCTCACTGCAACATATATTTATTTTGAGTTTATTAAATTAATTAAAGTAATTAAAATATTTATATCCTGTCTGTATCCCCAGAAGGGAACTCAAGGCTGCTTACAAAAAACAGGATCGGACAAGTTGGGGTATAGTCCAATGGTAAGATTTAAAACCATAATCAATTAAACAGCAATAACAACATACTATAGTCCCAAAAGCAAATAATCAGAAGGCTGTCATAAGGTAAAGGTTAACTTCCTCAAATGTCCTCCTGAATAATACAGCTTTACTGTGTTTCCTGAAACAGCCAAGGCTGGAGTGTCCTCCGTTCTTCAGGTAGTCCATGGTAAAGGAAGCATAGCTCCAGCGGAAAAGACATGTGAACAGGATCAGGTGGTTCTAATTATTGTGTTGAGAAGACACAGAGGAAAGAGACAGCTGGAATGAATGAAGTTGATGCACAGCTTCATACTGGGAGAGGATGTCACTGAAGTATGTTGTCCTCTTGTTGAGAAGAGCTCTAAAGGTCAGAACCAGTAGTCTGAGCTGAACTCAGCAACAAGTAGGCACCAAATGAAGAGGTTTCTGAAATAGGTGAAAGGCAGCCCACATCCAGTGCATTGCAGTAATCCAGCCTCAAGGTCACAGCATGGTGAGATTGGCTATATAATCCCGGGGAATTTGATAGTTTTGATGACAGGAGGAGGAGAATTGGATTTATACCCCGCCCTTCACTTCATTGATGAAGGTCTCTGGATTGTGGGTTCATTTCGTTAGTGCTTCATCCAGACGGGACCATAATAACCTTATTACAAATATATATATAGATTACAAAAATGTTTACAAAAATAGATATGTGCAGGGGTCATTTCATAGAAAAAGTGGTGCAGGAGCTCATTAGCATAACTCATTAGCATAATTTATTTGCATATGCCACACCCCCTGATATCACCAGAAGTGTGTCAGAAGACAACACCAACCGCTCAGGCTCCACTGGACTGTTTTGGATTGCTAGCTATTGGGGAGGGGGGACGTGCAGATCTGTCCTCGCAGAGGAGGGAGAGCTGCGGTGGCTCAAGTGGTTAAGATGCTGAACTGCAGGCTGTGAAAGGTCGGTAGTTCAGCAGTTCAAGACCCGAGTGTGCCGCATGACGGAGTGAGCTCCCGTCTTTAGTTCCAGCAAGTAGATAAATAGGTACCACTTCAGTGGGAAGGTAACAGCGCTCTGTACACCTTGGTGTTTAGTGATGCCGGCCACATGACCATGGAAATGTCTTCGGACAGCGCTGGGTCTTCGGCTTTGAAACAAAGATGAGCACCGCAACCCTAGAGTCGGATTCAACTGGCTTTCAAGCAAGGGAACCTTTACCTTTACCTTTTTACCTTCAGTTGAAGTCTCAGAGTGGTTTACAATCTCCTTCCCTTCCTTTCCCCACAACAGACATCCTGTGAGGTAGGTGGGGCTGAGAGAGCTCTATCAAGAACTGCTCTTGAGAGAACAGTTCTGAAAGAATGTGACTGACCCAAGATCACCCAGCTAGCTTCATGTGGAGGAGTGGGGAATCAAACCTGGTTTTCCCAGATTAGAGTCCACCACTCTTAACCTCTGCACCAAACTGGTTCCAGTTAAGGTGTTAGGATTTAATCTATACAATATAAGGTTGCTTCTGTTTCTTTTGGGGTGGTTGTCAACCATGAGTCTTAGACAGAAGGCAGAGGCAATCCTACCCAGCTCATTGTTCTAATTCAACTAAGGCAGTTTCCATTATTTATTTTTGTGTCAATTTTTGCAATTAATTATGAATGCTGTAATCAAGGCCTTCTCCACCTTATGTATTTTCCAATAGCATAGGTCAGTGGTCACTTCCCTAGGGTGCTGTAGTTGCTGAGCCACCATGAATATCCTTGACACTGGTCTCCTAATGCCAATGGGGCAAGTTAATCAGTGTAATAATGAACCTTCATCATTTCCCCTTGAGATATTTCATTGCCATGCAAAGTTGTAACTCCATCATCACCATCATCGAACTGTAAGAACGTTGTTAAAAGCGGCCAGCGGGATCAGAGCAAGGCTTTATCCAGTCCAATGTCCTGTTTGATACAGTGCCCAACCAGACATCTCCAGAACGATGATGATGTTGATTGTCATCATCACCAAATTCCTGTTCAACACACATTTTAATACTTATTAGTGAACTGGAACATCCATAGGCCAGCTATTCTGTTTATTAAGTGGTCATGATCTCTCTCTTGTGGGCAAGGCTAGCCACCACCACTTCAGGGAAAATCCAGCCCCTGTAGGGATTAGCAATTAGCTTTCTTGCCAATTTCTACAGTGCTAGTATACAGCTTTAGGGAAGGTTCTCTAGGGTCCTGGGGAGCCATTTTGAGTTCTAGGCACAGAACTGGAAGCCATAACAGCTGCTGTGCTGAATGAGGCCAAGGTCCATCTAATCAATCTTCTATCTCCAACAGTAGTCAGCAGCTGGGTAGTCATCATCAATGCATGAATCAGCATGAGAAGGATAAGCATGAACAAAGCCCTCCTAGCAAGTCATCACAAGAGAAATTTAATTAGAAATATCTCCACATATCCTAATATCCTGGCTCTCATTCTAGTGTTGCAAAGGAGGTAGGAGAAAAAGAACACATAAGATCATGTATATGTGCATGTGAGCATAGGACTGGGAGAATAGGAATGTGCATTCCCCCCCCCCCCCCGCTTCTGGAGGCTCACAATGGATCAATTATTTAAGGAAATTAAAAACGTCATGCATCAGTATATTGGATTGTGAAATCACCAGTAAAGCTAAATTTTAACATATTAATTTTAGTGCTTATGGATCATTCACATCATCAAAAACAAGTAGAAGTCCTGTGGCAACTTAAAGGCTCACAAAATTTCATGCCAGGATAAGCTTTCACAGACTAGAGCCCACCTCTTAAGATCCATAGACTGTGCTCTATCTCATAAAAACGTATGCTGGAATAAAATTATGTTAATCTTTGAAGTGCCACGAATCTCCTGTTTATTTTTGCTGCAATAAACTGCCACCCCTCTGGAATTCTTTTCACTTCGTTTGAATCAGCCACAAAGAGGCTCTGCACAGGTCAGAACACATTGGTCACAAGGATCCTAATGGTGGCTGTGTATCGCCAGTTGTTCCAGATCTTTGCATCTTAATCATCCCATATCTCTCTATCACATTTTCTGTATTTGGTCGTATTTTGCTTAACTGTTACTCAGTATTCATGGCATAATATTGATCCCTGGAACAGCAAGACATGGGGAAGAATACAAATTGGTGCTGTCCTGGGTGCTGAAATTGGAAATCACCCAATGAACCTGCTGCAAGACTCTATATGGGATTACCTAGTTAGGAGGAAAGGATTATCGTGGTCATGAGGTTTGTATTTTACAATAGCCTTCTCCACCACTCCTTTGGAGTATCTTTCATTTTAATGTCTGGGGCATGAATATGCTTATGAAGTAAATCACATCACCTGTTTTGTAAGTTATTTTTGCTCTCTCTGGCTTCCTTTCATTCTATAAGAAAAAAGAGAGCCAATGAGGTTTTTGTTCAGGTTCTGGAAAAACCACAACTTGTCTCTTCTTTAATGCAGTCCAGATGGGAATCATAAATCAAATGAAGCCTCCTTTTCTGTTCCATTTGGGCGGGTGTCTGCAGCACCTGTGTGGCTGTTTGGCAACTCTTCTTTTCAAATGATTTCATCCCTCTGTCATGCATCTCATTGCATGCTGGGCCCCTGCAGGTACCATCCAGGCACACTGCTCATAGTGGACCAATAGACTGCCTAAACCTGCAAATGACTTCAGTGAATGTGCACCACCGCTCCCTATTAAGATGTATTAGCTGTAGCGAGGTCCCACATACTGATATATGTGCTGGTTTGTACAAGGAATTTCTGATCAGGGAGAGCAAGAGCATGCCTGATTAGCCAAGTGTGAGGCTGCGCAGATAAGGCCAGTCAATGCAAAGTTTCATTTAAAATAATAATAAGTCCAAACACCAGGGTTCCTTAGATGAAACATGCAGTAACGTGCTCCTTGTCAATAAATCCAGCACCTGCCTCAAAAAGAAACTTTAATATTTCAGCACTTTAGGATCAACACACACTGAGCCTGAAATTCCAGGCTTTGCTTTGAAAACTCCACTCCAGCTATGTTGAAGCTTAATGAGAAATGGCACAGATTGGATCCTTGGGAGCAGTATTAGCTTCGGCAGCCACCAGATCAATTTTACAGCATTGCTCAGGAGAACAAGAAAAATGAATCCAACAGGACTGGATTCTAATACGGAACTTAGAAGGCCGACAGAGATGAAACCCTGCTATGTTTGTCAATGCAAAAGTTGTCAAGGATGGAGCAGAGCTTGACACATGCATAAACTCTCAGTTGGAGTGTGGCACATACCGAGCTCTTATTTCCACAGAGTCATGTCATAAGTTATAGTTGCAATGTGGCCATTGTGGGGAAAATGGTTTTACTTGGATTGCATGGTGTAATAAGGTTGCCCCATGTAGCAACCCAACTTTCTTCCCAGCTTCCATAAATGGTATTCCTACAGGAAATCAGCTGTACAGATATTTTGATCTGATATAGTCATGCTCATCTGAACTCGGGGGGGGGGGAGCTCAACCCAATCTCCATCACAGCTACACTTTCTATTGGGCTCAGCTTGAGTTGTTGTATTCCAGATTGGCACTAGCCTGATTATTGGCTGTAATAATTATTAAAGACACATGGATAGCCTTTCTGGATCAAACAAAGATCCATCTAGTGCAGCATCCTATTTTCTACAATGACCAATCACATTTTCCTGGGAAATATATATGCAGGAGTTAAGGGCAACTTGACTTGTTCATTCTTTCTCCCTGATAACCTGACATTTACCTACATATGTACTAATCTACCATTTTATCCTGCCCTTCCTCCAAGGATTTCAGGACAGACAATATGGTTCTCCCTCCTTACTTCATTCTTTCAACACCCCTATACTGTAGGAGATACTGGAGGGGGGGGTCAAGATTGCCCAGTGAGCTTCATGGTTGAACAGGATTTGAACCTGCAACTTCCAGATCCTAGCACAATAGTCTAACCACTACACCACACAGGGTCTCTGTTCAGAATTATACTGCCCACTGAGCAGGGAGGCCTATCCATTATGTTGTCAATACTTGAGATACAGTTCAGAAGAGAAACTGATACAGCTATATTCCCTTCAAAGTATGTGACAAGGGATTTGGGTTCCCCTTGAACACCGTTGAGGCTTTTGAGGTAAATTCTTATAACTCAAAGAGAGCTAAGGTGGGGCCGAGGATCCTGAGATGCCTCGTACCTTGCTGCACATCATGAGGGGGAAAATGAAATAAGTCCATTTCCAAAACAAATTACAGCTGGGTCCTCTCTGGGACAAGGTGAATCTATAGGAGATAAATGCAGAGGAAGAGATCACCCAGTTTATTTCCAGATCTCTGACTCACAAAAGCTTATAGAGAGATACATTTTCATAATCTTCAAGGTGCCACTGGGCTCCTGTTTTATTTTATTTCCACAGAAGATGGAAAGATCAACATATGCTTTACCTAGTCCTCTGTGGTGGTGATTTTTGCAAATTCCAAATGAGCAGTATTTTGAGTGTGTTTGTGTCTGGACAGTTTTATTTATTTTATTTAAAACATTTGTGTGGCCCTGTGTGGCCCAGTTAGGGTCCTCTGGGCAGAGAATGATTTTAAAAAGATTAAAAACCAACTTTTAAAAGCCCTACCCCCCCCCTCTCTCTAACAAAAAATTAAAAACACACAAGAAGGATGGTCAGTCAGGGTACACCCAATGAATCAGAAAAGTCTTCACCCATGAGTGGAAGACAATGATCGAGGAGGATGTATGAATATCCCTGGGGAGGCAATTCCTGGTTGACAGCATTCAGTATGGCAGCTGGTAGTGTCTGCTCACAATTTACAGGGTTGCTGGGCTTAGCTATATATGCCCCAGAGTCATCATGAATACAGCATGGGCCGCTTTTGTGCCTGAGCAATCGCTCGCATTCATCATGTTGGTGCACGCTCATAACTTACTGGTTCCAGCTTCAGTTCCCAGGCAGCAGCGTGAGAAAGCGCAAAGTATTTGCAATTCAATACAGATCACTCAGTGGATATGAACACATTCACTTTTGGGAGTCAGGCAGCCCAACTGGGCAGTGTTAGAAAAGCTACTCTGTTATTCCCCCTTCTCTCGCACACCTGAACAGAAGCAAGACAACCAGGGCAAGATCCACTTTAACATGTTACATTTTACATGTTGGACAATTTGGGTGAATGAAGGGGAAGGGGGAAGGAGAATCAATGGAAAGCACTGTGACCAATTGGCCAGGTGCAAAATATTTGCAATGCAGTTTAGACTATTTCAAGTGCTCCAGAGAAAGTGAACATTTGTTTTTTCAAATCTTTGAGGCTGCTACTTGCAAATTGTGATCAAACGGCAGCTCGGACAGAGGAATGTTCATTGCCACTGAGCCTCTTGTTCCTGGTAGCTCTTTGACAGAAAAGACAGAGACATGATTGCTGAACGCACTGAAGTTCTACCTATCTTGAGCCTCCTCTTCCCTTTATGACCCTGCTGATAGCTAGCTTGTCCTTCACTTTCCCTGTCTAGCAATATTGCTTCTGTCTTTCCCTGCTGAGTCTGCCCCACTTCTTTGCCATGTGTTTGGGAGTGTTTGCTATTCCACTGTAGACATGAGAGGTCACCCGGGAACATCAAAGTTTCAGGTCACTCGCTGGATCCCCAAACTGATGGTAACACAGAGAACATGAATAGAGTTCAGTAGGGCATTCATTATTGTTGGCAAAGTCCCAGATAAAATAAAATAGATAGCCCTGACAGCATTAGACATGCCAGGATTCTCTAAGCTATGCCAAACTGTCAGCCAAAATTACTGTCAGTATCCTGTCTTCTCCTCACCTTACCTTTCAGATAAAATAGACACTAAAGAGCTTTCTGTGTGAGCGTGAATACAGAAGGGGTGGGGGCGGGAGAGAGTAAAGGCAAACTTGGAGAGAATCTCTTTCCTTTGGGTGCTGGAATATTCCAACATCAAACCTTCTGTCCTCATTAAGAAGCGCTGTGTGTGCAATTGTGACATCTTTATTCACATACCCCAAGACTTCAAAGCCTTCAGGAGATTTCCTTGGTGGATTTAACATAAAAAAAATATTAGGAGATGAAACAGAGCAAAAGGCAGCCCAATGCATTCTGGCTTTAATTAGAACTTTGGCAAAAAGCAACAGAATGAGGCAGGAGCCAATGACTTAGGCATTGGCTCAGGCACATCATGAACAACACCTGTAACATGAGTATACAGACATTTGCCTTGTGTGCTCATATGTTTCTTTTCTCCCATATGTAAATATTTTTAAAATGTACAGACAGTATCTCTCTGAGTGTGATTATTTAGGTGAATACATAATTTGCTGATTTCTTATACCTTAGACCACCAAAGGTGAAATACATGGTAATGTTTTCTCTTAAGAGTCATGTTTTGTTATTACTATATAAAAAGGAGTGAAAGAAAAAAAAACAAATGAGGTATTAGTGAAGCAGTGTAGGAATGAAAATTTGATAACAAAATGGAACTGGATACACTATTTGTGGGGAAGCATTTATTTAGATGAATTTAACCTCTTTTGCTGCTTGTTTTTCATCCCAGGCTCACAATGTCTGTGTGTTTAAGCAGTGCTTATTCATTAGTTCAAATCATTTCCCACTTAATTTATGCAAATGTACTTGGTCTGTAGCTTTTCCATCACATGCAATTGCATTTAAATTAAGTGCCTTTGAAAAGTGGAGTTGGAGGTGTCTTGATTGGGCGCACAGGTCACACTGTACACCCTCAACAACTGATTTGGCTGGGAAGATAACTGACTGTTTACCTTGGTGTAATCCCACAGAGGTCAGTAGGAATACATTTTTGCTTGTGGCTAGGAGACCGGTTGCTTTCCCAGAAAGAACACATTAAGAATGTAAAATAGGCAAGTACAATCATTTGGGCACACGCACACATGTCGTCATCAGTCAATTTCTTTTCTGCAAACACAATCCCCCCCCCATCACAGTATATGCATCTTTGTTTTGATGCAGTATCACTGACCCCTTTGGAGGGGAGGAAGAGTACAGAGCTATTCTTAATGGTGCAACCCTAAGCAGAGTTACACCCGCTGACTTCAGTGGCTTTAGAAGAAATTCCACTTAGGATTTCACTATATATGTGTGTGTCACAGCCCAGGGCTCTCTACCCCCAAGGGAGAAGGATTAGAACATGGGCTCAGTGGCAAGGCTGAGAAAAGAGCCAGGTGGGCCAGCAACAGCAAGGGTGGTACTGTCAGAAAGGAAATACAGTAGAATTAGCTCCTTCTTGGGAGTAAAGGCCTCTGTCATGAGCCAGTCAGCTACGTCCTCCTCTGAGGAAGAGGAAATGGAAGAGTCAGGCCCTGCACCAGTGGAATGTCTGCCCAAACAGCTGGATTTAGAGGCAGAGCCACAAAAGACACATCAGGTGATGAGGGTTGTTCATTCTGGCAGCAGACACAAGAAATGGTCAGACTGCCACTCGCCTCCTGAATCTCCAGAGCCAGCTGAGCATAGGAGATGTCAGGTGGGTTTGACAGCTCAGGAGAAACAAGGCGTGTCCAGCCAATTGCACAACAGTGATCAGCACTAATTGCTGATCCAGAAGTGTTACAGGAGCTGGGATCACAAGTCAGTGTCATTAGGCCAATAAAAGGGAAAAGCAACCTCCTCGTTACCACCCCTGCTGTGAGCTGATTACTCAGTGAACAAACTTCTGCCTTGCTTGGCTGCTTTGAAATCCTGTTTTGCTGTTTGTTTTTCAGTTTAGGAACCCAGGCCTTGCCTGTTGCATTGAACCCCAAGCCTTGATTCTGAATTCCTGTCTCCCTTGTTTCCCCAGACCTGAGGATGGAACCCTTGGCTTTCTGACTCGGGAATGGTTTGTGACCTTGCTCTTGTCTCTTGCCTCAAGTAGAGTAAAAAGCACCAGGCTCTGCCCTGAATGTGACATTTGTTTGTTGATTTAACTGCATTGGTGTGTCGGTCAGTACCAGGTTTGCCCTTGAATGTGACAGCCTCCTTGAGGAGCAGGGAAATAGGAGCTAGGTGGGGCCAGGGGAAGGAGAATAAAATGCCACAGCTGAAGGTGGTAAGGAGACAGCTGGCTGGAGAGAGTTGTGGGCAGGCAGTCTTGGGGTCGTCACAGACAGGAAGGTGCTACACGTCCTGCGGTTTCGGAAGCTGGCATGCCTCACCCCAAAAGGAGCCAGGAAGAAGTTTTCATACTTGACCCAGACAGATTTATTTATTTATTTTAATTTATACCCTGCCCTCCCCGCCAAGGTAGGCTCAGGGCAGCTTACAACAATCATAAATACAATTAATTACAGTTAAAAACTTATCATTAGCGTAAATTACTTAAAATAACAATCCTTTAAAACAAGGCTTTTTTGTAGAAAAAGCCAAGCAGGAACTCATTAGCATAATAGGTCACACCCAACAGCAGGAACTCATTAGCCTATTAGGCCACACCCTGATAGCACATCACATTAGCATATTAGGCCACACCCCATGTTACCAGAAGTGTGGTCATCCAGCCATACCCACCTTTTGCTTCTTATTCTATTTACTTTGTTTATTCTCAAAACCCAGGGCTTTTTTTGTAGCAGGAACATCTTTGCATGTTAGGTCACACACCCCTAATATAGCCAATCCTAATGAGTTTCTGACATTGGGTGTGGCCTATTATGCTAATGAGTTCCTGCTGGGTGTGGCCAACGTGGGAGCCAGCCATCACATCCGTTCCTGTGCGTTCCTGCCCAAAAATATCCCTGCTTTAAAATATAATGATGAGCTAAATAAAGGTAAAGATTTCCCTTGCTCGAAAGCCAGTTGAATCCGACTCTAGGGATGCGGTGCTCATCTCCATTTCCAAGCCAAAGAGCCAGCGCTGTCCGAAGACTTCTCTGTGATCATGTGGCCAGCATGACTAAATGCTGTTACCTTCCCACCAAAGTGGTACCTATTTATCTACTTGCAATTTCTTGCTTTTGAACTGCTAGGTTGGCAGGAGAAAGATGAGCTACCCCCAGCTTAATCCTGGAGGAAGGGTGTAGCAGCCAGGGCAGGAGTGGCAAGACCTGGGAGAAGGATCCAGGTGGGAAAAGTAACCCAGGCAGTATAGTGTGAACAGTTGGAGATGAGGGGGTGTCTGCTGGCTAAGCCACAGGATGGTGATTGACTTCTGCAGTTGGCAATGTAAAGGAGCCCGGCCATTAAAGTTCCTGCTTCACAGTTCTTCTATATTACCTCCTACCTGACAATCAACGTTCCCTCTAAGCTGTGGAGTCTTGTGAGCAAAAATTCTACTTTGTGAGCTACCAGCATTAAAGTTGTGAGCGAGCAATTTGTCTACTGCATAAATTAGTTTGCTCTGGAGTCATCCTTCCTCAGCAAAGACAAAAATGTGTGAGCTGGAGGCTAAAAAACTATGACATAGCTCACACTAACTCAGCTTAGAGGGAACACTGCTGACAATGTGGGAAAAGATGACCCCCTCTTATTTATTTATTTATTTATCTATTTAGTTATTTATTTATTTATCATTACACTTATATCCCGCCCTCCCCGCAAACAGGCTCAGGGCAGCTTACAAATAAGGGCAGCACGTGCCAATAAAACAATAAAATCACACATAACAACAACCATATTAACAATAATAAAGTGCTCAAAGATGTTCTCAGTTGGGGACTTCACAGTGTGGTTCTCTGTTTCTCTTGCTCCCCTGTAGAATAGTGGGTAAAAACCATTTAACTGGATGGCAATATTTTACCTAGCTTCAAGCCCTGAAACCATGTAAATGATTTCTGCTGCTACCATATCAACACTGGAGAAGTGTCAATAGTGTGCCAAATATGGCGCAGAACACAGAGGTGATAACTTTCTTTCATGGAAAGTTTTCCTCAGTACTGCCTCTGACTTACTCCTTTTTAATTTTTTAAAGATAAATTTATTGACATACTATGAGGCAGAAACAAAACTGACAGCATATAAAATAACATTCACATCATTTTTGTCAAGATTTACAGCATTTCTGAGTTTGTTACAGGTCTTATAGTATGGAGGCCAAAAAAAAAAAAAAGAACACACTACACTAGACCTTTAGTATTAGTTTACAATATATATACACACCCACCCACATGCATGTTCATGCACACATATACACAAGAAACCGAAACAAAAGTAAAAGGTTAGTTTGTCATGAATTTATTGCAGAAGTAGTGCAAAGTATCTTCACCTAGCAAGCTGTAAAACAAGCATGGAAAGAGGAATCTCCAAAGTTTAAAACAGGATTTACTTACTCCTGATACTCCCTTATCTTCATTTATTGTCCTATCTAACACTTCTGTACAACATTGCATTTAGTGGTGCTAGTTGTTCTTATCCTTCTCTCATTCATTTTAATGAGTATGGCACAGGAGAACTCCCTGATAGATATTATCCATTATATTTATAGTTTCACATTCTGAGTTCAAAACTAATGAAAATGCATACTTTGATATCGAAAGCACGATTCCCCATTTGTGCCTGACAGTGGGAACAGGGTTCTTTTATTCAGCAAAATCCCTTTTCCCACTTCATTCATCTGCTTGATAGGCCTGATCTAGTGTTTCTAAAAGTGTGCCCTTTCAGGTGATTCCCAAGTTACCATAAAGATAACAAAGGACAATGACAACATACCAGGAGTTTCATTGGTATTTCCATGATTTGCTGAAGAGCCAACCCGCTCCTTTGCCTTGAAAAGCAACTTGCCTCTTCAGCACTATTGTGGCTATATTCGAATTTTAAAACCAGCTTTCATAATGTGCAAGGCTTTCCCACATTGCATTTCACTTCACTAGACTGGGGTCACAGAGGACAAATGTGACAGTTCCTGTTTCAGTTTGGGAGCATCTTTCTCTGTTGTGGCTGTAAGGTGCCAAGAATTTTAAGGACTGCTAATCTGGTGCTGAAAGGTGTTTTTTAAATCTTGTTACCCATTTCAGGGGTCTACCCAAAATTGTATAGGGAGAATTCCAATCCTGGAATCTTAGAATAAAGGGTGTTTAGGAAATTGTAATCATAACCAGATTCTTCCCACAGGATTGACTGCAGTCTGCAGAGTATACATGGACTAATTCCCCTGAGCAGTTACAAAACAACCCCTCCACCCAAATCTTGTGCTCTTGTGATTAAGCAACAGACTCTAAATTTAGGGCACCATTAGATGAACACTATGTTTAAACCTGGTCATTTGCAGCTACTTTTATTGACAATTATACCAATTAAAGATTATGTTAATGGGTTTATTTGATCTCTTATTTTTCATATATCTTGGATTAGTGGATGGAATACGTTCTTTGTTCTCACAGCTTCCTGTCCCCTGAATCAATCCTCTACAGTGTGCAACTAAAAGAGGAGTTTAAGGAAATCATAGATGGGTGGGTTGGGCAAGAGGAAGGAGAAATATTGATCTCCTGCTGTTAGGAAACAAGCTGGGAAGGATACCAAAAAGCATGGAAGGTCTATTTCTCTTGCAGAGAAGCAGAATTAAACTCAAGAAACGGGGCCATGGTTCTTCTTCAGGAGTGGATTCAACTTGATAATATAACCACTTGGTAGCTAATGGGAATTTAATTGGATTCACGTGAATGTCTACAACATAGCCTGTGGCTTCACGCCAATACAAGAGTGTGTGTATTGATTTGATTATCCTGTTTGTCCACCCAGATTTGATATTTTCACTTGTTCAAATGAAGTGTTTTCCACTGATTAATTAATTTTAATTTGTTTTCACTTCAAGCACAAGATTTGTTTTTTTATTGATAGCAAAGTATCCATACTGGTGATATGCTGCAATTAACTTATTCTCCCTTGCCATTAGAACCTGAAGCATTCCTTCTTCAATAAAATAATTTATACCCATTGACCCATTGACTTAAATCTTTCTTATTAAACCACTGGTTTGGCATGGAAAGCAAAAACGCTGCCACATTATGTGCCATTCTTTAGTTCCTAATTTAAAAAATCCCTTGCCATATATTTACTTCTAACTCCCTACATGAAATGTTTTTCAGAAGCATCAGCTCCTATCAAGATAAAAGAAATTTGTAGCTTCCCCAAATATATTCCCCAGAGACCAACAACTGTGAATAATTGGTTCCTACCACTATGAATAATTGGTTCCTACTTATGGAGATCCATTTTGCACTGCTATACCCAAATGGAGATGTGTGTTTGCACAAGTCAGGACAATAGTCTGCATCTAATTTGGAAAACAGACTGCCCTTTCCCTTTTCAGGAAAACATACCAAATTCAGACTATCATTAGGGCAACCACATCTATATTCAGTGTAACATTAGAGTGTTACCCAAATTACTGGACTTGAATCTCCTGTCATGTATCTAAGGGCTGATCTAGTTGAGTTCACCACACTTCTCTCACTCAAATGAAATCTGGGAGGTGGCTAACCAGGTTTCAGAGGCCACTTCAGCAGACATTGATTTATTTAAAGTATGTTCAATAAAAAAAACCTTCTGAACACATGAAGTTGCTTTATACTGAGTCAGACTGCGGATTTATGAAGATCAGTACTATCTATTCTGGCTACCAGCAGCTCTCTCCGGGTCTCACTTGGGGGTCTTTGACATCTCCTTCCAACTGAAGATGCTAGGGACTGATCCCGGGTCCTTCAGCATGTAAAGCAGATGTTCTACCACGGAGTCACAACACCTCCTTCTGGCAGTTTACATTCAAATAGGTACAAAAATGTAACATGAATTTAGGGCTTTTAAAAAACCACTTTACTGTCCTCCTTGGAAGCAATATTATCTTACTAGTAAAGAACCAAGTTGGCTGAGGCTTATATGAATCTAGGCTTGCCTCCTCCTGTGTCTGGACAAATCTTGCCACCTCCATTCCAGTCACCCAAACTCTTCTTGATTCCTCACAGCCTCTACATTCTCAAATATGCTGAGGGATACCTGCCCACATCACTGTCCTCTGAAGTATTTTGGGTAGGTGAGGCAGGCGTGGCCAGAAGTGGTTTCCTGTTCCTGTTCCCTGGGCCATAGAGGGTTGAAAGTGGAGTCTGAGAAAAACAATCTTCACATTATCCTACCAACAGAATCTTAAATTGTGGACATCACTGTGGGAACGCTGAAATTAAATGCATCGCCCTAGGTGATTTTGGAGGGAAAGCAGCATGGTATAGTCTAATCTCAGAATCTTAGCAGGGTTGGTACTGAGAAGGGAGACCACCAAGGAAGACTCTGCAGAGGAAGACAATGGCAAACCACCTCTGTTTCTCATTTGCCTTGAAAGACCTTTTCTGGGGTCACCATAAGTCAGCTGCAACTTGATGGCACTTCACGCACGCATACACACACAGAGAGAGAGGCAGTTTTGAAATCAAGGAATATATAACTTGCAGCATGGCATGAATGCCACTCCAAAATTACACAGATCTGTCAGCAACCTCATCCACCCATAAATAGGAAAGAATTCCAGGAAGAAAATGGCACTGGTCATTCCCTCTAGCTCCCATTGTAGTGGCCAAGGCTGTGCCCACCATCTACCCCCAAAATAGACTCAAAGCAATCCACTGGCTGCATGTTGGTGTAACTGCAGCTCTGCCTCTGGTAGTAGTTCCTCCCTCCCTCTCTCCCATTCACTCTCTACATGCAAATCCACCTTATGGTCCCTCAAATGCACAGATGTCTTGTGATGAAGATGCTGCAAGAATGCCTTGCAAGGTGCCACAGCTTTGTAGTAATCCCTTGCAATTTCTGCAAGATAATATTTTTAGCCTGATAAATAGTTATGAATTTGTCGTGTGCTGGCCTTCAGAACTGATGAATGGAATCCACCTCAATATCAAAAAATGTTAACTAGGTAACCAGGGCTTTGATCTTTATAGGAAGAATGGCAGAATTTTACTGGAGTAGGCTGAGCAAAGCCAAATCAGAATGACACATCTGTCATGCACTTTTTCTCTCTCCTGTGGCAGGTCCTAGGTTTTAATAACCTATACCTAAACTGTCCTTTATGGGCTACCTAATATGAGGCAGATTAGATGCCTCATGTGGTGTCTGCATAGCCTGTCTCCTCCTATGAAGCCAAGCAAAAAAGCTATCCCACTCTCACATTCTTATTCTGCTGGCTAAGGCCAGAACACAGTTTGTACTAGAGATGGTAATAAAGTCAGAATAAAATTTTTGCCAGCAATGGTGAGCTGAAATCCAAATCTAGTACCATTTTCCTTGTCCCCAAGCTTTCCCCCCCTGGTTAATGAGCTTTTGCATATGCATGGTCTGACTTCAGCAGATCCAAAGCCATGCATAGGCACATGCACAGTTATTTATTAGTGCCCACATGTTATCAGGGCTGCGGTGGCTCAGAGGTTAAGACACTGAACTTCAGACTGGAAGGTCTGTAGCTCAGCAGTTTGAGACCCGAGTGCCGCGTGACAGAGTGAGCTCCCGTCTCTGGCCCCAGCTCCTGCCAACTTAGCAGTTCAAAAGCAAGATATTGCAAGGAGATAAATAGGTAGAAGAGAAGAAGAGAAGAGATTGGATTTATATTCCACCCTTCACTCAGAGTCTCAGTACCACTTTGGTGGGAAGGTAACAGTGTTCTGTGCACCTCAGCATTTAGTCATGCCGGCCACATGACCATGGAGAAGTTTTCAGACAGTGCTGGCTCTTCGGCTTGGAAATGGAGATGAGCACCGCCCCCTAGAGTCAGATTCGACTGGCTTTTGAGCAAGGAAAACATTTACATTTTGGGGCTGTGGTGGCTCAGAGGTTAGGATGCTGAGATGCAGACCAGAAGGTCTGTAGTTCAGCAGTTCGAGACCCTAGTGCTGCGTGACTGAGTGAGCCCCAGCTCCCGCCAACCTAACAGTTTGAAAGCAAGAAATTGCAAGTAGATAAAAAGGTAGAAGAGAAGAAGAGAAGAGATTGGATTTATACCCCGCCCTTCAATACCCAAAGGTGTCTCAGAGCGGCTTACAAACTCCAATCCCTTCGCCTCCCCACAACAGACACCCTGTGAGGTAGGTGGGGCTGAGAGAGCTCTGACACAAACTGCTCTTTTTCAAGAACAGCTGTGCCAGAACTATGGCTTGCCCAAGATCATCCAGCAGCTGCATGTGGAGGAGTGGGGAATCAAACCCAGTTCTCCCAGATTAGAGTCCACGCACTTAACCACTACACCAAATTGGTACAAAGGTACCGCTTTGGTGGGAAGGTAAAAATGTTCCGTGCTCATTGGTGTTGTCATGCCGACCACATGACCACAGAAATGTCTTCAGACAGTGCTGGCTCTTCGGCTTGGAAACAGAGATGAGCATCGCCCCCTAGAGTCGGTTTCGACAGGCTTTCGAGCAAGGGAAACCTTGACCTTTATGTTTACATGTTTTCACTGACGGCAAACAAGCAGAAGTACAATAAGTATCTCAAAGCCCTGTCATACCTTGACAATTAGAGGGTGAAGAAAATTTTATTCTTTCACATCCTAAAGTATAGTTACAAACGTTCACCCCAGGCACTTGTTAGGAACATAGCCATTCATAAATCTCTGCTTAAGATTTGTAACTTTTCTTAGATCTTGCAAGCACCTTCCTTTACTGTGATGTAGCCCCCTCCCTTTTGCCAGCAGATATACCTCCCACTTAGGTGGGAGGGCAATATGCCAAAAAAAAGTGTTAAAAGCCCAAGGGATATCATTATCTTGGTGGGAGAGAAATCAACTTGAGTCCAGGTATTCTAAAGATAAACAGTCTGGGTTTGTGCGAGAGCACTCCGGTCTGGATAAAATTTTACTAGGCAGTGGAAATAAATTCATTAAGAAACTTTACTACTTTTTACTAGACTATAAGATGCATGATGCAAGTCGTGGATGTAGTGACAGACTTCACGTTCCTGGGATCCCAGATCACTGCAAACTGTGACTGCAGCCATGAAATTAAAAGACGCCTGCTCCTTGGGAGGAAAGCGATGGCGAACCTAAACAGCATGATAAAAAGTAGAGACATCACCCTGCCAACAAAAGTCCGCATGGTCAAAGCAATGGTATTCCCAGTAGTCATGTATGGCTGTGAGAGTTGGACTATAAGGAAGGCCGAGCGCCGAAGAATAGATTCTTTTGAACTATGGTGCTGGAGAAGACTCTTGAGAGTCCCTTGGACTGCAAGAAGATCAAATCAGTCAATCCTCAAAGAAATCAACCCTGACTGTTCCCTGGAAGGCCAGATAATGAAACTGAAGCTCAAATACTTTGGCCACCAAATGAGAAGGGAGCACTCGCTGGAGAAGACCCTGATGCTGGGGAAGACAGAAGGTCAAAGAAGACGGGGACGGCAAAGGATGAGATGGTTAGACAGTGTCGGAGATGCAACGAACATGAAACTGAGCCAACTTCAGAGGACGGCAGAAGACAGGAGGGCCTGGCGGGAGCTGGTCCATGGGGTCGCGAAGAGTTGGACGACTGTGCGACTGAACAACAACAAAGATGCATGAGGAAGAAGTAAAAGTTTCTATGATATCCTGGGCAAGGAATATACGACACAATATCGAATTAGCAAAATGGGATAAGGTATGGCAGAATGTGAAATTCATGAAAGCGACATCTCTGAGGGTGAACGTATTCAAAATGTTCCACTGGTGGTATTTGACTCCTGATAGGCTTGCACGGTGTTATTTAAATTTCTCAGAGAAGTGCTGGAAGGTTAAGGTGGGCACTTTCTATCACCTCTGGTGGACATGTGATAAAATTTAAAAATTTTGGAAAGAGATTCACAGTATTATGGTACAAATAATGAATATTCAGTTTCCACTTGAACCTGAAATGTTTTTTATTAAATATCATGCCAGATAGGTTCCAGAAGAATGGTGTTTATTTGCTTATACATTTGGTTACTGCTGCAAGGATGATATTAGCTAAGGGCTGGAAGAAAGAAGACATCCCAACGAAAGATGATTATATAACCAAGGTCATAGAAGTAGCAGAAATGGACAATTTGTCTTTGAAGCTACGGGGAAAAGAAGATAAGATTTTTCAAGGCATCTGGTTAAGATTCTACACGTGGTTAGACAAGAACTCTTAATCTGATTAGGCTTTTCTGGTTTTGCCCTTAAATATGTACTTTATGTAGACATCTGTGGAAAGTTTTTGGTGTGTGTTTTCTTTGTTTTTTTTTTGTGTGTGTTATGGTTTGTATTGTTTTTCTCTGTAGGTGTATGTTTACGCTAAAATAAATAAAGAATAAGGGCTTTTGCCCTAAAAAAAAAGTATTTGGAACATTAGACATTTATTCCTGTTTGAAATAGTTTCATGAAAAAATTAACTTGGAGGTCACAAACCTGCCATCTCCAAATAATCTTCTTTTAAAATGCTCTATCTGAGCAAAGGTCCTTAAAAAGTAACCTTCCCTGATGTCCCTTCTGCACTGGAATCCAACTATGGCCTTGCAGTGTGGTAAACCCACTTTGCCTTGTTGTCATAGCAACCTACTACATCCCCACATCTCCAGAAGGGAGAGCTATGGCTTGCACAGTCTGCTCAAACGTGTAAAAACGGTTCAAAGAAGGGAAGAAGAGTAGGGCAGGGGAAAAGACAAGAGAGATTAATGGCTGGGACACAATCAAAAACAAAAGTTAAAATGGAAATGTTAATCATTTAAAAGAGGGTCTTGGTAGAATTGCTTGCTTTATGGCTTAGAATAAAAAATAGAAGAAGGGAAAGAAGTAGAAGTCTCTGTAAGAATAATTTAGTGTCTCTTGTAATGAGCTTCCTTTTTCCTTGGTAGTTCCCAGTTCTGCCTTATCACTTACTCAGTGATTGACTGAGCCCTCTCCTTGCTTGTTCCTGCTAAACAGCAATTCGCCATCTGGCAGTCATAATTTCTTTTTTATCCTATATTCTTTTGTAATTAGAAAATAAATTACTTTTTTTTTTGCATAAGAAGAATGAAACATGTCTGGCATATTACTTACAGATGAGTCTGTGGAGGTGGTGGGGTTGCCAGCACTGGGTTGAGAAATACCTGGATGTTTCAGGGGTGGAGCCTGAGGAGGGTGGGATTTGGGGAGGGGAGGGACTTCAATGGGGTATAAATGCCACAGAGCCCTCACCTTCCACATTTCTTCTAGGTGAACTGATCTCTGGTGCCTGGAGACTAGTTGTGCAATGTTCCCTCTAAGCTCCACAGTACTGTAAGCAAAAAGTCTACTTCATGAGCAAAAAAGCTAGTAGCATGAAAAGTTGTGAGCGAGTCTACATTTGACTATTGTGTAAATTAGTTTTTTAGAATATATATTTCCATAACCTTGTAAAAATCTCAGAATGAATTATTTTAAATGATATTTAAACTATATTTTAAGAATAATTTAAACATTATAAGAGGAACAGAATCAAGTCAAATTTCATGACACAAAATGTTATCCTCTACAGGGGTAGACCACGTCTTCAGAGAACAAGTCTACCCACCCCTTTCCACTATATTGGTAGACCTGGCCTCTGCAGAATAGGTCTACCTGCCCCAGTCTACTATATTGGTAGACCTATCCTCCAGAGAAATGGTCTACCCACCCCTTTCCACTATATTGGTAGACCTGGCCTCTGCAGAACAGGTCTACCTGCCTCTGGCTAGAGATTTAAAATTTCCAGAAAATCTGAAGCTTGGGGAAAAAACGGGAATTTTCGGAAAAAATGTTTACTTTAGGAACATAAAATATGACTATGGACTTTTTTACTTGGTATGAAATTATCCCAACTAACATATTAATCAATTAATTTATTTATTAATCACATTTATACCCTGCCCTCCCCGCAATGCAGGCTCATGGTGGCTCACAGTCAGTACATAAAACCATATAAAACAATTCCATTATTAATACAGTTTCATAAAGTGCTGAAGATAGTTACTCAAGATGGCTTATTTCAATTTACTCTCTAAAAATCCTACTGCTCCAGATCTTCCTGCAGCTCAGGCTGGATGTAGAAAAGGAAGAGCCAGGGCTCTATAATGGTGGTGGCACCCTAGCTGAAAGACTGGCAGAAGAGCTCCATCTTGCAGGCCCTGCGGAACTGAAAAAGGTCCCGTAGGGCCCTGATCTCCTCTGGGAGCTCATTCCACCAGGATGGGGCCGCCAAAAAAATGCTACATTAGCACTTCTTTTTTCTTTTCCAGATTGAAAGTCATTCTGTTACTTTAGGAACATAAAATATGACTATGGACATTTTTACTTGGCATGAAATTATCACAACTAGCATATTAAAAATATAGTGTATCCAAACAATTATTACAAACAGAATACCCACCCACATGCAAAAACAAAACTGAAACTTTTTTATTTTCTTCTGACAATAGCACCTCCTAAAGGAATAAATGCATCTTGTTCTTGCATTGGAGAGTTCAGTTTGTAACCTAAGATTTGCTTGTCCTCAGTGCACAGAAATTAGATCAATCAGTTATCATACAAATTTTTTTAGAAATTATTTGGAAAATATTTGAACACCTTGTCTTAAAATATTTTATTCATCATGTTAAAATAAAACGTTCCATAATCAATTTTTTTTTCTTTTTTCAATTTTTCCAATTTTTCAAAAACAAAAACAAAAAAGGCTTCAGGGAAAAAAATGGGGGGGAAAACATTTTTCCCCTGAATTTTTCCGGTTTTTTTCTACCTCAGTCCACTATATTTCTAGACCTAGCCTTGGACCATTGCCTGGCGATGACCCATAGAAAACATAGCAGCACTTAGGGGAAAGAAAAATTCTTGTAGTCTACTTTGGTTTTTTTTTAGTGAAATATGAGAATCAGCATTACAGGTCAAGTATAACAGAAGTTGAACAATCACTGTCAGAACCCTGCATAACCTAACAAACAGGATGTTGCTTAAATGTTATTAACCTGCCAAACTACTTATTTATTCAGATATTTAAATCCCACTTTTCCCTGTGACTCAAGACAGTTTACAAATCATACTGAAAAGCATAATAGAGGTGTGCAAAATTGTTTTTTTCTGGCTCAGTTTTAGCCTATGGGGACCACTATAGTCAATGGGTCCGAAAGGCTGTAATGGAGAATCAATCCAGGAATATATGGGGCTCTGAGGGAGGGCTGTTTTTTGAGGTAGAGGCCCCAAATTTGCAGCATAGCTGCTGGTGCCTCTCCTCAAAAAACCTCCCATGTTTCAAAAAGATTGGACCAGGGGGTTCAAATCTATGGGCCCTGGAAGGAGGTACCCCCACCCTCCATTGTTAATGAGCTGAAGCAGAAATCCTCTGAGCTGTGCTCTGAAATGTTATACACTAGCACCCAATAGCGCAGTTTAGAGGGACCTGTGATTGTAATCTCAGAAGATCTCCTGCCACCACCTGGAAGTTGGCAACCATAGAAGGTGGAGCTCTTTTGACTGAGCGGGATGGCACTGAAACCCTTTCTTTGAAACCTAAGGGGCTGGTCTCTCAAGGTAAGGTAAGTTCTTTCCTGGCTTTTGACAACAGTACTCATGAAGTCTGGATTCATGAAGGGAAAAGAAAAAAAACCCCTACCATTACAACCAGTTGCCCTTACCTATTGTGAGTGATGAACTCTTAATTGAAGTTTATGTGTTTGTAGAAGGTTGCCTACTGGCATTGAAAACACCCACAGCATGATCAGAATGGAATGACTGCACAAGGTCCCAAGTTTGATTTTAGGCATCAGATGTCAGCAAAGGCCTTTTCCTGCTTGAGATCCTGGACAACCACAGCCGGTCAGAAGAGACTGTACAGAAATGGTTTAGCTCAGTATAAGGTATCTTCATATGTTCATCACTGGAGATAAACAAACATGTTTAAAGGCATGAAAGGGAACCCCTGCTAATTACTGACATCCTAAGGCATTTAAGTTTCTTTAATGTACACATCCTCCCATATATCCAACAGTTAATTATGTTTTCCTTTCAGAGGACCTTTTCTCTACGTATAAAGACTTCTTTCTGCAAAAATTTTAATCTCCCAGAGAGTGGGTTTCGGTTTTTCTAACTACTGCTGTGTTCTCTTTCTTCAAAAATTGTAAGCATCATCATCATCATCATCATACCACCTGACTTACCCCATTACTTTTTAAAAGTTCACTGTACATATCTATATTTAAGTGGTAGCAACAAAGAAGAGCAAACACTTTCCAAATTTCTAGCTGCTTCTTGCCATCTTTCAGCTTAGCCATTTCAGCATTCTCTCATATTTTAGCAACTCGTTTTTTTCCTGTTGCATTTTGCACTGTCTTGTATTGTTATTTACAGCATTTTTCTTTGTTGTTGAGTTTTATCTTGTTCTATGATGCATGCTACCAGATTGACTGTGCAGATTAAAAGGAATCCTGTTCAACAGAACTTCTGCCTGAAGTGCTGAAGGGTTACTATTAGATTTATGTACAGTGTTGCTCCCTGACATTTTGTGGTTAGCTCTGTCTCCTGGGGTGGCCGTTCTGTGGTTGGTTCCATGCCCCGCAGCTGCCATTTTATTTTTGTGCCTCCCAACCTAGGTCAGAATTCCAAAGGTGTCCACAGGCTTCAAAAGACTGGGGACCCCAAGGATATGTTTTGAGAAAGAAATTGGGTGAAACAATGTACAACACTGTTAACCAGACTGACTGATATAGCAGAAGCACAGGGAAGAAAGTGAGGCTATGGCCAACTCCATTGCCCACTGCCGCTTCAAGGGGTGGCAGGAGAAATAAAACCAGCAACATCACTACTGTCACTTCTGGGTTGTATGAAGAGAAGCTCTAGAAATCACTGGAAACTATATCTGAAGAAGGGAGCAGTAACTCATGGAAGCTCATACCCTGCCACAAATTTTGTTAGTCTTTAGGGTGCGAATGGACTCTTGCTCTTTTCTACTGGAAGCTATATGTTTGTCCTCAGAAGTGGTGTGGTGATGTTGCTGACAGGGCTGACATCATGCCTCCTATGTCCCTGCCCCCAGCTTGATAACCCTAGACTATGGGGACCGTGGAAGAAATGGGATTTGAAGGAAGAGAAGAGGAACAGAGATGGGGCACAGAGAACAACGTGGCAGAAGACAAACATTCAAATTAGGGAACTAATAGTTAATGCATTCCTGTATTGGCCCTATGCCATAAAAGGAGTCCAAATGAGGAAACCAGAAGCTGTTGCCTGAATATACCCTGAATGACAATGGCTATTATTTCTGGTGTGTACATACTGTGCCTGACAATGGATTTCTTACAAGGGTAACCTCAAGGGAGTCCCATGAAAGATATATTTTATAGGGAATCCTCAACACCATTAGAATGCTTATAGTGCTTAGAGTGTTGCTCTAGTATCTGGGAGACCCAGTTTCAAACCCCCATTCTGCCATGGAAGCTCACAGTTAGACACTTAGGTTAGACACTTTCTCTCAGCCTAACTTACCTCACAGGGTTGTTGTGAGGATACAATGCAGAAGAAGGGAACTATAAGTTATGTTGGGTTGCCATTGGGGAGAAAGGTGGTATAAAAATAGCTGAATAACTAATAAAATAATAGAAAGAGTAGCTGCATGTAACACGTCAATAGACAAAACCAGAGACTCACAATTCAACAGAAGGATTGCCAAAATAAAGTGGTCTCCTAGCATAACCTGCAAAACCTTCTCCATACCTCCTCCAGAAGACTGTTTCAAAGAGTGGCTCCTACTGAGAAATATTGTTAATCTTTTGGATGACAGTTATACCTCCTTAAAAAAGTAGGTTTTTTTTTAAGTGGCAGGATGACCTCAGATGGCTGATGAGTCTACATGGGGAAAAATAGTCCTTCGGGTATTTGGATTGTGACTCATGAAGGACTTTAAAGGCTGACACTAGAACTTTGAATTAGTTCTGGCAACATAGAGATTTTGATCCTATGCAGTGTGATTGAAGCCATGCTGAGTAAATGGAAAATTTTCTGTTTTCCTCCTCCACTGCAGTCTCCTAGGATCCCTGAAATTGTGGTCCTGTGGGTCAGTGAACTTATAGGAACATCAAGGAGGTGGAAGTGAGGGGGTGACAGGGAACTGGCAAAATTGCTGTTCCCTTTTCCATAAGCAGAAGTACCTAGCCTAGTTGGGAATGAGAATATAAAGCAGAAAGAAAGCCATAGATCAGCATCAGCCAAAAGCTGTACTGTTGCGGTTTGCATAAGCAGTGTTTTCCTTTAAGGTACACCTCCATGTAGACTAGAGCATCTTACAGGAGTCCAGTCTGTAAGTTAAAGATGCGGGGATCAGCATTGGTAAGTAGGCACAGTTCCAAATGGAATATAGTTTCTGAATTAGGTATAAAATATCGAAGGCACTCACAGATACTGCTTTAACCAACTTCTCAAAGAGAAGATACATCCCACCAGCACCTCTAAACTTTTCACCCACCAGATCAAAAGATAGAGGAGGATCATAAAATGATGAATGAATTAAAGATAGCGGCTAGACGAAATAACTGTGTCGCAATGGGTGATTGGGTCAATATGTGTTCAAGTTGGGGAAAGGAAATTGAGTTTCTAGACACTCTTAATGACTGTGCTATGGAACAGATGGTCACGGAACCTACCAGGGGAGAGACGATCCTTGATTTGGTCCTAAGTAACACCCAAGACCTGGTGGGAGATGTACAAGTGATTGCACCACTTGGGAATAGTGACCATAATGTTATTGATGTTATTGAGTTCAACATTTGTATTAATAGGGAGTTGCCCAAAAAGACTGACATCACCACTTTTAACTTTAAAAGGGGTAACTTCGCTGATATGAGGGGACATGTGAGGAAGAAACTGAAAGGAAAAGTAGAAAAGGTCAAAACCATTGGGGAAGCTTGGAGACTATTTAAAACTACGATCCTAGAAGCTCAGACAAAATATATACCACAGTTTAGGAAAGACACAAATAGGTATAGAAAAAAGCCTGCATGGTTAACAAACAAAGTAATGAAAGCTGTAAAAGGTAAGAAGGATTCCTTTAAGTGGTGGAAAGCTAGTCTCAGTGAGGTTGATAAAAGGGAACACAGGCTGTGGCAAATAAAATGCAAGTCTGTGATCAGGCAGGCAAAAAGGGAATATGAGGAACATATAGCAAAAAACATAAAGACCAACAATAAACCTTTCTTCAAATACATTAGAAGGAGGAAACCAGCCAGGGAGGCAGTGGGGCCCTTGGATGACCAAGGGGTACAAGGAGTAGTATAGGATGATAGGGAAATGGCTGAGAAGCTGGATGCATTTTTTGCCTCTGTCTTCACTGTGGAAGATGAGAAGTGTTTGCCCATTCTAGAACCACTGATTTCAGGAGGGGTGTTGAACAACCTGAGTTAGATTGAGGTAACAAGAGAGGAGGTCCTACGACTGATAGACAAGTTAAAAACTGATAAATCACCAGGCCCGGATGGCATACATCCAAGAGTTCTGAAAAAACTCAGATGTGAACTTGTGGATCTCCTGACAAAAATATGTAATCTTTCCTAAAAATCTGCCTCCATTCCTGAGGAGTGGAAGGTAGCTAATGTCACTCCCATCTTTAAAAAGGGTTCCAGAGGAGATTCTGGAAATTACAGGCCAGTCAGTCTGACATCGAAACCGGGTAAGTTGGTGGAAACTGTTATGAAGGAAAGAATTAGTAGACACATTGATGAACAAAAAGTTTTGAGGCAGACTCAGCATGGGTTCTGTAAGGGAAGATCTTGTCTCACTAACCGGTTAGTGTTTCTTGAGGGAGTGAACAAAAACATGTGGACAATTGTTTACTTTGACTTCCAGAAAGCTTTTGATAAAGTTCCTCATCAAAGGCTCCTAAGTAAGCTCAATAGTCATGGGATAAAAGGACAAGTCCTCTTATGGATCAAAAACTGGCTAATTAATAGGAAACAGAGAGTGAGTATAAATGGGAAATTTTCTCAGTGGAGGGTGGTAAGCAGTGGGGTACCACAGGGATCAAGACTCAGTCCGATGCTTTTTAACTTGTTCATTAATGATTTGGAGTTGGGAGTAAGCAGTGAGGTGGCTAAATTTGCAGATGGCACTAAGTTATTCAGGGTGATGAGAACCAGGGAGGATTGTGTGGCACTCCAAAGGGATCTGTCGAGGGTGGGCAAGTGGCCATCAAAGTGGCAAATGGGGTTTAATGTGGCCAAGTGCAAAGTGATGCACATTGGAGCAAAAAATCCTAAATATAAATATACATTGATGGGGTCCGACGTGGCAGAGACTGACCAAGAGAGAGATCTTGGAGTTGTAGTAGATAACTCAATGAAAATGTCCAGACAGTGTGCAACTGCAATGAAAAGGCCAATGCTATGCTGGAGATTATTAGGAAGGGAACTGAAAACAAATCAGCCAGTATCATAATGCCCCTGTATAAATCAATGGTGTGACCTCATTTGGAGTACTGTGTACAGTTCTGGTCACCACACCTCAAAAAGGCAAGAAAAGGCTCAGACTGAATCGGCTGAAACTAAACCCAGTGAAGACAGAGGTCCTGGGCCTAAGTCGGGTCGGCTCAGGGTTGGGGCTTTCTCTCCCGCCGACCTTTGATGGGGCGCCTCTGGTGCCAGCGTCGGAGGTTAGGAGTTTGGGAGTGCTCCTGGACCCCTCTTTAACGATGGAGGCCCAGGTGGCAGCCACTGCCAAGTCGGCCTTTTACCATCTTCAGCTGGCTCGGCAGTTGGTTCCCTTCCTTGACCGCGATGACCTGGCCACAGTGATCCATGCAACGGTTACCTCTAGGTTAGACTACTGTAACGCTCTCTACATGGGGCTGCCTTTGTCGCAAATCTGGAAGCTGCAGCTAGTGCAGAATCCTGCAGCCAGGCTGTTGATGGGTCTCTCTAGGTGGGAGCACATCCGGCCTGTGCTGAAAGCGCTGCACTGGCTGTCAATAGCGTACTGGATTTGCTTCAAAGTGCTGGTTCTTACCTTTAAAGCCCTATATGGCCAGGGTCTGACATACCTAAGGGACCCAAGGGCACTATGGTCGGGGACACAACATCTCCTGGTGACTCCAGGCCCCAAAGATGCCAGATTTGCAGCAACCAGGGCCAGGGCCTTTTCGGTGGCGGCTCCTACCTGGTGGAATGAGCTCCCAGAGGAGATCCGGGCCCTGCGGGACCTTGTGCAGTTCTGCAGGGCCTGTAAGACGGAGCTCTTCCGCCAGGCTTTTGAGTAGAAGCCGCCATTGTTGCACCACCACCACCACCAACTGGGCTGGGCAATATCGGGGGGTGAGATGGTCCTGTGACAAATGAATGATAGTGCTGCCTGGAACTGATATCATCGATCTGGGACCATCACCACCAGAATGCCATCCTGCCACTGAAGACCTTTTTGAGACACCAAGAGCACCTTGTATTGTGATAAATGATTATAAATGATTGTTTTATCTTGTTTTTAACTGTTTTAATTATTGGCATACGTGCCCAGTCTGTGAACCGCCCTGAGCCCGCTTGCGGAGAGGGCAGGCTGTTAAGTATGCCACTTAACTCGGAGGAACAGTTCAACAAGTGATTTCAGCTTTATTCAGTGATAACAGCATGAAGGCTCGGCCTTGTAGGTGCTAGACCAGCTAGACAACTTCCATAGGCAAAACAGCAACTTATATACAATTCTGGCTGACATAGCCACACCTACAATGTTCCACACCTACAATGTTTCACAATAACCAATCACATTAGGTATGTTACAGCCAATCACAAGCGATACATAACGTCCAATCAAAACCGTTCCCTCCAGAATACACACCATTGGTCAGTATCTACAATCCGCATAATGAGCTATGGTAGCTCAAGCTCTTACCAAGACATAACAACTCCTCCCCCCTTAGATAGCATCACACTGATAGTCTGAGAGATAAGGAGGGGCCCTTCGGGTTCTTTGTGATCTGCGAAGTGTGGGGGCTTCGTCAGGTATGGGGACTGGGCCAGGGCCAGCATCTGGCATTGCAGGGTTACCTGGCTCGATAGGGCCGGAGAGTGCAGGGGTCTG
>NW_015161947.1:3152522-3164123 GCF_001447785.1 Gekko japonicus | reverse complement strand
CTCCAAGGCCAAAAGAGGCCAGGAAAGGGCCCTTCCCCCACCCTTTTACTGACAGAGCCAGTTAGAAGCCTCCCCCTCCCCCCGAATGTTCTAATCTTTCACCATTGATGTCTGGAGTTAGATCCCTGCAGAGGTCATTTCAAAAGGTATTGGGGGGAATTCAACCCTCCCTGAAGGGATTTTTTTACTTCTTGGATTTTTCTGCAGACACACAGGAAGTCTACTGAATATGTGGGAAAAGCTGTGGGGGGACAGTGAGCCCTCTGTTGGCAGAAATAAGTATCCACACAGCCCGCCCCCTGTTGGAATTAGATATATAGATATGGAGCAGAAGTCCATCAGTGGCTATTAGCCACAAGGTATAGATAGGAACTCTCAGCCTGGGGCAAGGGATGCTCTGTATTCTTGGTGCTTGGTGGGGCAACAGTGGGAGGGCTTCTAGTGTCCTGGACCCACTGGTGGACCTCCTGATGGCACCTGGTATTTTTGGCCACTGTGTGACAGAGTGTTGGACTAGATAGGCCATTGGCCTGATCCAACATTGGCTTCTCTTATGTTCTTATGTTCACTTGATCAAACAAGGTCAAGTTGACCCTTCCCAACTCAGTGGGTCTGCCTCATGAAAGGCATCCATCTTCTCAGTTGGTATCACTTTCCTCTTGTCCTGATTCAATTATAGCTTGTTCTCCCACATCCACTAGACCACAGATTTTAGACATTAATTCAGGACAGCATCTTCTAGAGCTTTAGACAAAGGGATATGTGACTGGTGTCATCAGCATCCTGATGATCCCTAACTCCAAAACCTTGGACCAGGGGTCATTTCCTGCAGGAGCGCACAGGAGCGGAGCTTCGGCAGTAAAGAGCCCAGGGGGTGGGCACATGCAACAAGCCCCACCCCCTGCTCCCAGCAGCCCTCAGTCAGAGCAAGAAGCAGCCAGGTAAGTTGCAGAGCCCCCCCCCCAGTCCAAAACAGTCCAGTGGCACCTTTAAGACCAAGTTTTATTCAGGTAAGGAGCTGCGGAGCCTCAAGTGGTTAAGACGCTGAACGGCAGGCTGTGGAAGGTCAGTAGTTCAGCAGTTCGAGACCCGGGTGCCGCATGATGGAGTGAGTTCCCATCTCTAGTTCCAGCTCCTGCCAACCTAGCAGTTCGAAAGCAAGAAATTGCAAGTAGATAAATAGGTACCACTTCGGTGGGAAGGTAACAGCGTTCCGTGCACCTTGGTGTTTAGTCATGCCGGCCACATGACCACGGAAACGTCTTTGGACAGCGCTGGCTCTTCGGCTTTGAAATGGAGATGAGCACCACAACCCTAGAGTCGGATTTGACAGGCTTTCGAGCAAGGGAACCTTTACCTTTACCTTATTCAGGTAGAAGCTCTCCCTTTTCCTTGAGGGCAGATCTGCACGTCCCCCCCCCCCAATAGCTAGCAATCCAAAATAGTCCAGTGTAGCCTGGGCGGTGGGTGTTGCCTTCTGACACACTTCTGGTGATGTCAGAGGGTGTGGCATATGCAAATGAGTTATGCTAATGAGTTATGCTAATGAGCTCCTGCACCTCTTTTTCTATGAAATGACTCCTGCCTTGGACTATCTATTAACAATCTCATAGGTACATTACGCCCTTCTGTTGCCGTCTTCCACCAATGGATGAAGACTTTTTTGTTTAATTTGGCATTGCCTCAATGATTCCTCCTTCCTAATCAATATTTTGATGTTTTGTATGTATCTTAACTCTGTTTTGTATGTATTTTATTGTATTGTGTGTTTTAAAAACCCTGTTTTTAACTGTTTTGATGATATGTGTTTGGGAGAGGGGTTTGATTTCAATGGTTTTAAAACGTAATTTTATCATGTGTATTTTAAATTGTTAGATGCCTTGGTGGCCCTTTTAAGGGCAGAAGGATGGAATACAAATTCTGTAAATTAATTAATTAATTTAAAAGCATGAGGGAGAGCATAGAACCCTGTGGAACAGCACAAGTTAAGCTCCAAGATGTTAAATCGTTTTTCTCTAAAGGAAACACTTTCCCACCAGACTGAAGCCAATGATAGCTGTGCTGCATACCCCAAATATCATGCACTGGATATTTCAGTAATATGATATGATTGACAGTGTAAAATGCAGTGACAGATCTAACAGGATTAAAAGGGATAAATTTCTTTTGTCTGGTTGGGGGCGGAGATCATCCACATCTGCTGCTAAACCTCCCTCCACTGTCTACAGGTCAAAAGTTAGTCAGTTTAAAAAGGAAGAAGTGTCATCCAGGTATTCTTGAAATTAATTTACTACCATGTCCTCTCACTTTGTTCCAAATGTGCAAGATGATAGGTTACCAGGTCAGCCTTATCTAAGGAGTTTTATATAAAAAAGCAGAGGTCAGAAATTATCCCCACTGAGTTCCATCTCAGAATAACAAAACGTATGAGAGATTGCAAGGTGATACACATTTGCACAATAAAATCCGAATTATCACTCTTTAATTTATATAGAAAAAAGTCCCATTAATTTGAACAAAATTGTTCTGGGACTGACAAAGTGCCTGCTTATTATTTGTTTCAGAAAGCTCTGACATTGTCCACTCGCATGGACTCTTCTGGGTGTACTTTCACTATGACACACCCTCTCAGACTCTTAAAGGGCACATACCGTCATCTTCTGGGTGTACTTTCACTATGACACGCCCTCTCAGACTCTTAAAGGGCACATACCGTCATTTTGGTATGTGGTTTACACATACCCAGAAGTTCTTATGTGTAGTTTTATACTGTGACACCATAAACTAAGAAATGGCTGCTTGAGAAATGATGAACTTCCCTCGTTTTCAACACACATTAACCTGTAGTATCAGCATTGCATCCATGCTGCATCACTGAGTACAGAATTAGGGGAAGAAAGAGCAATTACAGATTTAGTTAATCTAAAATGTAAGCATTTGATGTTGCATAGACACCTTAATAATATTTGCAGGCACAGGAAGTTAATTATATGGAGTTTTTAAAAAGGAAAAATTTAAAATGACTAAAACCAAAGCATCTAGATATATAAGATGTTTATGAAGCTCGTACTCTTATCCTAAAACCCCTTAGACAAAAAAAAACCCACAAACCAATCCCTAGGCTTTTATTATAGGCTGTAAGTGGTGGAGGTAAAGTTCTGTAGAGAAACTAGATTTATCTACACTATCCTGCAGTTATTGCTCTCTCTCTCATACACACAGTAGAATCCTCATTACCCATAACTTGCAGAAAAGAAGTGCCTAGAAATCTGAAATTTTCCATGTGACCTCTATATACCACCATAATCAATGTTAGCCTATCTAGGCATCTTATTATCCAAATGTTTTGGCTCTCCCCAGGGCCATTTAGTTAAATGAGGCAGCACGGTATTTAAAAATGTACAACAGCAGAAGGAAATGCCAAACTGGTTAAAAAAGCTAATAAACACCCACTCAGCCATCCCACATCATCATCTTCTGCTACACTTCACCTCCAGTCATAACAGTGTGTTTTACGCTAACGCCTATGGCTCCCAGTTGGAAGCACCAGCTGTAGTGTGCTACTGTTCCTTCCTGTAAAGCTACAATGCAGAGAGGTTCCTGCACAGCTGTACAGTGCATTCCTGGTAGACTCTAGAACAGTTATTCCCAGTTGGTTTGCTATGACAAATAAGTAATTAAAGGAGCCCAGAAGCCCAAAGTACCCACTTGCAAAGGAGGCTGCCAGCTGTGTGTCTGCATGACTCAGAGAAGACTCCCTATTGTGGTTCTGCATGAATCTATGCTCTGGCCTGGCCTCCTTTTAAACAGTGGCAGAAACATTTGGGGTAGACACTGGAGGTAATTCTCAATCTTATACAATCTAAAGTAAAACTTTATAGGTATAAGAGTGAATTGAGTTTCCAATTCCAGCTCAGAAAAAGTGAAGCTGACCTTATTGTACACATTCAGAATGGATCTATACCAAGTCAGACTAATAGTCCATGCGATCTACTCTAAGAGCTGTTCTCCAGAATTTCAGAGTGTTGTGTGCCATGTTGCCGGTCGTCAACTGTGCCCCAGTTGCCACTGCACCACCTAAGAGACGTCTGCCGTCGACATCCTTTCTTTGTTGTACCATGTCCCTTGATCCCCCGGGGTGGGCAGGAGAGGGAGGGTCGAGGAAGTCAGGAGTCATCTCAAATACAGGGTGGAGGGAGGGTTATGTCACCCACCCATCCATTTACAGTTCTAGTCCAGTTCTCTCTCTCTCTCTCTCTCTCTCTCTCTCTCTGCCCCCTGGACCTCAGCCTCCTCCTTGGTGGCCTCCCTCTTTCATTGATACCCCTCCCTTCTCCTCCTCTGCCCGCCCTCCCTCATCTGATAAACCCTCCCCGAGCTGACCCCACCTAAGAGCAAGGATGCCAAGGCCTGGTCCACGCTGGGCCTGCTGCCACAGGTGTCCTCTGGGCCCACTGAGCCCACGCTGGGCCATCTTCTGCCACACACCACTTCCCTGATGCTCAGGCCAACTTTCTGCTCCTGCTGTGGGGGCAGCCCTGCTGCTGGGCCCACCGCATGTTCGACCATGTTTGGCCCATCGGCATGCTGTCTCTTCTTTAGGGCTCCTCCATGGCCCCCGGGGTTGTTGGGCCTGCCACCAGGCCACCAGCATCCACACCCTCTGGGCCACTGCTGAAGTGGCCAGTGCACCTGCTGGCCTTGCAGGTGAGTTGGTCGTGGAGTGGTTTCAGGGGCACTGGTGTCACTGTGAGGGTGGGCGAGTTTGCCCATGGGTCTGGGGGGTTACCAGGGGCTACCTTTTCCCTCAGCTTAGCCTGGACTGAACCAGGACATAGAAAGATCCCTTTCCTTGACCATCTAGGGTGATCTAACATGAGCATGTTTCAACAAAGATGCCTGGAACTGAAACGGAAACCTTCTGTTGGCAAAGCCTGTGCTCTGGTACAGAACCATGAGTTTTTGACATTTTCTCACTTGCCACTTAGGCCAATAATTTCCACAAAGCTTAACTTCCCAACTTGTCACACAAGCTAATAACTTCCACACAGAGCACAGATTTCTCTCAGAGCACTCTACAGTACCACACTCAAGCTCCTTCCTCTATACACATGCACTGCTCAACACTTTCACACAAAGTCTCTCTCTGAACAGTCAACTCTGCCACCTAAGGTACAGCTACCATCCAATTACATGCTTTGCTCACCCATCCAGCCACCCTCTTTTTTACTCTATTGGTTGTTGTTGCCCTCAAGTCACAATTGACTTATGGTGACTCCGTACAATTTTCAAGGCAAGAGACATTCAGAGGTGGTTTGCCATTGCCTGCCTCCATGTCACAACTAGGGGCATGTATTTGGCATAAACTGAGCCAAAAAAATACCGAAAAATACCTTAACGGTATTTTCAGGTATTTTTTAAGCCGGTTACCAGATGGGGCTGCATTTCAGCTATCCAAAATGGCCAAACCCTGAAAATCCTGAAAATATTTGGGATTTTCAGTGCCACTGGATAGCTGAACTCAAAGAGCATTTAAAGGCACTGCAGTTTCTTTAAATGCCTTCTCCAAGCCATGCAACTCTGTAGTGAGTTCACCCAGAAGGCATTTAAAGGGCTTACAGTCCCCTTAAATGCCTTCCAGGTGAACTCGCCACTTGGAGAAGTTATTTAAAGGGACTGCTAGTCTAAATGCCTTTGGGCTCTGCTGTGGCTTGCAAAAGTCATTTAAAGGGACCACGTTCTCTTTGAATGCCTTTCCCCCTCCATTGGAAATAATGGAGGATGGGGGCATCCATTTCTGGGGCCCATAGAATTGGATTCCCCAGTTCCACCTTTTTAAATCTTGGGCCATTTTTTGAGGAGAGGCATCAGCAGCTATACTGCAAATTTGGTGCCTATACCTCAAAAAACAGCCCCCCAGAGCCCCAGATACCCTGACTCAATTTTCTATTATAGCCTACTAGGAAAAAGGCCCGTTGTGGAAACAAATACAATGATCTCTAGAAAGAGGCTCTGGGTGGGTGCCCCGGCCTTGAACACTCAGTATCAATTTGCTGTGGTGACCTCAGCAGGGTATAATGACACTGAGTCCACCATTTTCTCCAGAGGAACTGATCTCTGCTACCTAAAGAACAGTTGTAATTTTGAGTGATCTCCAGCCCTCACCTGGAGATTAGTAATTATGGTTCCCCAGAAGGGAATGGTTGGTTTGGAGGGTGGAGTACCTGTACGAGGTCCCACGCCTCCTGAAACCCCACCCTCTCCAGGCTCCATCCCTCACATCTCCAGGAATTTCCCACCTGGAGTTGGCAACCCTATCTCCTTCCCAGCCAATCATCAACCTACCCTTATTTCCCCCTCACTCTTCAGCTTTCCACCCCCACACACACCTGCAGCCTCTCCCGTGCTCTGAAGCTCTGACTGCTACGTCACGTTGGCTGTCATACGGAGGCCACCTCAGCAGCATACACAGTCCACCATTTTCTCCAGGGGAACTGATCTCTGCCATCTGGAAAGCAGTTGTAATTCTGAGTGATCTCCAGCCCTCACCTGGAGATTGGACACATTTTACCTCAGAACTGCAAAACTGCTTAGAACGTTAGAGGCAAAAGCCAATCAAGTTGCATATGCAAATGACCTCTGTGTTCTGAGGCAGAGGCAAAGGCCAATGAGGCTGCATATGCAAATAACCTCTGTGTTCTGACTGGTATGGGGGGGAGAGGAACAGCAAAATGTTTAGAATGTTGGAGGCAGGACTCAGGCAAAGCAGCCAGTGGATAGGGAGACCCTCTGAATGACAGATCAGAGAGCGAACTGATTTTGGAGCGTGTGGAATGTTCTATTTATTTTATTTATTTTTGTTTATTTGTTGGATTTCTATACCGCCCTCCCAAAGGCTCAGGGTGGTTCACAGGTGGCAAAGCCGGAATCTAAAATACAGAATCTAGAGAAGTGCCACCACCATTCAGCTTTTATTTAAACGGGAGATGAGGACCATTGACTATAATGATCCCCATAGGGTATAATGGAGCTAAAAAATATTGGCTTTCCTGAATATTTACCAAATCCGAATACTGTACTGGTATTGGGAATCAAGAATATTGGGAAATACTGGTATTTCAAGACAAACCCAAAAAATACCGGGGGGGGGGGGTCCTCACCCCTAGTCATGATCCTGGTATTCATAGAATCATAGAGTTGGGCCATACAGACCATCTAGTCCAACCCCTGCCCAATGCAGGACCAGCCTAAAGCATCTCTGACAAATATTCATCCAGCCTCTTCTTGAAAGCTGTCAGTGAAGGGGAACTAACGACCACCATAGGCAACTGATTCCACCTTTGAACCACTCTGACCATGAAAAAGTTTTCCCTAATATCCAGCCAATACCTTTCTTCATGTAATTTAAACCTGTTGCTTCGGGGCCGATCCTCTGCTGCCAACTGGAACAGCTCCTTGCCCTCCTCCAAATGACAGCCTTTCAAATATTTAAAGAGAGCAATCATGCACCCCCCAATCTCCTCTTCTCCAAACTAAACATTCCCAAGGCCCTTAGCCTTTCCCCGTAGGGCTCATTCTCCAGACCCCTGATCATCCTTGTCGCTCTCTTCTGCACCCTCTCAATTTTGTCCACATCCTTTTTGAAGTGAGGCCTCCAGAACTGCACACAGTACTCAAGGTGTGGCCTGACCAAGGCAGTATACAGAGGGGCTATGACCTCCTGCGATTTCGATGCTATGGCCCTTTTAATGCAACCCTTGGTAGTCTGTCATCCAAATAAATCCTACTTAGCTTCCAAGATCTGACAAAACTGGGCTAGTCTGAGCTATCCAGGTCAGGGACTCTCACTCTATAAGCTGACATTTTAGATCAGAGCAGCATACATTTAAAACTCCACATTAAAACGTAGAAATAAAACACACACACAGTATTTACATAGAAAAACACCACAACATGTGAAATGCAAACAATTCCTGAATTTATCACTACCTGACAATCATTAAAACAGCAGTAACCCACTGTTAGTCAGGTGAAGGATACCCTTCTATCCCATATGGAAGAATACAAAATTTGCCATGTACTATAACCCTGTGCACATCTTGTTTCTCCTGGTTCTATATCCTTTCCTTTCATATATTAGCTTCATTGACCAGAGGTCTTAAGCCAAATGTACAAACAGTTACTATAAAACACATTACATATAATTACAAGGTAATTTAGATCAAACACTTTAACAATAACAAACTAATAACCATACTCATAAACAATACTCATAAACATTTTATAAAATTCCATAAGTTCCATACTGCAGGAAGCCCAGCCAAGCTGGCCCTTGGACAGGCTGGGGAAGGCATGGGGAGGCATTTAAATGCTTCCCCAATTCTTCCAGGGGGCCCCCCCTGGCCCACCCACCTCAGAGTCTCCGGGGAGGTCGCTCTCCAGGCCTTCCCTCTGTAGCCACGCACGCAGAGGTTTTGGTTGTAGTGGGCGTGGCCGACTCTGAAGCCAGCCGGAACTCCGTTCCTACCAAAAAATAGCCCTGGGGATGCCTCTCAAAGTGGATTTTGAGTAATCTGAATAAACTTAAAAGATCAGGTCTCATGACAACTTACTGATAAGCGAGGAGATTTCTTCTGGCAAAAGAAGATTCCCTGTGTTGGTGGAAGACTTCTCACTTAGAAGGGTGGGGCTATTAGAGCCAATCCATGGATTCTAAAGGCTAAACTAGACATGATGGCATCCTAGAGTTACCAGGTTCCTCCTGGTAACCAGCGGGGATGGGGGGAGACTTACCTAGAGCAGGAGGGAGGCCCAGTCAACATTGCAGTGACATGTCTACATCATTTCCGACATGACCCAGAAGTGACATCATCATGCAGTGACATCAGGGTGACACTCTGTTACTTGGGCAAAACCTCTATGGTAAATTTGGCTTCTACCATAGCATTTTTGCCCAAACATTAGAGCATCAACCCCAACGTCACTGACATGATGACATCAGTTCTGGGTTGCTACAATGTCAACTGGGCCTTGCTCTTTTTCTGGGTTAACCCCCCCCCCCCAGCCAGCTGATTGGCAGCAGGATGGTAGGGCCTGGTGTTGGGGGACCCCCACCTCCACTGGGCATCTGGCAACCTTATGACATCCTCTTGGCTGCCATGGGGAAAACTGCTGCCATTTTAAAGTGGTTTTCAAATGCTGCAAGGATTGGACTCACATCTCAGTGGGCTGAAATGTTCTTGTTTTCCTTCACCCTGTGCCTTCTCAAGTGCTGAAATGGCTGCAGCTCCCCCCTCTGTGGCTATTCTGGCACTCAAAAAGGTGTGGGGGAGGAAACAAGAACACCACATTATGAGTCCAATCAGGATCAGGCCATTGCAGCATTTCCTCATGGCTGTCTTGTCTAGTTTGGCCCTTTGTTAAAATCTGAAATTGTGGAAAGCCTAATTCCATTTCAACTTTTGCTCATCACTTTTTCATTTAGCTGGAAGCAGCCAGTGGAATGCTACAAACCTGTAATTTGCCAGTTGTAGGAGCAAAATGTGCTACAAAATTGTGGCGGAGTGGTTAGAGTGTTGGACTAGGATCTAGGAGACCCAGGTTGGAATCTTTACTTTGGGAGACCTTGGGTCAGTCACATACTCTCAGCCGAATCTAATTCACAGGTTTGTTGCTGTGAGTATAAAGTGTAGAAGGGAAGAACAATATTGTAAGCAGCTTTGGATCCCCATTGGGGCAAAACATGGGATGTGCTAGAAATAATAATGTATACCTGGGCAAGTGGCTTCACACAAACATATTTTTCACCATGAAGGTACATTTTCAATCACATGCTCAGAATCAGATCAACAACCAAGCACAAATTTGACAAGATTTTGATGAAATTGTGTTTCCCTGTAAGATGCGTGAAAGTGATTGTAACAGAAAGTAATTTCTTTTATGTTATGTTAGTAATGTGATTGTTCTGTTATAAACAAAATACTGAACCATTTCAGTGCTTACAACCATGTAAACCTTTGTATCGCCAATACTTTGTGTTATAAATAAAACTAGGGAGCAAAGCTTGTTGTGGATGAAGACAATGGGCCTAGAAAGGTAGGGTGGGAAGGTGGGTGGTTGGAAGGAAGGAAGGAAGGAAGGAAGGAAGGAAGGAAGGAAGGAAGGAAGGAAGGTTGAAGGGAGGGGGAGGCATGTGGGGCGGCCGGCCAAAAGCCTCTCTCAACCGTCCGGCCAGCCGTGCAGGCGGGAGAGGGGGGCGGGCGGGAGAAGCGGTGCAAGGCGATATCTCCCACATCGCTGGAAAGCTCTGGGGATTGGGGGAAAAAAGAGTAGCCCCAGAGAAGGTGACCGTGCACGTGAATAAAACCTGGTCTTTAAGGTCTCACTGGACTGTTTTGAGTCTCTAGAGTGGGGGGGATGGAGATCTGCAGTCACAAAGGAGGGTGAACATGTACCTGAAGGAAATGTGGTCTGAAAGGTGGCACTGGAGTGGGGTTTTTTTGGGGGGGGTTGAAATGTACAGATTCTCCCTCAAAGAGGAGGTGTCGTGTGAAGCTGCCTAAAAACTTGGTCTTAAAGGTGCAACTGGAGTGTTCACCTGCTCCCCCCGGAGGCCTGTGTAGCCGGCCGGGGGGGGGGGGGCACCAAAATTGGGGCTTGCCACCACCCTTCAACTGTTCCCCTCAACAGCCCGCAAAGCTGGGGGGGGGGGTAATGGCGCAAATGGGGCTGTGGCGGCCGGCTCAGCCCCGTCGCCGCCAAGGCTGTCCTTCAATTGCTGCTCCCGATGGCCTGCGAAGGCAGGGGGAGCGGTGCAAACGGGACTGTGGCGGCTAGCTCAGTGCCGCCATCCTTCAACTGCTTCCCCCGAAGGTCTTGGAGGGGGGGCGCCGAAAACGGGCCCATGGCGGGCAGCTCAGCACTGCCACCGCCCTTCAACTGCTCCCTGCGAAGCTGGGGGGGGAGCGGAGAAAACAGGACTGCGGTGGCCAGTGCTCCCCCGAAGGCTTCACTCACCCTGTCGGCAGTAGTCTGTAAGGCTCCACTCACCCTGTCGACAATAGTCTGTCTTCTGAGGGGACCGGGCGCAGAGGCAGGGCTGTGGTGTCCGTGTTCTGGGGTGGTACTTAGGCGATGCAGCCAATGGATGGGGGAAGCTGGGGAAGGTTTTGAGCAACAGTTCGTGCAGCCAAACACTGTTGGTGCACAATGAACGTTGGAGGCGACTACGGTTTTATATAAGGGACAGATGTTTAGAGCGTTTCATCCCATCTAAGAAAAATTCAGGGAGAACCCCTCCCCCATCATGTGATGACCACCAAAGTAATGGTGATTTGCTTATGTAAAATAGTCATCTTTTATCAAACAGTAGAGAGTACTTTCATTATCACCTGGCATCACCTCAAACATAATAATCTTCAATGAAGGAAGCTCACTGATTCAGCTGCAAAGCAGTGAGGCCCTGTACAGATATAATGTTCTTGTTTGACCATGACCAGTCATTTCAAGCAACCAGGAGCAGGATGCAAGGGTCATATGCTCTTTTTTTCTTCCCTTCCTTCTGGAATACAGACATGCCTCCCCCCCCCCCCCCCCCCCCCC
>NW_015161947.1:3083957-3152509 GCF_001447785.1 Gekko japonicus | reverse complement strand
TTTCTTGGTTTCCAGGTGGGACTCCTCTTTCAGATTCAGCTGCAGCAGGAACTCTGGTTCATTGAATCTACAAAATGCATGCAGTAAAGCTGGTGGAAGGGAGAGATGGGAAGGAGCCCACTGAGTCCAAAACTTCCTGTTGTTTTGCTTTTCTTCCAAGAACAAAAGGTTGCAATAGTTTTCTTGAAGGTTGCATTTTAAAATAACATGTTTGGTAGACAACCCTGGAGTAAAAGGGTCACAGATGGAGACTTGATAAGAAACAGCACAACTAAGAAAACTGTAAATGTAATATTAACAATTTCTCAAATAAATGGGAAGCCTGTCTGCAGTGGGTAAGCTGTGAAAATACACTTTCTATCCATTCTCTTTCAGTCTTCAGCAGTTCTGTTGACACTGTCGGCTACAAAGCCCATTCTAGTCACTTGGGATGGCAAGTTTGGATGTTAAGACTGGTCTCTTAGGAACTGCATAAAAACCGCAAACTCATTTAAAATAAGCCACCATACGGTAATGGCTTTCAGCTGCTTCCAAATGGAACCTGATTCCGGCTGTGTTGATTGGGAGTTAAAACTTTCTCTATCTAATTAGCAATAACCCGATCCATATAGCCTGACTTGAAGTGGGCAATTCAAAATTATTATTGAACATATAGTTGTGGGTGAGGGTTTTTTTTTGTTTTTGCTTTTCTCTCTCTCAATATGAATTATTTTGTCTTGGGTGGACTGTAATTTCTTTTTACTGACCGCCTCCACTGTTCCATTTGGTGGTGAACTGAAAAATCACTGAGAGAAAAATTTCTGTTATTCTTAATACTGACTATCCAAAATCACTAGGTGTAGAAGAACATTTGCCTTGAAAAGCTGACTTTAATTACCATGACAGTGTTGTGAAATAATTAATCCCCAGGGCAAATACAAAGCAAAAACTGGCATTGCTAGCCAAATTGATTCCCAGCATAACTATATTGGCTTCAGTGACTCCTGGCAATACATTGACTAGTAAAAATGCCCCCCCACCTGTGTTAGAAGAAAGGAAAAGAAAAGAAAGAACTCTGTGTAGCTTAATTATCAATAGTGACAGATACTAAGTTCATTGTATAATTTTAAATTGTTTGGATCTCTAAGCAAAGGCTTTGTACCCAAGATATGGTCATATAAAGTAATTGTAGCTATCTTTGTCACAGATGTGTGTGTATAAAATAATAATTGCATGCTTTCCAAGGTACTATGTATTATGTAAAATATTTGCTACACTATCCGTGCAATCCTTTGCAAGTTATGCCATCCTAAACCAGTTTATTTCAGTGGGTTAAGATGGGAGGAACTCTGCATAATATTTCACTGTAAATGTAGCATTTGCTGCTGTATCCTAATTGGTTCCTAAGAATTTTGGAGTATATCCTTCAAATTTAGCACTTTGGCTAGTAGAATACTATCTTTGTTTTGTACCAGAATTAATAACTCTGCTATGTATATGGAGCTTTAAACTTCTAAATCATTATTGTATTTTGAAGGCAAAGGTGGGGGATTCATAGAAATTAATAGTGTTTAAATGCACAAAGTAAACATGTTTCATAATTGTTGGGCAATATACATTTCTAAGTAGGGATGGGCACAAACCAGCTGATGAACTAAAGTTTGTCATGAATGTTGTCCATGAAACAATGTTCGCGAACTGAAGAACTGGCACAAACTCCCATGAATTTTGGTGTAGTTTGTGGCGGTTCATGAAGAACAAAAAGCAGCAGTTTACCTTTGCTTTCTGCTCTTCATAAAAAACAGCTGAGTGGCAGGGAGCTGGCTCTGAGACATTTAAACCAAACAGCTGAGCAGCAGCCCATGCCACTCAGCTATTTGGAAACCCCTGCTTTCTGCTCCCTGTGGACAGCTGTGGGGAGCAGAAAGCAGGGTTTAAATGGCCTGGTGCCATTTAATTCAAACACATGAGTGGTGGTCTCCATTGCTCAGCTGTTTGAAAACCCCTGCTTTCTGCTCCCCACAAAAATTCACAGAGAGCAGAAAGCAGAGGTTTAAACTTTAAATGGCTCACAAACCAATACAAACCGAGTTGATTTCTGAACTAGCCTCTTGGTTTGTATGGGTTTGTGGTTTGATTTCCATCCCGATTGCTAGGTGAAGGTTTCCAAAATGCTTTTGTGGTCTGGTCCATGCCCCAAAATCCAAGGAAAGCGAGATTTTTTTCCAGCTTGATTTCTATCCTTTTCCAAAGGACTACTCATTCATGAAAAGCAAAAGAAAAGTCAATTGTTGGGCAATTCCACATGTAGTTCAACATTATATTGTTTATAAGTTCGCTAACTTGGTTGGAGTTGTATATCAGGAAAAAATTGCTTGATTCTATCCTCCCTTCATGAAATCTCACCAAGAAAACATATGATGCTTTTAGAAGAACAACAATGGGAGGACATCAGTAAGAAAGATTCACAGATGGGGGAAAATGGACAACAGGCACCCAGTCACAGCACGGCACCTCGCGATAACTAGTTTAATTGCCAGACTGCTTTGCTTGGAAGTAGGAGAAAATCTAAGCTAAATTAAAAGATTAGAGAGATATTTTTTCATCAAGTGGCAATAAATAGAAGAAATGGACGAGTCTGCTCAGGAGAAAATAAGAAGAAAGGAACTGTGAATGTTGCAAAAATACATCCATTAGGCCTGCCTTATCAAAACGTGCCTTCTCCCCTGTATCCAGCCCTGCATTTCCATGGCAACAGGGCCTTGTCAACAGAGAAGAAAGTGTTTTTGTCAAGGATGGGCCCTAACACGTAAAAGCCATTTCTATTTGGGGGCAGTGTAATCCTCTTAAATCAATACAGCACACATAATAATTACACTCAGGGTTTGGGTTTTTTTCCATAAATCTTTGCCTTTTCCCTTTTTTTCATTTCTTTTTCTTTGATACTCCATAAACGGTTGCTGGTTGCTATAGGTTTGATCTGCCTCCTGCTTCTTTCTGTGGGAAACAGGCCTACAAGTGGAAGTTTGCCCATTTTGTCCATGCCTAGAAAGTAATGGAATAGATCAATTGATTTCCTGAAGTTTTCCACAACACCAGACATTAATGTTGAATACCAGGAGTCATGCTGCTCTGAAGGAAAATCACTAAATGCAAAGTTCTGAGATGAGGTAAATCAAATTCAGCAATGTCACTACATGCAACCCTTGAAAAAGTTTGCTTCCCTCCATGGGGCAAAAGCTTGATCCAAACTGACATGCAAATGTTCACTGGAACCTTTTATTTACATCTTCTCTCAGATGTGAGAATTGATTGGGTTAAAATACAGTTACATCTCTTAATCTGTCACAGGAAACAGTACTAAAGGTAGAAATAACACTCATTACAATTTAGGGTTATCAGGCCTCATTGACATGCCAGCAGGGTGTGGGAGTCGGGGTGTCTTCTGGGAGTTGGGGTGGGTCTCTGTGATGCAATGATGTCATGCAGAAGTGACGTCATGTTGCACGGTGACACTCTGGTTTGAGGGCAAAATTCTATGGTAAGATTGCCCTCAAACCATAGAGTTTTGCCTAAAACCCAGCGCATTGTTGGGCAATGTCTCTGACATGATAATATCACTTCCGGGTGATGTCAGCATGTCAGGTATGTCACCCAGCAACATTGCTGTTTGGGGGTGGATTTCCCCCTCTGGCCACCTGGCCAGCGATGGGCAGAAGTCCCCAAACCCAGGAGATTCCCTGTCCAGACCTGGGGAATGGCAACCCTATCACTATTCCAATCAAAATATCATTCTTCCTAGTTGTCCCTTACATCCTAAATATGTGTAATTGTTGAGGATGATTGATGGTCATCAAATATCTTTTCTAGAAGAGAGAGCACTTTGCTTATAACCACATAAGATGACAGTCTATATGGTTTAAGATTTGCAGCCATGGCAGGAATTTAGATTCCTACAAGTGAAGGACCTGGAAGGACTTGTGGGAGGGAATTTCATGTCCCTCTTCCTTTTCTCCCTCTTGTTTTCCCTCCTTGCCTCTCACTGGCAATGTCTATACCTCCACTCCTTTCCCTCTCTCCCACCCACCTATCTACCTTTTTCTGTTTCCCCCCCAAAAAATCTTTGCCCCTCCCCACTCACCTTTTTATGGCACAGTTCAGAATTTGATATAATGCTATCTACCAGTTAAAGTAGTGGAAAATGAGCATCTGATGGCCCAGTCCCAAGTCCTTGGCCTTCCTTATGCCAGAATGCTCAGTGCAATGGTCTTTGCAGAATCCAAGAAGCAATGACTCAATAAGACAAGTATTTAAATGAGCAGAAGTAGGTGGCAGATGAGAATGCACACATAGGCTATGTGTAGGCAGAGAAGAACATCCAGTGTGCTTTCCCAGGTGACCTGCAGCTCAAAGTAAAAAGTAGAAGCTGGTTTAATAAAGGAGGAAGCAATAGTGTTTGGCTGTTCTTTCTGATTGCTTAACTCTCTAGCTAAAAGGATGGTGCCCAAAAGTTTCTAGCCATTTTGCTAGCTGGGGTACAAAATTTCCACATAGGGTTTCCATGAAATTTATTTTTTTAAAAATCAGTGGATAACAATCCTGTTACCAAACCCCAAGTTTAAGAATCTAGGTTCGTATCAAAAATATAAACGTAAGAAATGTTATTTTTAAGATCAGAAAATTTCACCTTCTGATGAACTCTTAAATAAAGAATAACTAACTTAAGTTGTTTTTGGACCTACGTATGCACCTTAGTATAATGACAGTCATAGGAGCTGAAGGAGAGTTATTTTTTAAGCATGGAAAGTATGACAATGTTCTCAAACAATCCACCAAGGAAATCTTGGGTGTGCAGACTGGGCAAGTCAGATGTATGGACCATGAATACAGCAATACTATTTAAGAAGGCACCAATAGCCTCTGTTTTTACGACTAGAAAATATTCCTATTTTAAAAAGAAGCTCACTTTCTTTCAATGGAAGCTGTTATGTCATAGGTAAAGGTAAAGGTTTCCCTTGCTCGAAAGCCAGTCAAATCTGACTCTAGGGGGCAGTGCTCATCTCTGTTTCCAAGCCAAAGAGCCAGTGCTGTCTGAAGACATTTCCGTGGTCATGTGGCCAGCATGACTAACTGCACAGACACTGTTACCTTCCCACCAAAGTGGTATCTATTTATCTACTTGCAATTTATTGCTTTCGAACTGCTAAGTTGGCAGGAGCTGGGACCAGAGATGGGCACTCACTCCATCACGTGGCACTCGGTTCTTGAACTGCCGAGCTACTGACCTTCCAGTCTGCAGCTCATCATCTTAACCACTGAGCCACCATGACTCCCCTGTTATGTCATACATCCATACAATCATAGAGTTGGAAGGGACCTCCAGGGTCATCTTGTCGAACTACCTACACAATGAAGGGAATTCACAAATACCTCCCCCCACACCCCCACACCCCTAGTAACCCCTGTTCCATGCCCAGAAGATAACCAAAAATCTCCAGGAACCCCAGCCAAACTGACCTGGTAAAAAAATTGCTTCCAGATCCCAAAGTGGCCATCAGCATTTCTCTGGGCGTATAAGAAAGATCCACAAGAACTATAAGCATTGAGGCAACCCTCCCTGCCCTCCATCTCATGATCTGCCTAAGTTCACAGAATCAGCATTGCTTTCAGATGGCCATGTAGCCTAACTTTAAAAGTCTCCAAAGAGGAGAGCCCACCCCCTCCCAAAGAAGCCAGTTCCACTGAGGAACTGCTCTGTCAGGAAGTTCTTCCTAATGTTTAGCTAAAAATTCTTTTGATTTAATTTCAACCCATTGATTCTGATCTGACCTTCTGGGGCAACAGAAAACAACTCTGCACCATCCTCTACATGACAGCCCTTCAAGTACTTGAAGATGGTTATCATATCACCTCTCAGTCGACTCCTCTCCAGTCTAAACATACCCAGCTCCTTCAACCTTTCTTCAAAGGACTTGGTCTCCAGACCCCTCACCATCTTCGTTGCCCTCCTCTGGACACATTTCAGCTGGTCAATATCCTTCTTAAATTGTGGTGCCCATACGGTTTCCATTCCCCTGACGGGGGTGGGGGTTTACCTACTTTTGGGGGGCCCAATTCACCAGCCCCAATTTAGCCAGCAGGGAGAACCCCACACCCAAAGAGTCCGTGCAACATGCCCAGTTACCATAGAGTTTCCCCCCTCAAACAATAGAGTGTCTGCCTGCAATATGTCCTGTACAATGACATCATTTCTGGGTGACATCATCGCAAAGTGTGTGCAAAGTGCATGCATAGAAAACTCCAGGGGATGATGAGGGAGCTCCCCATTGGCAGCCAGGTAAGTCTTGGCAAACTTTATTTATTTATTTATTTTATTTATCATTCGACTTTATATCCCGCTCAAACCCCTTGTCTAGGGGTCTCTGAGCGGCTTACAAGTTGGTGCTAGTCACCATTTCCCCCTAACTAGGGCCACAAGGTATATACGGGGGTGGGACAGCCTACCGGCACCCCTATAGTGGGGGTTGGAGTGCCCAAAACTGAACACAATACTCTAGGTGAGGTCTAATCAGAGCAAAGTAAAATGATACCATCACTTCATTTGATCTGGACACTATACTTCTGTTGATACAGCCCAAAATGGCATTTGCCTTTTTAGCTACTGCATCACACTGTTGAGTCATGTTCTGTGTATGGTCTACTAAGACCCTTAGATCCTTTTCACACATACTACTGCCCAGACAAGTCTCCCCCATCCTATAATAATGTATTTGATTTTTCCTACCTAAATGCAGAACTTTACATTTATCCTCATTGAAATTCATTTTTATTTGTTTTAGCCCAGTTTTCCAGCCTGTCAGAGTATCCTGACTCTGTCTTCTTCTGTATTTGCTACCCCTCCCATTTTAGTATCATCTGCACATTTAATAAGCATTCCCTCCAGGGGTCATTTCATAGAAAAAGAGGTGCAGGAGCCTATTAGCATAACTTATTTGCATAACTTATTTGCATATGCCACACACCCTGACATCACCGGAAGTGTGTCAGAAGGCAACACCCACCGCTCAGGCGCCACTGGACTGTTTTGGACTGCTATTGGGGGGGAGGAACGTGCAGATCTACCCTCATAGAGGAGGGAGAGCTTGTACCTGAATAAACCTTGGTCTTAAAGGTTCCACTGGACTGTTTTGGATTGTTAGCTATGGGGGGGGACACAGATCTGCCCTCACAGAGGAGGGAGAGCTTGTACCTGAATAAACCTTGGTCTTAAAGGTTCCACTGGACTGTTTTGGATTGTTAGCTATGGGGGGGGACACAGATCTGCCCTCACAGAGGAGGGAGAGCTTGTACCTGAAGGCGGGCTGGGGGGGGCTCTGCAATTTACTGGGCTGCTTCTTGCTCCTTGTGGCCTGACTGAGGACTGCTGGGAGCAGGGGGCGGGGCTTGTTGCATGTGCCTGCCCCCTGGGCTTCTTACTGCTGGAGCTCTGCTCCTGTGCGCTCCCGCAGGAAATTACCCCTGATTCCCTATATTCCTTCATCCAAATCATTTATAAAAACAAAACAGGTCCCAGGACAGATCCTTGAGGCATTCCACTTGTCACTCCTCAAGAGGATGAGGAACCATTAGCAAGCACTCTTTGGGAACCATTAGCAAGCACTCAAAAGTCTGTTTTTCAAACCACTCTTCTGACCAACTTGATGTCACAGTGATAATGAGCCAGTTTGGTATAGTGGTCAGGAGTGCAGACTCTAATCTGGAAGAACCAGGTTTGATTCCCCACTCCTCCACACACAGCTGCTGGTGTGACCTTGGGTCAGTCACAAGTTCTCTCAGAGCTGTTCTCCCATGAGCAGTTCTCAAAAGAGCTCTCTCAGCCCCACCTACCTCACAGGGTGTCTGTTGTGGGGAGGCGAAGGGAAAAGGATTGTAAGTCTGCTTCAGCAGGGAGGGTGGGGGTCAAAATTGAATAAAATAAATAAGCCACTCTGAGACTCCTTCAGGTAGTGAAGGGTGGGGTATAAATCCAATCTCCTCCTCTTCTTCTTCTAATGGGCTGTGGGAGGGGCCTGTTTTGGCACATGTAAAGGTGTGTGGGAGGAAACAAGATTGCCTGGTCCTACCATAGGCCCAGTCAGGAACAGGCCTTTGTTGCATTTTATAAAATGGCATCAGCATCCATAGGTGAGACTAATGAATGACCTAATGTCTAGTCTGGCCCTAGGATAGGGAAATTCAGAGCTCCAGGTATATCAACTGGACTCATTCTGGCTATGTTCCTGGGTCTGAGCCTGTTGAATAAAAAGGCCTACAGTTGCCATTTTCAAGTGGTGCAGTGAGTAATGATCTATTGAATAATTGTCAGGATTCCTGGTCTCAGTCCTACCAGTGCCTGACAAATAAAGTTGACATGTTTCTAGTAGTGCAATGGTTCCATTTACAGCACTACACCAGCTCTGGCGTTTTGATCTGGGTGCCAGTCTTCTACGTTTCTTTAGACTCCTTACCCAACACTTACAATGGGGTTTGGGATGAAGGTATTGTTGTGAAAACCAGCAATAAAAACACTTGCTGCTTTGAGGAAGCTAATGTTTTATTTTACCATTTACCAAAAGATTTAAAAGCATGTCATCTCAAAAATCCCAGAGAGATAGACGGCATGATAATGAAACAATTTTGCATCTTCTCTGCATGGCACATCAATGTGAAAGAGTAAGAGAAAACTTTGCCTTTTGTGTGTGTCTGTGTTGTAAGGAACAAAAAGTCATAAGAGTCAAACCTGGTTGCTTCCTGTGGGAACTTTAAAGTATACCTTAAACTATGTGATATTTAATATGATTTCCCTAGAATGATGGCTGTTGCTTTGAGAGTTGGATCAGTTATCATCAGCTTTTCAGCATTCAACACCATTGGCAGCCTCTAAAGGGTAAGAATTAGAGGAGATATAATGATTATGACAGGAACACTAACAAGACAATATCTTGCATTTCAGATAGTCCAAAATTTTGACAGATGGAAATGAAAATGTTAATGCGGCTGTGAAGTAGAAAGAAATAATTCCTCAGGCACATAATCAAGGATGCAGAAAAGGGTGGGTTGGGTGACATATTCTCACAGAATGTTGTAAAGTGAGGCCACTCTACAAATAAATGGACACATGCCACTGACTCCTATCCCTGAAAACTTATCAATATATTTAATTCTCAACATGGCCCAGGGTTGCCAAGTGTTTTCTTACCTGGAGCGGGGGACTCCCGGGTCGCGTCTGGAGTGCGCGCACCATAGAGTTTTCCCTCGGATGACCATGGCCCTGCCCCCAGCGTGCCCCGTGTCGTCACGTCACTTCCGGGTGACGTGCACATTGGGGTGGGGTTCTCCCCGGGGCCCGATCCGCCAACGGCAGGGAACGGGCCTCTGAGGAGGGGATTTCCCCGCCCCAGGGGGGGACTTGGCAAGCCTAACATGGCCAGATATGTGGATATTTAAATCCAGAGCCTGGAGCCATGAACAGATGAGCAGATCTTTCTACAAACTTGAAAAACACCCCAGATTTGCAGAGAAATCTGAAATCTAAATACATGGGGGGGGGGCTAAACCCCCTAAAATAATAGACACAGTGCCTTTAGCCTTAAGAAATGAATGTCCTTAGTGGCCATTGCTAGGCAAGCACAACAGTATTCCCAGCCTTTCCAGGGCTGTTTTGGCCTTTGAGTGGCCTGGTCTGGCAGCAACTATGGGACAACTGGCCACCATACAACTTGTATGACTCAGTAAGTACTAGCTGCTTGCTACTGTTCAACAGCAGCCACCACAGAAAAGTAACTGTTAGGTAGTGGTTAGAGAATCATCAAAATAGGATTGGGAAGGCCCAGGTTCAAGTCCCCATTCAGCCATGGAAGCTGACTGGGTGACTTTGGGCCAGCCACATGTTCTCAGCCTAACCTACTCACAGGGTCACTGCGAGGATCAAATGGACAAGAGGAGACTGATGTCAGCTGCTTTGGTTCAAAGACAAATATGGTCACAGTCCATAGACATGAAAAGATAGAGCAACAGGAACTGTGTAAAGTGCGCTCAATGTTTCTATAATGATAGCAATAATGTTATAAATATGAAAATTACAAAAGTGATACCAATACATTCAAATTGTAAATCCAGTTACATAAGGTAGAAGATAACAATGACGGCGGGACGGTGGTCTCCGGAATGTGATGCCGTTTCGACAAGCGTCTTCCTCTGGCCAAGAATCTATAAGTAGATGATGTAGAAAATTTCTGAGAGAAATTTTCTCCATTACTTGTGCAATGAAATAGGTGAAACTGTTATTGAACTCCATGTGAATCGGGTAGCTTTTCTTTACTGAAGTGCAATTTTCCACACATCATCTACTTATAGATTCTTGGTCAGAAGAAGACGCTTGTCAAAACGGCATCACATTCCGGAGACCACCGTCCCGCCGTCATTGTTATCTTCTACCTTATGTAACTGGATTTACAATTTGAATGTATTAGTATCACTTTTGTAATTTTCATATTTATAACATTATTGCTATCATTATAGAAACATTGAGCGCACTTTACACAGTTCCTGTGGCTCTATCTTTTCACAGCTGCTTTGGTTCCCCACTATTTAGACAGGCAAGGTCTAAATGAAGTAAATAAATATCAAGATAGCCAGAGATGGGGAGCAGATAAAAGGTAGGCTGGTTGGTGGGTGGGAAGGAGAGAAGGAAATGGGAAAAGGGGAGAGGCTGTGGGATCTGCTTTGAAAGGGAAATAGTATTGGAGGGGAAATGAGATGCCCGATGCAAGTTCTTGTGGGTCTCTGACTTGTATATTTCCCTTGCATTCTCCCTAGTTCCACCCACAAGGACGTTTGATCAGATGTGCCTTGTGAATGTCATTCCCAAATTCAGATTGGGACTAGGGTTCAGAGGGAGATGGGCCTTCAGCACACACACCCCAGAGCCATTTTCTTAACCTTAGGGGAGGGCGGGATATTAATCGAATTATAAATAAAATAAAATAAATAAACCTGAAACAGTCTCAGGGATCCAGTATTTGCCCTCTGTGTAATATGTTTCTGAGCCATGGTGGCTCAGAGGTTAAGACACTGAAGCTGCAGACCAGAAGGTCTGTAGCTCAGCAATTTGAGACCCTAGTGCCACATGATGGAGTAAGCTCCTGTCTCTGGTCTCAGCTCCTGCCAACCTAGCAGTTCGAAAGCAAGAAATTGCAAGTAGATAAATAAGTACCACGTCATTGGGAAGGTAACAGAGTTCTGTGCACCTCGGCGTTTAGTCATGCCGGCCACATGACCACGGAAACGTCTTCGGACAGCGCTGGCTCTTCGGCTTTGAAATGGAGATGAACACCACTCCAAAGAGTTGGATTTGACTGGCTTTTGAGCAAGGGAAACCTTTACTTTTACCTTTTTTAACCTAAGTTTCTGGGTCATTTCAGATTGGGGAAAGCATGCAAAGGGGAAAAGCAGAAGCCTCATTCTGTGGTCATGATGAGAATTGGGCCCGACATTCACATGGGCAATGAGCTCTGAGCATGGAAATCAAAAGGAACATCATCTGATCAAAAGTCCTTGTGGCAGACCTTGGTAAGGAAAATATAATTAATCGTAAGGCCCAGCCTGATTTAGGCTTGAGACCATCAACATGGCATCAGCACATACTGAGGTGGTACAACTGCCAAGGCCAAGGTTTTACAGTGAGGTCCACTGCCACTGTCTCCCATTCACACACCTTTCCCCCACCTGCTTGCTCCTTGTCAGCCCTATCACCACCCATGCTCTTGGATGCATGCCCTATCCATCCCCATCAGGAGAAGAGTGCACACATGTTGCATTTGGCTTGGTGGTAAGAGTGCTCACAAGCAAGTGGTCAGGGAAGAATGTACAGGTAGGCAGTGAAGAAGGGGCATGAAGGGGGTGTGGGTACGAGGTGGTGGTGGGGATCAGCAGGGTTTGCTGGATGCTCTTTGCCCAGTCCCCCCCCCAAAAAAAAACTTGGAACTGCCTCTGCCTGAGACTTTGTAAGTAAGAATTATTATTATTATTATTATCATCATCATTATTATTATCATAATAATAATAATAATAATAATAATAATAATAATATACGTTATTGTCATTGTACATAGTACAATTGTACATAAATAAGAATTAATACAGGAAGTAAGACTAAGCTGAGTCTCCAGCATCACATGTAAAATATGGACTACAGCATCACACCTAGGATGAAATGTGTGAGTTTCGGATACATATGCATATCATGCATCCACCCTTGTGGGAGGTGTTCAGTTCTCACTGTACATTTTACATGGGAAATAGAAAAACAGAAGTCTCGGTTGACTGCTTCTGCTGTTGCTCGTTTGCAACATTCCAAACTATTCTCTGTTACACTTGAAAACAGATTTCACAAATACAAATATCTCGCTTACTTAGTACAGTGCTCAAAAGCTAAAGAACCTCTGGGTCTTTTTACTGTTGGATTTGAGAAGAGGAAACTGCCTAAGAAACCTATTTTAAAACTGAGTGTGAAGGGATGAGACAGTCTTTTGAACTTTGCCTCAAGAAAAACTGTAGGTGAGGACCTGACTTCTTTGGGAATTTCTTTATAGGCCTGGAGGAGAGGTCAGGAAAGGAGGCTTTGTGGGGATCAGTAGATGCAGCAGTTGCTTAAACTATTACTTTGAAAGCAACCCGTAAGTGCCCCAGGGCCGGCTACAGGGTTTTTTGTACTCTAGGCGAGGCCACCTTCTGCCCCCCCCGCACGCCCACCAATGATGGGGTTGCCAACCTCCAGGCGGGGCCTGGAGAGAAGGAAGTCCAGCTGCTGAAAGCTCCTACCCTGATTTTGTTAGTCTTCAAGGTGCTACTGGACTCTTGCTCTTTTCGACCAGTAATAGCAGAGTTAGGTAAAGAAGACAAAGACACATTAATAGGGACAAGGGACATTTTATTTATATAAAATAGGTCTGACCTTTCCCATAGTCAAAGCCCTCCAGGCAGCTTACAAAAGAGGAAAAAACAGCATGTCTATAAAATCTATTTTAGAAGCCAGTCTTTGAATTCTCACACTGCCATGGAAGCTCACTGGGTGACCATGTGCCACTCACCTTCTCGCTCTCTCAGCCTCATCCACCTTGCAGGGCTGTTGTGAGGATCACTTCATTTGTCCCGGGGGGGCAGGAGGAAGAGGAGGCTGCCTCCAACCTTCCAGGTGACCTGGAGGATGGGGGCCATCACCTCCACAGACCCTTCTTGGGGGCTGGAAGGCCAGTACTCAGCCAGCCTGCCTGGGGTGGGCTCCGCTCCCCACTTGGGTTCTAGGTGCAAAGTATACAGACTGAGCCCGAGGGATGGGAACGTGTCCTTCTTCGGAGCTCCTCTCTCTGGCCCTGCTTTCCCTTCCTTACACAGTGGAACAAAACTGGGGGCTAAAAGGGTTGCCAACCTCCAGGTGGCCACCCCCCCCCCCCCGGAAAAGCCCCTCCCCTCTCCCCCCCCCCCCGGCTTGGCCTCTCTAGCAAAAGGCTCTGCAGGTTTAACCCTTCCAGCGCTACAGAGAAATGAAAAAAAGCCTCCTGCCTTCTCCGGGAGGAGGAGAGTTCCATGTGGGCAGGCACCCGTGTGGGTCTGAAGCAGCACTTAGATAAGGGGAAGAAGAGCACCACAGGCATTAAGAGGCGCACAGGGACTGGGCGAGGGGAAGAGAGGAGAGAGGGAAAGCAGGCAGATGGTGTTCTACACGGTGCACGCCCAGGCGCTCCTTTTCACCATCCCGCGCCCTGGTCGAGAGAGCTCGACTCGCAGCAAGAGAGTCCTCTGTGGATGGTCATCCAACGTGCCGCAGAGCAGAAAGAGCGGCCGAACTGCCCCAGATTTTAAGCAGCTGCTGCTGGCTACCTGGGGGGGGGGGACACACATTTTCCAGAAGGTGCCATGGACTGGGAAGGCTTCAGAACACAAGCGGCTTGAGGAGTGCCCCGGGCTCTGTGCATCGAAATAAACAAAAGCATTAAAAAAAACCCACGGAAAGCAGGGCCACCATAATTGAAGCCAGACTCTCCCCAGCACCAAGACAAAAGACTCCAGCCCACCCGCCCACCTGCGGGGCTGCTCTGCCCCCCCCCAAATGCAATACAGGGCGGGAGGAGGAGGGCCTCTGGCCGTCAAAGGGTTGGTGGTGGCAGCGGCGACATGTGCTCAGCCCAGCCCAGCCCGGCTCCATGCAGGACGGACGGATATAGAGGGCGGGGTGCTGCCACCAAGGCAGCGAGCCGGGCAGCCCGGGCAGATGGGATGGGCTTGACGGGCACAGGGGCTGGGCGGGGGGGTGGTCACTGACTCAGGCACGGCCAGCTGGGCTCCGCTTCCTCCGGGGCCAGAGGCGATCGCCCGGTTAGGGCGGCGGGGGGGGGCTTTTGGTGGGGGGCACAGTTTGGCACCCCCGAGGGCCGGCGCGCCCTAGGCGAGCACTTAGCTCGCCTAGCAGGTGAGCTGGCCCTGAGTGCACCTGACCTTGAAATAATTGAGATCTTATGAATTTTGGCCAGATTCATTTTTACAGGGCTTCATGTACTCATCAAGACAACGCTAGCTTTAGAAAGAATGCTCAGCTTTTAAAATGAAGTAGTAACATTACTACTAATGCTAATAGCCTTTTATGCCAAACCTAGAACCAATATTGTGTTGAATTATGGGAGACAGAAATATCATTTGTACAATATGATACTACTGCATTTGATTGGGGGGGGGGGGCAGGGAAGCTGCTGGCTTTCCAAAGTGATACTTCTGGCTGGGGAAAAAATGTGCTCTTCTGGGTGGGCCCAGGGATGGAACCAGAAGAGTCAGAGGTAAGGCAAAACCTCAGGGGTGAGGATCAGTGCCTGGAGGAATCTGGACAGCAATAGACAACCTTTCCCTTCCCAATTGTGGCTCCCCTTTCCTTCCTCCAAGTTGTATGAGGTGTTAGTTTATTGGATTCTTTTCTATCCCTTCGATGATGGTAGGCCTAAAAGGGTCAAGAAAGTGTCACTACAAGATTGCAGGGACCTCTGGGCTGATTGGGAGGGGTGCCTGGAGGATGCAGCAAATTGCAACTTTCTTAAACTCCAGCTCTTCCAGGCACTTCTCCCAATGAGAAATGGAAGATTAACCCATTGTCTATAGCAGGGGACTGATTTTACTGGATTGATTTTACTGGTCAATCCAACAAAACAAAGGCTGATTAGCAGCTATTATTACTGTTATCATCATCACCACCACCACCACCATCATTGTCGTCGTCATCGTATGGCATAGGGTGTTGTATATCCAGGAGATCCAAGGATTGCCTAAGAGCCAAAGTTCTAACTCTTTAGCGTTATGCACCACTAAGTGGCTAGCTAGACTTGTCGGTGGGCTGACAGAGCTCTGAGAGCTGTGACTGACCCAAAGTCACTCAGCTGGCTTAATGTGGAGCAGTGGGGAATCAAACCCGGTTCTTTGGATTAGAGTCCTGCTGCTCTTAGCCAGTACACCAAACTGGCTCATTAGCAGCCCTATAAATAGGAGTCAAAATATTTTAAAAATCAGTTGTCTCAAAACTATATGTATAAACTCTATATGTTAAATAAATTAAAGTAGAGCCATCCAGTAAGTCACCCTGACCTGGACAGCCCAGGCTAGCCCGATCTTGTCAGATTTCAGAAGCTGAGCAGAGTTGACCCTTACTAGTATTTGGATGGGAGACCTCCAACGAATACCAGCGCCACGTGACATGGTGGCAGGCAATGGCAAACTACCTCTGAACGTCTCTTGCTTTGAAAACCCTCACGGGATCACCATAAGTCAGCTGTGACTTGATGGCAAACAACAACAACAGTAGATTACCAGCATTTTACGGCTCTGTCCCTGAAAAGGAGAATGTACATGGTGATTTTGCTTTCATGGAAGCTGTCTGTGTACACAACGTTTTGGACTGTGCCCATTGCAGTGACTGAGGCACCAAAAACACAGCTCTGCTCCTTTGGTGAGATGCCCTGAAAGAGATCTTATGCTAAACTAACTCAGTAAGGTGCTAAAAGGCTTCTGTTGAACAATAAGAATCTTATTGCTTTGAACATAACAATGAAATTACTCAGATATAAAAATATCACCAAACAAACCAGCACCACGGGCTACTAGCCAATGACCTCTGTACAGAACAAACTTCTACAGCCAAGTATCTTTTTTATATATATCAGGGCTAGAGAGGTCAAATATGGTTGGACTGAGTGCAGGTAACATTTTCTTTACACTAGAAGGCTTAACTAATGTGCCATGCTGCCTCATTCTTAAGGGAACTTCCCCATTTGACCTAAATTATGAATTTTGGTTTGTTGTAGATGAATAGTTTGTTGTAGATGAATCAATATGTTTGCTTGGAAGAAAATTAATCACATCAGTGCATTCATTAAACATACTGGCTGATGGGGAAAATTGGGGTTTATCACAGAACTGAGAACTGAGAGTAGGAGAATAACAATGCAGTCCGAAACACAGTTACCCCCTTCTAAGCCCATTGACTTCAGTGGACTTAGGCAGGTACAGTTCTGCTTAGGATTGCATGGTAAATCATTAAGAAAGATAAAGCTGAGGCCTTGCCTTGGTAAGAGGAGATGAGGAACTATTCATGTTTAGACATTGTGCTTGGAAGTGAAATAGAGAGGTCTGTGCTCTACCTGAAAGGTATAAATGTATGTTAATAGTTTTAAACTGTACTTCATTTAAATAGTAGGTGCACTTAAAAAGCTATCCATAAACACTCCAGGAACTCTCTGTGCCCTTTGCAAAAACACAAACTCAGAATACAAAAACCAATAGCAGGTATCTTGCATGGTCCTAAAATAGGCATGCCAGCCTCCAGGTGGGGCCTGGAGATCCCTCCTCCCCCCCAGAATTACTGCTCAACTCTAAACATCAGAGATCAGTTCCCTTGGAGAAAAGGGATGCTTTGGAGGGTGGACTCTGTGGCATTGTAGCCCACTGAGGTCCCCGTCTTCTCCAGGCTCCACTCTCAAATCTCCAGGAGTTTACCAACCTGGAGCTAGCAGCTGGTAGCCAGGGAGGACCTGGCAATCCTAACGTAAAATGTGTTATAGCAAGTAAGAAGCAGCTGCAATGTTATGATTGTTTGTTAAATATATCAGGAACCTTGGGTGGGAGAGGGCAAAAAAGTTAGTTGGGGAATGTCCTAGTAGGGTTACCATGTTCCAGGTAGTGGCAGGCAAACTCCCACCATTATTCCCCACTTCCTGCCATCAGAAAATGACTAGCAGGAGGGGAAAAATGGTGACACTTTATGATTTTGCCGCTGTAGTCTCTATAGTAATGTTTCTATGGAAACTATGGAGACCAATATAGAGCACTGCCCGCCTTAAAAGCGGCTGCATGCTGCCTGCTGCCTGCTGCCTGCTGCCTGCCTCCCCGTTGGCATGCTAGAGGAGTAGCAGGAGGTGGTTCCTCTTCACATGCCTCCGTCTTGCAGAGTCCTGTCAGACTCTTGAACAAACTTACTCCCAACAACACTCTCTTGGCAGTGATTTGTTTATTGAGAGATGAGGATGTATCAAGCTGAGAACATCTTGTGTCAGAACTGACTCAGTTGGTGCCAGTTCTGAAATTATACATGATTCAAACAAGCCCGCCACCAGTGACCTATGCAATCAATCCATCCATTCAGCTCACCTAAACCTAGCGTGCTCCGTTAGCTCTCCTCCCCCACTTGTGAACCTACAGTTACATTATCTACGACAGGCTGGCTAGCAGAGACAGACATCCAAGGTTGTTTCACATACTTCTTGCTTTGGGAGGCCTGTTAAAAAAAAACAGTTGCAAAGCAGCTAAGCAAAGCAGTTTTCCGCACGCACACACTCTGACCATTTGCCCACCCATGCCCCAAATCCATATTCTAAACAATGTGGTTACAGGCAGGGAGATGGAACATACAAAACTCATGGAAGATGAGGTTCTGAGTTTGACAAATCCAACCACTGCCTGTTCTGGGTGTTTGTGTGCGGGTGTACCTCCCTCCCTATTCCATCTCACCAAACAATGACTCCCACCTCCCCTGGCTGCTGCCTGCCCTTGCTGCAGTGCTTCTCCAGCTACGGCACCATCAGGCTCTCAATGCAGTGCTGGACCAGCAACTGCTACAAACAGCTGCAAGCTGTTTTCCCATTGATGCCACCTGTGGCCTTTGGACTGACTGAGCCACATGCTTGCCTGGCTCCATAAAGTTGCTACGAGTAGGCATCCCTTTGTCAGTGCGTGCCTCTCCTCACTTTCTTTCTCCATTGGTCCAGGCAAGAGCAAGGCGATGCTCTTGGCTGACCAGGGCCAAGCTGCTATTCAGCACTGACCTGGCTGCCTGGCACCCATCTCCACCTGAGTTGCTGCCAAGAAAAACCTCATTAGGGATACCAGACTCCCTGGTCTAGGCAGGGTCCCCTTCTGCCAGGCCCCACCTCTCTGCCACAGATCAGTGGTGTTGCTTTCATGTGGTTAGTAACATAAGCAAAGGGGAGACTATGTGAGAGAATCATTTTGGCTAGTTACTTTCCACAGTGTCAAGCATCTAGGGATGAGGCAATGCTAGCATGAAAAGTAATCTTTAGGTTGAGCGGGCCAGCCATTTGACTGTTGCCTGTGCAAGCCAAACTGTTTTCCTGGCTTTTTTTCCTCTCAGTACTCCTGTCCTTCAGTCTACTCTGTAGGTCTTGAGTTCCAGCCTTTCAATATTTCAGTAGTTTCCTTCAGTTCACCCCCCCATTGTTCCTCTTACCTATCATTCCAGTTTTAGTATACTGCTGCCAAAGTGAGCATGTTCCTCTTACCCAGGGGTCATTTCATAGAAAAAGAGCTAGGGGGGCTCATTAGCATAACTCATTAGCATATGCCACACCCCCTGACATCACTGGAAGTGTGTCCTCCCCACAGCCGGCGGCGACCTTCAGCGGGCACCAGCAGGGAGCTCCAGGCCCCGCCCTCCCGCACCTCACCCGGGGGGGATGGCATCCCCCCGCGTCCCCCCCCCAAATGACCCCTGCTCTTACCTATCTTTTCTTCCACTTTGGAGCTCATTTGGGATTCCTGACTTTGAAACTGTTCCGTTACTGTGGGCTTGATATTTTCTGCAATCATCTTCCCATTCTTTCAAGTAAAGTTCAAGTCAAGTTAGCCTTTATTGGCATAAATCTTCCCATTCTTACTTTTGATTGTTAACTTTATCTTTATTTATCTTATTTTATTTATCCTTAGATTTGTATCCCGCCCTACCCTAATTATTTTGTTTGATTTATATCTTACCCTCCCCATGAGCAGGCTCGGAATTGCACACCCAGAAAACCCAAACTCATATTTCATATCTAACAGGCCTCAGTTCCAAAAAATGTTGGTTCATCTTCCATCTTTGGTGGAAACCCACATTGGGACTGCACCTGTGCAGGCTGGCAGTGGAATATGTTTTTAGCATAAAACTTCAAGAGGGGGGCACCCTGCCCTTTCTGGAGCTGACTCATGTGAGTTTTCCTGCCCAGGGCATCACATGCTCTGGTGGCAGACACCCCCTTCTTGTGAGGCCAGCCATATAAACCTGAATGTGGAGGCAGACAACCTAAGCAGAGTATACCGAACCAACCATGAGTGGTCCATCCAGTCCAAATACCTCAACATGGTTTTTGACACATGGGGGTATCCCCAAGTGGATCTGTTCATCATGGCTGAGTCAAAGAAGGCCCTGGAATTTTGCTCCCTAGCAGGCAGCGATCTAGCCTTGTTGGGAGATGCATTCCAGATTCCCTCACTGGGGATGCTGTTCTATGCATTTCCCCACTTTCCCCTTCTAAGCAGGGTGATAGGGAAGCTAGTGTTGGAGGGATCAGACTGTAGTCTAATAGCCCCCTTTTGGCCTCATCAAACTGTTGTTCCACATAGCAGGCTCAGAGTTCATTACATTCCCTCCTGCCTTGGATTTACTGACAAACGGCCCAGTATTGCACCACGATGTGACATGGCTGCACTTTATAACATGGAGGATCCATCTCTAATGCAACCCTTTTCACCGGGGGTGTGATATATACTGATTCAGGCCTGGAAGTCCTCTGTGAGGTATTCCTATTATAGAAAATGGGTGTGCTTTGAATCCTGGGTGTCATCTAAGTGATCATCTCCCTTCATCTGCCCTCTACCTTTTGTTTTGGTGTATCTACTTTTATTAGCAGAGGAAGGATTAGTCATATCCTTGATTAAGACCTACCTCACATCCATTTCAGTGTTACATGAGGAGGTAGAGGGTGGTTCCCTTTTCTCACACTTGGACCAGCATTTCCTTAAGGGGCTGTCAAATGTCTTCCATCCCACCCCCCACATTGCCTCTCAGTGGTCTTTGCCTCTGGTTCTGGTCCAACTGATGAAGCCTGTGTGAACCCCTGACATCATCTCCATTGGTGGTGTTCTCAAAAATATTCCCTTTTTGGTGGTGATTACATTTGCCAGGAGGATGAGTGAGCTAGCAGCTCTCAGAGTGGATGCCCCCTTTTTGAAGGTTTTTAAATGAAAGGTTAGTACTTCATCCTAGCCTGAACTTTCTCCCTAAGGTACTCTCCAAATTTCACCTAGTGCAGGAAATTGTCCTACCGGTTTTCTTCCCACCCCCAGGGCCTGAGGCCAAAAGAGCTCTATATACACTAGATGTTAGGAGGGTTCTGCTATACTATGGTCCCGTTCACACGCGGCTATTTGGTCCAGGAGCGGGACAGTTCGGGGCCGGATCAAACTGGCGCGATCACACCACCACATCTGGGAAGCGTCTTGCTTCCGTGGCCGAACTGTCCCTTTCCCGGGATAAGCCGGCGCAAACCAAACCACCTATCTAGGTGGTTTAAAGGGAAGCGGCGCGGCAACGGGGCGTTTGATCGCCGCCGCTTCCCTGCGCCGGCTCAACCCCAGCCCGGATCCGAACTGCTCATGCCCGGACATGCGCAGTTCGGCCGGCCCCCGAGTAGGGCGTGTTTTCTCCCCGGCGTTTGATCGCGCCGGGGAGAAAAGGCGGCGCGGCCGGGGGATCCGTGAGATCCCGCCGCGCTGTGTCAACATTGGCGCGGCTTTTAAAAGCCTTTCCCCCTGCGTGTGGCAGGGGCCTATATTGACAGGACCGAATCATTCTATAAGGATAGGACACTCTTTGTGGGCTACTGGGTCCCTAAGAAGGCAAAGGCTGCCTCTTCTCAGTCCTTGTCCAGATAAGTAGTGGCCACCATCCACTTCTGTTATGAGGCAGCGGGGAAACCTTTTTCCACTGGAAGTGATTTCATGTTCCACTCGAGTGCAAGGTTCCTCGGATGCCTTTCATAGGAGGGTCCCTCTAGCGGATATCTGCAAGGCTGCAACCTGGATCCTTTCCACACTAGACCTTGAATCCTGGTTCAACCCTGTCTCCAAACTTACATTCTACACTACACTCGAGTTCACCCCTGTAATTATCTTGGGGTATTTTTTGTTTCTACATTACATTGAGGTTACCCCAGTTTTTCCCCACACTTGTCCCAGGATAAAAGGATGCTGTTATAACCAGGGATAAATGCAAGGTATTGTGTCGCAAGTTGTACTCCAATAAAACCTGGAATGAGATCCAAGTGCGGAAAGGACCCTGGACAGTGAGGGGATACATTCATGAAGCATTACACCTTGGACCTGCAAGCCAGAAGGATGTGGATGTGGGACAAGCAGTTCTCCATGCTCTGTTCTAATGAGATCTTCACCCCACCTCCTATGGTGAATAGCTTGCTAATGGTCCCAATGTGGGGCTGCACCAAAGACGGAAGATGCAAACAAGGTTGCACTTACCTATAACTGTTGTTCATCGACATCTTCTGAGCAGACACACATTCCCTCCCTCCTGCCCCGTCGTGAGCTCTTACATGGTTTTCCTTCTTGCTGTGTGGGAGGTCACGGTGGCCTCACAGGGACTGAGGGAAGGGGGCACCTGCTGCTGGAGCACATGATGCCCTGGGTGGGAAAACCCGTGTGTGTGTTGGCTCTGGAAGGGGTGGAGCACTCCCTTTTGGAGTTTTATGCAAGAAAAAATATTTCATAGCCGGCCTGTACAGGCGCAGTCCCTATGTGTGTCTGCACAGAAGATGTCAATGAACAACAGTTACAAGTAAGTGCAATCCTGTTTTATGCTCTAGTTTTTCATAGCAAACAAGCGTTTTCTGCAATGCCTATATTTACAGAATGTTGCAGATTTGGAGGTTCCTAATTTCATTTTAAAAAAAACCTTCTCTAATGATGTAAAGTTTGCAAAAGTGTATTTTAACTACATAATATACACAAGGGAACAATGAAAATGAATGTTAAAAATAATTTATTCTAAATGGATAACAGAGTCATGCGAAGGATGCATGGCACCAAAACAAAACAGAAAAACTGTTTAAGAACAGTTAAACATAATCTTGAACAAATAGAAAGTTTATTAGTCATTTAAACCAACAGCATTTTAGGTATAATGCTCTAAGCATGAATCCACTGTAAGTGACCACTATTCCAGCATAAAGCCTTGTCCTCAAACCATTTCTAAAGTGGCAAAGAACACGGTTTGAGTTGACGTTTTCTAGTAAATATATCATATATCTTCAGAATGTGACTGATCTCTATTACAACAAACCATCCACAAAGTATAGTTTTCTATATCCTCTAGGGAATCTCCAGATATGCAGAAACCACTGATTTTGTAAATTTACAAAAGGGTCCCTCCCCGATAAAAATGGGTTGATGAGGGCCAAACTACATGATACATTTGGGCATGAGATGGGCCAGGGTTTCCCTAACTGCATGGCAGCTGTGGAGAACTTACTTTCTAAAGGGAGTAGGGCCCAGTTCAGGATAGGACTATGGCACTGGACATTATTTGCCCCATTCTGTGGCTGCACATGCACATGTAGCCCCACAGTAGTGCAAAAGTTCCCCAGGGCTGTTTCTACCTCCCTCCCCTGGTGCTACCGCCCTGATCTCAATCAGGCTCTGAGGTGACTGGGTGAGCAAGTTCTCCAAGCTGCCATGTGGCTGCAGAGGCAGTAAGTTCAGTTAGAGAAACACTGACCCGACTCATAGCCAAATGTATCTTATGCTTTATTCCTGACAGTGCTCCAGATGGATGGAATACTGAGAGCTGTGGTGTGTCAGTTAAAGGAGGGGAAGAAGAGAGGAAACCTCAAATGCCTCATATGCCTAGAAAACCTTGGAAGAACAGATTTGAGGTAGTCATGTTTCCAAATTGTCCTCTTCCAAATAATGTTAGGTCCCTGACTTGTTTAGCCTTTTATCATTAAAGAATACAAATTGCTGTTGCCTCCCGTTTGAGAAAGGGAGTCGGTTGCCACTTTATGCAATCACTGTTGACTTCCCTTTTCCTCATTTACAGTTGGATGGTGCTGTGAACAGGCCTTTTGTGGGGGGGGCAGTACTCACCAGTACTGAGTACCAGCACCTTTTCCAGGGCTGAAGTCCTGATCTTTGCTCATTGGCCCGCCCCACTCAGCCAGCGAACAAGAAAGTGGACCCTCAAGAACAGCCTAGTGGGGATCTACAGAGAGGGGGGGGAGTTGGTGTAAATCGACACAACTTTAATATATGATGGCACCTTTTAAAACAAACAAGCAAACAAAACCCCTGGAAATGGGACTCCACTCAGTGAAAGATTCACAAGGCACATAAAAGCAAACCAGTCTTTTCCAGAGCACGCAGCAAAACAAGGCCAGGACAAGAAGATAAATATGATGTTCAAAGTCTTACGCCAATGAATTCACCACTGGAATATCTCTGCTGTTCATAAGGACAGTCTGCTGTAGGAGCTCAAAGGTCAATCAACTCCAGCATCCTGCTTCGAAGAGCTGCAAGCCAGATACTTCTGGGAAGGTCATGAAGGAAACAGTCTCCCTCAGCTGTTGCATTCCCTCTTCTCAGAATCTCGTAGTTCAAGACATACTGCTTCTGAATCAAGGGATTTCATTTTGCTATCATGGCCCAGCCTCCATGAATGTGTATAGTTCTATCTGCAACTGCCTGAGCTATTGAGTGAGCTTTTAAAAATTACCCTTCTTCTACCCTGCACTTGGGCTTTCCGTGTGTGTGTGGCTCCACCTACTGCAGCAGACATTTTGTGGTGAGAGCGAAGAAAACCAGCAGCTGTTTCTAAAACAATGTTGTTTTAATCTACATAGCCAATCAGATCTTCAGCAGCCAATCAGAAGCCCTTCTGGTCAAGAGCCCCACCTGGCCCCACCCACATTCTAAAAACACTTGGTGGGCAGCAAGGAAGGTGTCAGTGGGCGCCATGGCAAACACAAGCACCATGCTGGGGACCACTGCTATAGCCAAAGGCCATTGCAACGCCACTAGTCATCTTAGGAAATGGTTTTGATAGTCGTTTCCAGGGCTATTTTTGGGCAGGAACGCACAGGAACGGAGTTCCAGCTGGCTCCCGAGTTGGCCACGCCCAGCAGGAACTCATTAGCATAATAGGCCACACCCAATAGCAGGAACTCATTAGGATTGGCTACATTAGGGGTGTGTGGCCTAACATGCAAAGGAGTTCCTGCTACAAAAAAAGCCCAGGGTTTTGACAACAAACAAGGTAAACAGAATAAGAAGCAAAAGGTGGGTGTGGCTGGATGACTATACTTCTGGTAACACGGGGGTGCAGCCTAATATGCTAATGAGCTATGCTCTCATGGGTGTGGCTGGATATGCTAATGAGTTTCTGTTGTTGGGTGTGGCCTATTATGCTAATGTGTTCCTGCTGGGCTTTTTCTACAAAAAAAGCCCTGGTCGTTTCCACTTGTTGCAAATATGCCAAACCTATTTTCCCTCTACCCTCCCAAGTTGGATGGAATTCTCAGCGGTTTCATCCTTCCTCCAAAGGATCTTTTCTGCCCAGTTTCAGGCTGATGGGAACATGTTTCCTGATTCTCCAGGCAATTAAATTCTCACTCACACAGCTTCACCGGCAGAACAGGCATACAGGAGCTGGCATGTGAGTAAGCTTTTTCCTGTTTCTCCAGGAGCTCCACATGGGGCAAGGGTCTGTTTTAAAACACAAATGAAGTGTCTGGGTGAGGGAAGTTGACCACAGTCCCTTCTTACCTTATTTTGTTGTATGAGGCTTTCAAAAAATGTATACCAGCCCAGGTGTAATACCAGAGATCAGCTGTAAACAATGCTGTAAAATGTGAGACGTGATGGGGTTTTGCTCCTCTGGTGCACACACTAGATTTTGCTTAAAACCTGGTTCTAACTTTCCATTTTCTTCCCCACAATTTGGATAGGAGGAGTTGCCTGTCTTCCTATTGGGCTAGTATATCTGTATCAAGGATCAAGATCACTTGAGATCTCAGATCATGAATCAAGTTTTTTCACATACAGAGAAGTAAGCTTGATCCTCTATTAATTTGTCAATGGTCTCTTGTATCTTGTCTGGGTGTGTGTATGTGTTCACTACTGGTGGGTAAAACCTTACCCTCTGCTCCCCTCAATACATCTGCAGCCCTACATGGCTACCAGTGAGTACAAGCAAACGATTTCCCTTTGTTCCCTGCAGATGATGTGACCTGGTTGTGCTGCCTGGCTCTCATGGGAGGAGGAAGAAGAAGATATTGGATTTATACCCCTGCTCTTCACTTGGAGTCTCAGAGTGGCTTACGATCTCCTTTCCCTTCCCCTCCCCACCAATGTTCCCTCTAAGCTGTGGAGTCTTGTGAGCAAAAATTCTCCTTTGCGAGCTTCTGGCATTAAAGTTGTGAGCGAGCGATTTGGTTACTGCATAAATTAGTTTGCTCTGGAGCCATCCTTCCTGAGCTAAGGCAAAAATGTGTGAGCAGGAGGCTAAAAAACTGTGAGCTAGCTCACACTAACTCAGCTTAGAGGGAATACTGCTCCCCACAACAGACACCCTGTGAGGTAGGTGGAGCTTATAGAGCTCTTTTGAGGACTGCTCTTGAGAGAACAGCTCTGAGAGAACTGTGGCTTGCCCAAGGTCACCCAGCAGCTTTGTGTGAAGGAGTAAGGACTCCAACCCAGTTATCCCAGACTAGAGGCTGTGCTCCTAACAACTACACCAAACTGGCTCTGGGAGTTAATGCAGTTTAACCTGTGTCTCAATACCCTCCTATCTTTTAGCCAGTGGACTACAAGCAATGAGGCTGTCTCCTGCCTGCTTAGCACATGTGCAGTCCCAGGTAAGAGAATAACTCAGGCAACTAGGACCTGTGGCCATATGGCATCAGAAAGAACTTCCAAATCCAGTGAGATAATTTAATGATTGGCAGAAAGTGAAAACGCCAAGCACAGAAATGCCAGTTTGGAAGCTTCTGTTTGACAGGATGATGGAATAACTCTTCTGTTTGGACAACACCTCTGTCATACATATATATTTTTAAGTCACTCTATCCCTTCACTGTCTCTCCCACTTCCTCTACCTAGGGAAATAGAACCATACGAGAAGGCATCAGAATACCTGTCAGATCAGACGGCTTACAGTGTTTTTGGAAGTAATTCTGTTTGGATTTGGAGCATTTACAATATTTCTGAAGAGGACATGGATCAGGTTATATCAGAATTAGTAACAGCTGGATGGTATATCTGTACTACTCGTCTCCAGTGCAGGGATCTGCAGAGTCCCACAAAGATTGTATGGTTTGAGCTGCTCTCATTCAGGGTGCATTCACTTCTGAATGCTATGGGAGACAACTGCATTGAATAAAATGACACTAGGAAGAACAATCTGCATCAGATGGATTCACATTCTGACTTTCTCTTCCTATATTGACAGTTATGGAAAATATCTTGCACTCTGAATCTCCTATCTAGATATTATTTCCTCTGCTCCATTGACTACCAGAGTTTTATATTTATCTGTGAAAGCCACATTATCAAGACTGACTCTTAGTGTTAGGTTTCTTCATATGCATATAACAGTTTGTGGTATCTGCATGCCTCTGTTCTCACTTTCCCTGCTTTGTGTGTGTGTGTGTGTGTGTGGCTTCCTGTATAATGTCAGTGGTATGAAACACTCGAAGACATGATAGTGGTGTGAAACAGCTATATATTTCCAGAAGGTGCTCAACATATGATTGCAGTCCATTTTTGCTCATGTGAATCTGAGTGTAACCATATAGCATTGCTTACCCTACAATAATAGTTTGCAACTGGATTGCCCTTTGGTGAGATCCAGTGTGGTGTAGTGGTTAAGAGCGACAGACTCTAATCTGGAGAACCAGGTTTGATTTCCCACTCCTCCACATGAAGCCAGCTGGGTGACCTTGGGTCAGTTACAGTTCTCTCAGAGCTCTCTCAGCCCCACCTACCTCACAGGATGTCTGTTGTTGGGAGAGGAAGGGAAGGAGATTATAAGGTGCTCTGAGACTCCTTTGGGTAGTTAAAAGTGGGGTATAAAACCAACTCTTCTTCTTCTTCTTCTGTGTGAACAAATCAATGCAGCTGATCTAATTTTTCTTCTGAGGTTTTCTGCCTGCTGATCAATGTCTCTGTATTAAATGCAGGAGACTAACAGTGGTCTTTCCTGTTGAAGCCAATATATGAAAGATAAAGGGGCTTAGCTCAGTGGAAGAAGGTCCTGGTTCGATCTTGTTAAGTAACAACAGTAGGAAAACCCTTAGCTGAGACGCTGGAGAATCGCTGCACTCAAGGTGAGACTCACTCCATATAAGGTGGCTTCACATCTTCCCAATAGATTTTGAAAATGTCTGGACTTGACTTTTGATGAGTTGTTAGCCAAGCCTAGTAGTTATACCTCAGCTCAAGAAAATGTAAGGAATCTGATCCAAGCCACTCAGGAAGATAGCCATCGTGTTTATGTTACGTTATACGTGGGCCCAGAAATAGCACAAAAATAATAAAGGATCCAATGAGGTGTGGATGCAGTCTTGGTCTACTGTTCTACAAAGATTCCACTGCAAAGGTGTCACCTCGGCTGCTGGGGAAAGAAATCTCAACAACCCTCAGTTCATAGTACTAGGATCTTATGGACTTTTGTCTTTCTGTCCCTGGAGGCACCAAACATATGCAAGAGTGCAAAGAGGAAGAGCACTCTGATTAAGGCCGAGAAGTGACTGGAGATTGTGGCTGTTACCCGCTGGCTGTGTGTACGCAACCAAGAACTTGTTTAATCTGCCTGTGCCCCTGCATCCTTTCCATAAAATCAAAGTAATATACTTCCCTACTGTTTTGTGCAGATACATTGCCTAATGATCGTGAGTCACTCAGACATTCCATTAATGAGGACCACAGAAGGGCCTAGAAAGAGCGAGTGCATTTATGGAACTGCCGCACAAACCCCCAGTCATCATTACCCAGAAAAACCTGCTGTTCCTCTCCTATTTATGTTCTTTTCTCCCACCCCCAGTCCACAAACCTGCCTCTCTGTGATTCAAACCATAGTCTTTAAAATGTGCATTATATTGACATTTATATAGTACATTTCTTACACTTCCTCTTGAAGCTTTTTACAAAGCTATGAATTACATACCTGTCACCCCCTGAATTCATTCATGCAAAAGAGAAGCAGTCATTACATGCTTGGCAATAAAACTCATAATGCCACCCACCATTGAGTTTTTATATGTGTGCACCAAAGAGATAAAGTTACCTTCGTGCCCTTGATGCAATGAATACATCAAAGGGAGATGAGCACATAGGGAGTCAATAACGGACCAGAAGGATAAGGTCTCTTCTGCTGATGATACATGCTGGGGGGGATCCATCTCTATGTATGGAGTACTCTGTTCAGACCTATACAGAGGCAGAATATATGCAATAAATTGATCAAGGGGTAACTTAAAGTGCCTTTGCATTTGTGGTATTTTAATTTGGGGGAAAAGATGGGGGTGAAGGTGAGAAAATTATGCATTCTGTGGAGAAAGTACAGAGGGAATTTTCTCACAGTGGAAGAGCTCAGAATCCTCCGTCTAAATTGATTGACAGTAGAATCAGGCCATATAAAAGAAAGTACTTTCCCACAAAACATATACTTTATGGGATTCCCACCTCCCTGCGTCAGAGTTCCAGAGGTGCCCCTAGGCTCATTAAGATTAAAGACCCCTGGGCTATAGTAATAATGTTTGATTGGGAAAAATATGAATAGCTTTAATTTCAATTGTAAAGAAGCCAACTCAAGTTTTAAAAAATGACTTCAAAACAGAATCTGAGTGATGTTTTGCACACCCCTTATTTGCTAGTCCAAAAGAGCTAGCGGGAGCAGTATGGGTGGCATTTCATGACTCACCCATGAGTCACACACACACACACCTGCAACAATGTAGGAGCTGCTTTTTCATGGTGTCCACCAATCTTCCCTCTAAGCTCCGCAGTGTTGTGAGCAAAAATTCTACCTTGTGAATGAAAAACCTAGTAGTATTAAAGTTGTGAGTGAGTCTACATCTGACTATCGCATAAATGAGTCTCTTAGAAGATTATTCCCATAACCTTGTAAAAATCACAGAATGAATTCTTTTAAACTATATTTAAACTATATTTTAACAATAATTTAAACATTATAAGAAAACAGAATCCAGTCACATTTCATTACTGAAAATGTTGTCCTCTATGGGGGTAGACCTAACCTCTGGAGAATAGTTCTACCCACCCCAGTCCACTATATTGGCAGACCTGGCCTTGGACCATTGCCCTGCACTCAGCCTTAGTAAACATACCAGCACTTGGGGGTGATGGGACTCTTGCAGTCTACTTTGGGTTTTTTTTAAAGTGAAATATCACACATTTACAGGTCAAATATAACAAAGGTGGAACAATCACTGTCAGAACCCTGCCTAACCTAACTAACAGGAAGTTGCTTAAAAATGATCAACCTACCCAAACTACTTATTTATTCAAATATCTATACCCCACTTTTACTGTGACTCGAGGCAAATCATACTGAAAATCATATTGAAAAGCATAATAGGGATGAGCAAAAAAATTTTTATTTTTCCTGCTACATTATAGCCTATAGGGACCATTATAGTCAATGGACACCATAGACCATAATGGAAAATTGATCTAGGGGTATCTGGGGCTCGGGGGGGGGGGCTGTTTTTGAGGTAGTAGGACCAAATTTGCAGCATAGCTGCTGGTGGCTCTCCTCAACTCCCCCCCCCTCAAGTTTCAAATAGATTAGATCATGGGGTCCAATTTTATGGGTGCTCCAATCCAATGAAAGGGAAAATGCTCCTGAGCTGGAAGCTAAATTGTCTAAGCAGCTAGCTAAAATGTTGAGCAGCAGCCCCCCCTAGCACAGCTTAGAGGGAACACTGGTGCCCAACTATATGGCTGCAGCATATCTGGATCACATGGGCAAGGCTGATCCCAACCCATCCCACATGGTTGTTGCCTTCTCTCCTGGCAGATTGCAGTCTGATAGGAAAGCCCTCCGTCGTCAGCTGAGGGTGCAGTATTTACACACATATTCCAGATTTGTAAAACAACTTTGTGGAGAAATAGATTAGCTACAGTTGTTTGTAAGTGGGGGAACAGTAAGCAAACCTCAGAAGTTCCACCTCACCTGCTTGAAATACTCCTCTATCATTAAGTACTTTAAGGGAGGGGGCGGGGCTTTGACGCATCGAGACAGTCAACACCAGGAATTGCTCCTGGCTATGACTGATTCTTCGTTCTTTTTGGGGGGGTTTCAGGGGATCCTCAACCCTACTGGACCTCCTGGAGGGGGGTCTGGAGCAAGGGACTTGATTTGGGCCCCTTGCTTGAGGCAACAAGCAGGTGAAAGCCCTGGATCATCCCAGAAGCACAGAATGAAGAAGAGCAGGTTTGGCAGCCATAACCTGTACCAGATGTAAATGCCCCCAAGTAAGAGCATTATTTTGAGCCTCATCCAGAACACCGATGAAGACACGCACCTGCAACATTGAAGAGTATGATGATTTCTTTGAATAAGCCCCTTTAAATCTCCAAAATGATACAGAAAGGAGAGGTGGAATCCCCCCCCTTCTGCGTGATGCGGCCAAGATGAGATAAGCGTCATTAAAAGAATGTTGAGATAAACACTTACTAGGGCAAAGAGCGATCTCAGCCTCAACAAGAGAACTATAAATTTTCTTCTTAAGCTTGTTTTAAAAAGCAAGAAAGAAAGATATACAAAGTGAAACTAACCATCTTGCGACAACCCTTTGCAACATCATGCTTTACTGCTGAGAACAGAATAGAAGTGCACTCTGTTTTGAGAGTCTGCTGATAAGTACTTGCAGAGACGCTGGACTTCATTAGACTGAACTGAGATTCTTGTTATTGCATTGAAATGAACAGCACTCTCAGAAAAACATGCCACCCTATGAGACAGGCACTTTAAATGATCCAGACAATGTACAATTCCAAAAGATTCTTTGGGATTCAATTCAACAAGTGATTACAGAAGCTTTTGAGAGACTTTATAATAAAGAGCAGACTATGCAGTTGGAAACTGTAACTGAGGAGGAACAACTGATCCTAGCCAAAGAGCAGGACTCCAAGCAAGATGATTCAGCCTATGGAATTTCCTTTCCAGCCAAAGAGAATATAAGAAGCTACACAGAACAAATTAACAGACCTATGGAAAATATGATAAACTTGTTAATATTTGAAAGGGTAAAGGGTCTATTGTATGGGATGATCTTTCTACCTAAAGAGAAATCAAGAAGCTACATAAGACAGGAAGCCTTAACTACTCCAAGAAATGAATACAGATAGGAAGAAGCAAAGGCAAATTTTTCCACATACAAAGAGAAAAGGCACAGAATTATGACTATAATGAAAAAAGAGCAAAGAAAGAGGGGGGAAAAGAATCAAATATAAATAGAGTGACATAATATGTTTTGGTCTATGTGTAACTGACTAAAATGAGTTATAGCTGAAATTGATTTAATAACACAACAGTAAAGATTATGAATGTCAACTAAAATATAAATTAAATATGTGATATTAAAATATGAGTAAATACAAAAAATATAGAAATAAAAGCATAGATAAATTGTGTATGTAATTGTGTATGTAAATATGTAACTTACAGCTGTAACCCATTAAGAAAATCTTATCAGATTCGGATCTTAATGAAAATATCAGTATGTTATGAGAATGTTCCTATTTACATTATGTTTTTTTGTAGAGTAATATAGGTAACTGTGGTTTAGGGGTAACTGATTCAAATGAAATTTATCTGAAACTGAACTGGATCTTATACAAGAGTTTAACATGAAGTTAGAATGGAAACTGGTAATACCTTTTTTCCTGTTTTTATTTACATACTGGTTTTTTCCCCTTAAGGATGTCAAGTAAGACGATAATTAACATGTCTTTTTAATCATATATATAGTTGTTGTTGCTGTTCAGTCGCATAGTCAAGTCCGAGTCTTTGCGACCCCATGGACCAGAACCCGCCAGGCCCTCCTGTCTTCTGCCATCCTCTGAAGTTTGCTCAATTTCATGTTCGTTGCATCAGTGACACTGTCTAACTATTTCATCCTTTACCATACACTTCTTCTTTTACCTTCAATCTTTCCCAGCATTAGGGTCTTCTCCAGTGAGTGCTCCCTTCTCATTTGGTGGCCAAAGTGTTTGAGCTTCAGCTTCAGTATCTGGCCTTCCAGGGAACAGTCAGGGTTGATTTCTTTTAGGATGGACTGATTTGATCTCCTTGCAGTCCAAGGAGCTCTCAAGAGTCTTCTCCAGCACCATAGTTCAAAAGAATCTATTCTTCGGTGCTCGGGCTATAGTCCAACTCTCGCAGCCATACATTACTACTGGGAATACAATTGCTCTAACCATGCGGACTTTTGTTGGCAGGGTGATATTTCTACTTTTTATCATGCTGTTTAGGTTTTCCATTGCTTTCCTCCCAAGGAGCAGGCATCTTTTAATTTCATGGCTGCAGTCACCATCTACAGTGATCTTGGAACCCAGGAACGTGAAGTCTGTCACTACTTCCATGACTTCCCCTTCTATTTGCCAAGGAGTGATGGGGCCGGATGCCATGATCTTAGTTTTTTTGATGTTGAGCTTCAAGCCCACTTTTGCGCTCTCCTCTTTTACCCTGAGCAAGAGGCTCTTTAGGTCCTATTCACTTTCTGCCATTAGAGTGGTATCGTCTGCATATCTGAGGTTGTTGATCTTTTTCCCAGCAATGCTAATTCCGGCTTGTGATTAATCCAGGCTAGCATTTCACATGATGTATGCATATAAATTAAATAAGCAAGGTGACAATATACATCCTTGTCGTACTCCTTTTTCTATGCTATGTTGTTCCATATCCTGTTCTAACTGTCGCTTCTTGACCCTTATACAGTTTTCTCAAAAGACATGTGAGGTGGTCTGGTACTCCCATCTCTTTAAGGACCTGCCATAGTTTGCTGTGGTCCACACAGTCAAATGCTTTAGCATAGTCAATGAAGCAGAAGTAGATGTTTTTCTGGTATTCCTTTGCTTTCTCCATAATCCAGCAAATGTTGGCAATTTGCTCTCTAGTTCCTCTACCCCTTTGAAACCCAGCTTGTACTTCTGGCAGTTCTCTATCCACATACTGCTAGGTCCTATCTTGTAGGATCTTGAGCATGACCTTGCTAGCATGTGATATGAGTGCAATTGTGCGATAGTTTGAACATTCCTTGGCATTGCCCTTCTTTGGGATTGGAATGTATACTGACCTTTTCCAATCCTGTGGTTACTGTTGTGTTTTCCAAATTTGCTGGAAAATTTGATTGCAGCACTTTAACAGCATCATCTTTTAAGACTTTGAATAGCTCAGCTGGGATACCATAATCTCCACTAGCTTTGTTGTTAGTAATGCTTTCTTTTTCTTTTTTTCTTCCCCCTCAGGGGAGGTCTTTATTGATTTTTTGCAGACTACAAACTATAACTGAAAATATGGGGAGGGGAACTACATCTAGGGAGAAAGAAAAAAGACCCACTACTATTTAAAAACCCAAGAGTAGGAGATCAATACATCATCTTATCCCCATGCTATTTTCAAAAAGCTAATAATACAATGAACATCGTCGGTTATGCTAAGTTAATAATAATTTAACCATCCCTTTAACTGCTTAAAGAAATCCCCAAAGCATCCCACAGTTAATTTCGACATTTTTTCAGGCACAAATCAGAGTCCTTCAGCCCTTATTTATTTTTATCTTTTTAAATCCTCAGTTTGTATGGACTTTTGGGGGCAGCCACCCCCTTTTCAGAGGGGGAGTCCTCATCTGAAGACCCCAAACCCAACTAGCCATCAGATTTGTTTTCTTCTTCCTTTTTGTCCTCAGCTAGTAGAAATATATAAGCTTAACCTGACAGAGTATATATAGTAGAAATGCTAGTAGTTTATTTAGATTTGTATTAGACTAAAGAAATAATCAGCTTTTAATATATAGCATTGCTAAGATGGAAGTTTCTGATATGGTAAAATATTAGTTAGCATTGTTGTGTATGAGAAATTTGATTAGATACTATGACATTGTAACACTCGTTTTTGTTTGTTTTTTTACTTTTTCCTTTCTGAACATTAATAAAATATTCTTATAAAAATATCATTAAGTACTTTAAGAAGGAACTTCTTGTGGTAATAGGGATGCCAACCTCCAAGTTGAACCAGACTACAGAGACCAGTTCCCTTGGACAAAATGGATGATTTGGAGGGTGGACTCTATGACATTGTACCCCACTGAGGTCCTTGTCCTCCCCAGGCTCCATCCCCAAATCTCCAGGAGTTTTCCAACCTACATCTGGCAACCCTACCCTTGCATCCCCTGCCAGTAGCTGGGAAAGGGGGGGGGACGCTGGCAACCTTACTTGTGTAGTACTGCTGCCACTCTGGGGGGAAGCAGTTGTCTGGATGCACTGTCTCTCATCACTAAAACAGCACACACATATACACAAACCTCAATTGGGAGTCTCCTTGTAATACAAATATTTAGAACACTCAGACACTAGAAGAAGATTTTTTAGTGCTGAGATCATGACATGCCAAAACCTGGGCAAATGACTGTAATTAAGTCTTGAGGAGTCATGTTCTGCTTTTTATAAACAACACAGCGTGTGATAAGGCAGCTCCTCGGCGTCTGTGATGGGAAGACAAGAGAGTGGGAAGGAGAAAAAATTAGTTTGTCTAAGCAGAATATGTTAACATTCCAGACATTTTGTGGCACACCGAATCACTGGCAAATAGTAAAGAAAAGATCAGTTCTAGAAACTAATTAAACACAGAGCCTAAATCATAGCATATCAAAATCTGGGGTAATTTGCAAATCCTGATTTTACTGAAAATCTAGAATTCATATATCCCTTTTGATTATCCCCATCTGTAATTTTGTTCTCAGCATTTGGATTTTTTAAAACTCTTAATTACTGTTGGATAAAGGCCCATAATTTTGGAAACCTGATTTCTTTTTTTCTCTCATTTCCCCATTCCTAACCGTAGGGGAAAGCATGGCTGCTTAACAGTGGCATCCTAAATCAAGTTATACCCTTCTTAGTTCCCTTTAAGTCAAAGGGCTGCGAGAGGGTATAACTCTGCTTAGGATCACACTATAAGAGACATAACAGAAATAGTGTTGTTTTAAGGACATGACCATAAATAAGGAAAGCCGAGTGCGGAAGAATAGATGCTTTCGAATTATGGTGCTGGAGTTCCCTGGCTAGTTCTTGAGAGTCCCCTGGACTGCAAGGAGATCAAATCAGTCCATCCTAAAGGAAATCAACCCTGACTGTTCCCTGGAAGGACAGATACTGAAGCTGAAGCTCAAATACTTTGGCCACCAAGTGAGAAGGGAGCACTCACTAGAGAAGACTCTGATGCTGGGAAAGACTGAAGGTAGAAGAAGGAGGGGACGGCAAAGGATGAGATGGTTAGACAGGGCTATTGATGCAACGAACATGAAATTGAGCAAACTCCAGAGGATGGTGGAAGACAGGAGGGCCTGGTGTGATGTTGGACTCGACTGAACAACAACAACAAAGGATATGATATGTTCACATCTTTTAAGTTTATATACCTTTTGAGAGCCGGCATGGAAGAGAGGATGAGATCCTCAGGAATCTGTTTTGGGACTGGTGCCATTGACTTGCTTGAGGTAGAAGTGAGCAATGATGTAGTCAAGTCAAGTTCATGGACGAAAAGCAATGTATTCAGAGTGTGCTGACTAAAAGGAGCTCCAAAGGATTTTCTCTAGACTAGGCAACAAAATGACACATGATGACATTCTGGTGCAAAATAATCTTACCTTCACGTATTCATTGAATAGTTCTGAACTAGCCATGATAAACCAGGAATTTATTTGGTAGTGGGAAATGCCGTCAAGTCCCACCTGACTTATGGTGATCCCATAGGGTTTTAAAGGCAAGAGAAATTCAGAGATGGTTTGCTGTTGCCTGACTCTGCCTAGCAACCCCAGTCATCCTTGATGGACTCCACTTCAAGTACTAACCAGGGCTGACCCTGCTTAACTTCCATGATCTGATGAGATTAGGCTAGCCTAGGCAATCTAGATCAGGGCATGAAATAATTTAACTAGACATTTTTTACTTACCTCACTCCAAAGAGGAAAGGATTTTGTGATTGTGGGAGATAGCTCAATGAAAATCAAGAAGAAGATGACCTTGAGAGCAATTCTAAATTTCCAAATTTAGAAAAGGTGACCTTGAGAGCAAGCCTCAGAATCTTGCTCAAGTCTACTCAGTGGGGCTTGGTCTAAGGAAAATGCTATTAGGATGGCACTGTAACTCTCACACAGCACTAGAGCAAAGATTCACCCAGTGAAATGGAGTAGTAGGAGACTGAGGACAGTCTAAAGATTGAGGGCAGTCTTCATGCCATGCAACATGAACATATCAAATCCACTGCCACAAGGTGTAGCAATGGCCTAAGCTTAGATGGATTTAAAGAGTGGCAAGAGAAATTCATGGAAGGTTGGTCTACCAGTAGCTGATGGCTGAATGGAACTTCCATATTCGGGGGCAGTTTAAATCTGAACAGAAGTTGTTGGATAGACAAGGAGAGCTGTTGCCTTCTTTTTTTCCTCGTGGGGTCATTGTATAGAAATATTGTTTCTAAATTCTCATGCCTTCTCCTGTGATGACATTCTGTATGACATTCTGTGTGTGTCTGTTCCTGTTGCAGGCCAAACAGGCCAAATGGCCTAGTGTGAGACCAGATGGCCTGAGCCACCTAATAGCCATGCCATATAATCATGCACATTCCTTAACACCTCTCTGTTGAGAGCCAGAATTTAAGGCTCCACATACACAATGAAGAAAGCTGGAAGTTGGACCACCTGACTGCAGGCAGGGCCTCTACCTTCTAGCCAATCCCCACACACCTGATGTTGCAGCTATAGCAACCAGCAATTGGGCACACACCCCTGCCGCTCGTGATTGACTGATGGCCAAAGCTAATTATGCCTGGTATGGGGGGTATAACTCCATGGTTCTCTATGGAAGACCTCTCTGGCTCTTGTGTTTACTCTTGCTTACTTGCTTTCTTGCTCCTGGAATTCTGTTTTTTGAAACAAAGAGCTGCTGCACAAGATGGGATTCCCCTTCAAAATCCCTTGGTGCCTACCTGTACTGTTATACTGGACAATCTTGGACTATTGATACTTCACTTGGTAACTATGATAGTATTAAGGTGTAGAAAGGGCAAATAGCCATAGGTCTTTGTTATTTTGTAGTAGTCTTTTGCTATGCTTGGCACTGAATAAAGATCATTCATATTTGTAATTGTCTCTGATGCTGTAATTGAACTCCAAGGCTAAATCTCGTGTTCTGAGCTGACCACAGAGCTACCACTGAGTTAGAGTTGCTGATGTGTTAAGTCCCATATGCCAGCTAAGAGATTGAATCTCTGCTCTTAGGCTAGGTGGGGACCCCTGTGAAGAGATTCTGGTGGCAAACTGCTGTGAAGCCTCGAGAGAGTACAGACTGTTTCATGGAATTTGTTTTCCTGTGCTGAAATACAGGATTCCCTCGCACCCCTGGACTGGGCTGAGTGGGTTAATCCTGTACAGTCATCCAGCAAGGTCCTTTTATATCCTTATGTGTTTCAAAGATATACTCCATGCAGTCAGCCATGCAGTTCACTTGGTGACCTTGGCCCAGCCTTTATATATACACCAGTTTGGTGTAGTGGTTAAGGAAACTCTAATCTGGGAGAACCAGGTTTGATTCCCCACTCCTCCACTTGCACTTGCTGGATGGCTTTGGGCAAGCCATAGGTCTGGCACAGCTGTTCTTGAAAAAGAGCAGTTTCTGTCAGAGTTCTCTCAACCCTATCTACCTCACAGGGTGTCTGTTGTGGAGAGCGGAAGGGAAAAGGAGTGTGTAAGCCACTCTGAGACTTCTTTGGGTAGTGCCCACATATTCATTGTTGGGATAAAATGGGATTACCCCCCATGTACACCACCCTAAGATCTTCTAAGGATAAATAAGAATATACTCTATTCTTATCTATTGTTCGTCCTCAAGAAAACCAAAACAGCCCTTTGGCTTGATACGTGATCTCCGAGAGACAAAACTGTGAACTTCATCAATCCAATAGCAAAAGGAAATAACCCAAAGGTAGTGTAGAAAGTCGCTTTGATTCTTAAAAGACCAACACGTTTTGAGCTATAAAACTCTAATTCAAAGCTCTCTTCTCCCTTCCTTCAGTTCTTTCAAAGGAGAGTGGGCTTTCCCTCTCACCCACTTGTTTGCTTTCCTCTTAAAGAAAGAAGAAGAGCCCACAAAGGTGCTTTAGAACTCAAGACATACCTGTCTTTTAAGAATAAAAGAAACCTTCTATATCACCCTTAGATATTTTGCCTTTTGTTTTGGGTTTTATCCATCATCCCGGTGCCTGCCAACTCTGTTGCTTTCCTGGTGTGTCACAGGGATGGCTCCTAAAAAGCAGTAACATTGATCGATCCGGTCTCATTTCTGTGCTAGTTGTAATGATCTCAGAATGGGAATGGGATGAATCAGATTTCCCCGTTGCATCTTCTGCCTCAGATAGGTGAGAATTGTGGCTTATTAGGAAAACAGTTGAGTTTATATTTATTTGAATGAAAATATACGCTGGAATAAGTTCACTCAGTTTCACTGTTTAATACATAGGACATAAAATACTAAACCGAGTTGAGGTAAATTAAATTTGTGGGAAAGCCTCAGAATAATCTAGGGCTTTCTTATCCATCCATCTCCACACCTGTTTGTAATCAAGATAATTGATCTACAAGCAAATCAGGGGAAGTATCTTTGGGTTGCAGAATGTTCTGTAAAAAATGTCAACAGTGCACTATGGCTATGAAAATAGTAATGATGGTATTATAATGACCTACTTCAAAAAGACACAGACCTGGAGAAAGTCTATAAACAATCAGATGCTGCAACATTGTCTTTACCTCCCCCACCCCCAAAAAAAATTTTCACCTAGGAAAAATGGTAAATGACAAAAAGATATTTACTGAATCCATGTGGAAGGAAAGAGGGAGGACAGAAAAGCATTTCACCAATCAAAATCGTAAGCAACAAGTGCCTAGCAACTGGCAAGAGGACTGTGAGCAAAAATAATGGGGGGTGGCCATGATGCCAGCTATAAAAAAAGTGTCATAAGTAGCTCTAGGAATTGCCAGAAATCTATGGCTTTTACCATAGAGTTTCTGGTGGTTCCTAGCGCTCCCCTAAGTCACTTTTAATGGGAGTAATATGATACTGTAGCTGATGTCGCAGTTTAATTATTTTTCTCCCACCACCACTCTGAGTACCAGTGGACAATGGGAGGCAGGGCATCCTAAATAGACCTATCACAACCCCCTCCAACCGGCTCAGTGACTCTGACTTGGAGGCTGAGGAGGGCCAGAGGGACCAGGGATGACCCAGCACTGCAGAGGCTCCTGTGGATAATATACCATCAGCGCCAGAGGTGACTCAGTCACAGCCTGCAAGGGAAACCTCATCACCAACCTGAAACAGCTGTCAGGCCTTTGCTGGGCAGAACTCGAACCCAGGCCTGTAGGCCCCCAAGGCCTTCTCCACGTCCACAGGAATGGCAGTGGAAGAAGGCCCAAGCCCAGGTGAAATGCCATACTGGCTGCATGCAACCCCAGACTGTAGAGCTAGAGCAGAGCAATGAGGATGGTACTTCCTTGCAGGATCCGGGCCAATGCACAGCACAGCCTCAAGAACTGGGTACCACCAGCTGTATAGCTGAGACCAGTTACCTCCCCGTAGGGATTTGCATTTGGCTGTATCTGAGCCTAACGAATACCCAAAAATAACTTATCAGTATTTTTTTTTACTATTTTCTCAGCCGAATACAGATCAGAGACTATTTTTGGCTATCCAATATAGCTGTTTCCAGATAATCCCCAAAATATTCAGAATTATCCGGGAATACTAGAGAGCCACAGTTAGAGAACATTTAAAGGGCAGCTTGGAAAAGGCATTTAAAGGGACTGCAAGCCCTTTAAATGCCTTTGGAGTTCACTTGCAGTTTGCAGAAGGTATTTAAAGGGACCATGATCCTTTTAAATGCCTTCCTCCCTCCATTGGAAACAATAGTGGATGGGGGCACTTTCTTTGGAGGCCCATAGAATTGGACCCCCAGTCCAATATTTTTGAAACTTGGGGGTTCTTTTGAGGAGAGATACTGGCAGCTGTGCTCCAATTTTGGTGTCTCTACCTTTAAAAAAGCCCCCCAGATCCCCCCAAATCAATTCCCCATTATACTCGATGGGACCATTCACTGTAATGGTCCCCATATGGTATAATAGAACTGGGGGGGAAATGGGATTTCTGAAAAGTCCCGAATCCGAATACCATATCAGTATTGGGATTTGGGAATATCAGGAAATACCAGTATTTTTTTTCAGGTCCAATATACTTGAACCTGAAAAATCCTGAAAATTTTTTTGCACAACCCTACCCCCCCCCCCTCACACACCCTACTTAGAGGCCTGTAAAAACTGCCTTGCTGGATCAACCAGTTCACATAAACTTTGGGTGCTAGATCTAGCACTAGACCCTGCTGAGTGATGATTTGCAGATGGGTTACCAGCCATAACTTTTAACTCTAATGTCAGCTTTTCATGAGAAGAACACAAGATGCAGTTCAAGATATTATCCATAGGAGAGTGGCCAGACATGTTAGTATTTGCTGCTCATGTAAATGAACCAATTTGTGTTGCTTATTTGGGATAGTAACCCTGAATCAACCATATCTATGGTCACCAGAACTTTTGTTTGTACTAGCATAAAAAATTCACTGGTGCACAAGTTTTTCCATGCTGTTTTTCGGTACAAAGTGCATTGCTATTTTTTATTCAAGGAGTTACATTATATTTGGGAGGAGAAAGATGAACTTTCTAGTTATGGTTTATGTATATTTGGCATGATAGCATCTTCCACTCCATTTCCAACATGGTGTATATGTCAGTCACCAGGACTGGGCAAATCTCTAATTCTGGACCCTTCTTTTTGGACCTTTCACCAATGAAATTGTAATGGACAGGACAACCAGAGGAAGCCGAATGTGTACATTTACCTCATTTTAAACTAATTCAATATAAACATCTTCATTAAATGTGCTAGCTCCTGTAGTGGGAGGGGACAGACTATTGTCCAGTAAGGTACTGAAAGATTAATCTTCTCCAATGAGAGAAGGTCTTATTAGCTTCTACAAGAAAAGGTATTGGGGTTCAGCTGTTTTGGAGATCCTAGCCTCTGACCTGGAAGTCCTTCCAGATGTTGAGGGGCTATTTATTCTGTGGTAACAGAAAGGCACTCTTCATAAGTGAAATATTTTTCATTACTGAATTAAGTATTCCCATGAGCCTGGTCTCAACTAGGGATGGGCATGAACCTTGTCACAAACCTAAATTCATCATGAAAATCGCCCAGTTCATGGTTTGTGAGCTGTAAAAGGTAAAGGTTCCCTTGCTTGAAAGCCAGTCGAATCCGACTCTAGGGTTGCGGTGCTCACCTCCGTTTCAAAGCTGAAGAGCCAGCGCTGTCCGAAGACATTTCCGTGGTCATGTGGCCGGCATGACTAAACACCAAGGCGCGCGGAACGCTGTTACCTTCCCACTGAAGTGGTACCTATTTATCTACTTGCAATTTCTTGCTTTCGAACTGCTAGGTCGGCAGGAGCTGGAACTAGAGACGGGAGCTCACTCCGTCATGCAACACACTCGGGTCTCAAACTGCTGAACTACTGACCTTCCACAGCCTGCAGTTCAGCATCTTACCCACTTGAGCCACCACAGCTTTACTTTGTGAGCTGAGAGCTGTACAATTGTGCCTGCAACAGACCTCCCATGAACCTCCATAGTTTTTATGGAAGTTTGTGCTGTTTGTGTCAGTGGTTCATGCAGCAAACACTCTGGTGTCGATCAATTAATCATCAAAGCAATGAGGGGGATGGACTTCTGCAGCCCCGGAAACACCAATAATGGCCCTCCAAAGCTCGACAAGCAGTGCTGGCTGCAGTTAAGAGAGCTCCCATTCTGCTCTATGGGGGGCATGTAGAGGGGCATCTCAGGGAGGTCTGCTGCAAGTTTAATGTCACTGGCCAGCAAGGGTTCCATTCTATACACTCCTGGACCTGCAGCTGTGATTTCCCCAGAGAGCACTTTCCTGGAGGCACCTACTTTGGGAGGCTTCTACTCCACCCCACAAAGCCAATCATCACCAAACTTGGAGGGCAGGTAGAGGGGCATCCTGGGGAGGTCCACTGTAAGCTTGATGCATCTAGCTTGCAGGGAGGCATTGGACACACTCCTGAACCTGATTTCCCCAGAGAGCACTTTCCTGGGGCACCTGCTTTGCCCCCCCCAATCCAATCATCTCCAAACTTGGAGGGCAGGTAGAGGCAAGTCATCTGGATACTCTCTGTGAGTTTGTCGTCTCTAGCCCACAGGGGGGAGGTTCTACTGTATCATGAACCTCATGAAATGAACCAGTTTGGTACATGGGAAAGTTTGTGAAGATCTGTGGCCCCACAAACCAAAATGAACCTCAGTTTCCCTGGTTTGTGCCCATCCCTAGTCTCAACTCTTGCTTCTGGGGAGATGAATATATACTTCATATGTCCAAAATAGACTTTCACCATAAGTGCACAGCAATGTCGAGGAATATTATTTTACAGAACGAAATAGTTGAAGTCTCATTTCACTTCTGATGCATATCATCTTCCTTTCCATTTTTTCTGTCCTTACTTTCCCTCCTGTTCCTTACTCCTTTATTTGAAGTGTAGTTTTCTTTCCCTTCTCTCTCTCTTTCTCTGTCTCTCTTGGCCACTGGATGTATCAGCGTTTCCCCCTCTTCCTGCCCTCCCAGCTTTTCATTACTGTCATCTTTTTTTCCCAGCCACTGAACCCTTCATGTTGTTCTAATTGACAGACGGGATTTAAAAGCATATTCGAAAGCGCCTGTCTTTTTAAATAGACTCCTGTCTCATCAAAAGATGTACAGCAACATTCCATTAGAGCAAATCATTTGAAAATAGATTGGGCTTTTAGTAACTGTGGTTGTATTTTTATAGCTGGTCTATTCAGCGAGGTTCTTCCCTTGCCCTCCATCTCTTTTTTCCTCCTTTCTTTTTTAGAAAAAAGAAAGAAAGATACATTAAAGAAAGATCAGGAACTATTTTTGTTTTGTTTGGACCCCCCCCCCCTTAAACTTCTCAAGCAGCTTATTTCTACAATTCATTCTTCATTGCCGGGGCATGAAAGTTGTGAAATGAACGCGGTGATGAAAAATGCAAAAACCCACACACACGTTGCATTGGAAGAGGGAATGGAAAGGAAAAGTAGCATTACTCTGCCACTGTTCTGCCTGGCAGGACCAATTTCCTTTGCCTTCACAATTTATCTATTGACAGCTAACCTTTGGCTTTGCTACAAGCTTTGTGTGTGAAGTAGGGCTTTGATGTACAGTCCCAGGAGGACATTGAGCAACAGATTGGTGCCAGAAAGAATCACTATAAAAATGTGCTTCTTCCAGTGGAAAATATGCTGTCTGAATATATGTGTGTGGGGCATGTTTTTGAGCACTCACAGACCCTGGGAATCTTGCCCCAGACTGTACTCTTGGTCCCTGAAGCATTCTGACTCTAACCTCTGACTGAATTCAGGCAAGCATGAAAAGACTGTCAAGCAGACACAAAGGCAATATCTTCCCCCCTTTCTGTAAACGGCATTCATTAAGTGTGATCAGTGGCTACCAAAATGGAACCTCCATGCACAGGAGCAGTATACTTTTGAAAGCTAGATGCTGATGAGCATCCAATGGTGACTGTCTGGAATATAAACTAGGTGAGCCTTAATTTCTTTAACAGGATGAAGTTCCAAAAAGCATTTCCTGGGTCTAAGCACCACTGCATAAAATGGAACTTTCTTTCAAGTAGAATTGCTTAGGTTTGCTCCATAAAGCAGACAGCGAGTGTGGAATCCTAACGAAACTGTCAGATTATTAGTGCAAAATGCAGCAGCCAGGCTATTGATGGGTCTCTCTGTATGAGATCACATCCAGCCTATGCTGAAGGCACTGCACTGGCTGCCAATAGCTTACCGGATCCATTTCAAGGTGCTGGTTTTGACTTTTAAAGCCCTATATGGTCAGGGGCCTGCCTACTTGAGGGACCGTCTTTCCCCACTTGTGCCCCAGAGAGTACTGAGGTCAGGGACTCAGAATCGCCTGACTCTCCCCAGCCCGAGAGACACCAGGTTGGCTGCTACTAGAGCCAGGACCTTTTCAGTGGCGGCTCCACACTGGTGGAATAAGCTCCCAGATAACATCAGGGCCCTGCAGGACTTTTTACAGTTCCACAGGGCCTGTAAAATGGAGCTCTTCCACCAGGCTTTTGATTAGAAGCCACCACTGACTAATGCGCCACTGGAATATACTATGGCCCGCACGAAACATAGGTGGATATTGCCTTCCTCTGTATATTGAATGCCGCCATGTTAGAATTCTATGATGTTAGGTAATTGTTATTTATATTTTATTGCATTTTATTGTATTTACTATTTTACTGCTTTTAATGCTTGTTTGCCACCTTGAGCCAGTTCCCTGGCAAGGCGGGATACAAATTGAAAATAATAAATAATAATAAATTATTAGGACTATGGAGGTTTGGATGAACTTGGGTCAGTTTCTCTCTCTCTCTCTCTCTCTCTCTCTCTCTCTCTCTCTCTCTCTCTCTCTCAGCTAAAGATGTGCAATCAGATATGTCCACCCCAATAATGCCTGTTGTTTTTGGTTTTGGCTCAGACTGGTAATATCCAATTTTGTGATAGGTCCCTCACCCAATGGTTCCCAATTCCAGTAGTTCCATTCCCAATAATACTGGAAGTGGGAATCATGTCAGGGAGGCAGTAGGAGTAGGAAGGGAAGGATAGAAAGTGTGCCCTGGCTGGTCTGTGGTGTCTTGACTGTTTAAACTTAAAAGGATATTGTTTTCTGTGTGTAAAAGACCTGGTATCTAGAATCTGGAGTCCAGAAGCCAAGTCTACCACCCACAGAAAGTAATGGTTGGAGGACTTGGCATCTATGACCCACTATTTTTAGCATGTTCAAAAGGGTCTCTGTGTTATCAGCCCTTTAAACTTTAAAAGACAACTTCTTTCTATGGGCAGTAGACCAGGTCTCTAGACTCCAGAGACCAGGTCTTTCTTCCATAGAATAGCCCTTTATAGTTTGAGGGGCTGCTTAAGACATGGACCAACTGTGAGCTGGGGTGCTCGTCCCCTCCCTCCATCTCTTGCTGCTTCATGGGGGGGGGGGCTTAAAAACTACCATTTTAATTTTGTTCAGAAAAGGCATGATTACTACATTCACTAAATTGGGGGGGTATTGCTCCAATATTTATTAAAACAGAAAGTTTGGATGACACAGATTTCTGGAATGATAACAGCACTCCCAATAGTGAAGAAGACAATAATCATGCCCTTCCCAGCTTTCCAATATAGAATTAAAATTATTATTTTTTAATTGCACTCCTCTACTTTCAGCCTAACCTATCCCATAGAGTTGTTATAAGGGTATAATAGACTAAAGGAAACCAATGTACACCATTCTGAGTTACTTGGGGAAAGGCTGGGATAAAAATCCATGATCCAATTACAAGAACCAATTTTGAGTCCAGTGGCACCTTTAAGACCAACAAAATTTTATCCAGGGTATGAGCTTTCATGTGCACGCACACTTCCTGAGATACATTGATGAGATACATTGATAACAGGTGCCACTGGACTAAAAAATCCGCTCTTGTTACCTTGTGGAATTTCTGATCTCATCCACAAGCTAATGGGCCACCTGTTTTGAAAGTACTTCAAAGAGTGGAGATTACGTAATTGTCAAACAGAGGATTTACGAGATCCTTCTGCTGAGGAATTTGCCCTGAAGAAGAGTGGAAATGGGTTTCGAGCCATCCCATTGGCACAGAGTCGGGGCTGTGCTATTAATAAAAGAGGAGAAAGAATGTGTCTTTGACTGATGCTTACAAGACAAATAGGATGGGGTGTCACATAGAAATCTGAACAGGTGAAGAAGTTGACTATTGGAAGTTCAGAGTGACTATATGGACTAAGCACTTCATTCAAAATAGAAAAATTACATATACTATAAAATTCATCGGTATTTATTGTTAAAGATCTTTGTGTTTAGTCATGCCGGCCACATGTCCACGGAAACCTCTTCGGACAGCACTGGCTTTTCGGCTTTGAAACGGAGATGAGCACCGCAACCCTAGAGTCGGATTCGACTGGCTTTCGAGCAAGGGAACCTTTACCTTTAATATCTAAGTAAAATCTCTCCTCAATTGTATCATCTGGAGGCTGGCAGTCCTAACACTGATCTAACATGGCTGCTCTTCTTAAGTTCACCTGGCGGCAGGGACTTCTGATAGCTGGGTTCTGAAACTAGGAAGTAGATGGCTTGATCCCAGTTCAGAGAAAAAGAAATCGGGATAGAATAGATCAGGGGTGGCTAAACTCGCTTAATGTAACAGCCACGTAGAATAGACATCATATGTTTGAGAGCTGCCAGAGATGAGCAAATATTACACACACTTTTTTATTGAAAAATATGCAAATTTGCTTTTTATTGACATTAAATTAGACTGTGTGAAAGTTTGGCCACTCCTGGAATAGATCTAGTGCAACGATGCAATCATGCAAACTCACTCCAGAAAAAAGTAAGCTTTCGGGAGCACCTTAAGGACTAACAAAATTTGTGGCAGGGTATGAGCTTTCATGAGTCACTGCTCATTTCTTCAGGTACTGAAAGGAAAACGGCTCCTTTACCTTTTAGATACCATCTGAAGAAGTGAGCAGTGACTCACAAAAGCTCATACCCTGCCACAGATTTTGTTAGTCTTTAAAGTGCTAATGGACTCCTGCTTTTTTTAACTGCTACAGACAGGCGAACCCATCTATGCAACATCCTCATGCAGCTATCAGTAGCAGTCTAGCAGATCATGCAAAAACCATGCTTTGGAATGTACCTTCTGCTAAACTACCTCAGTGTCCACAAATGTGGTTGGCACCTACTCTACACCATAGTGGTCCAGCTTCAATAAGAAGCAGAAGCAGAGTTCCTTATGCATATTCCTTACTTTTTCTACTTATATGTGGAAACACTGTAGCCCCTAGATAATGGTTTTTCCCCTTTCCTTGTGGCTACACATGGTAAACAAGCATGTGGGCAAAAGTTGTAGTGGCTGACATTCTTTTGCTACCTTTTGCCACGCTGAGACGTGATTCCTTTACCTTTAAGAGTTGCACTGAAATGAACGTTATACTACACACAACCTTTTACTCCTGAAATGCTGTGATGGGAAAACCACACCTAAGGAATTTGTCCCTTCTGGTACAGGATCTCTATCAACGGATGGATAAGGAAACTCTATAACCCAATGACTGATTGCCTTTTTCAGAAAAGGACATTACCTCTTATAAAGAAAATAAGATCAGAAGATTGTGTACATATTTTTTTTTGCCATATTCTGTGGAAGGTTATACCATGTGCTGCCTGCCAGATGTCCATAATTTAATTAGTCCCCAATTTTTAAAGAACTGTCCCTTTTTTCTGGAATATCTTATCTCCACATGAGTCTACTACAGCTACTTAGAAATCCCTAGAACAGATGCTGCCATTCTATGGTGCTTCTGACTTTTTTTTGTATTTTGGCTCTAGCAAGCCTAGTTAGTTGCCACTTCTTTCTAAGGGCTGTCAGGGAAGATTCTGAGCCAAATGACATTATAGCAGGTTTCCTGTTGAGAAGCTGATTGATCAAATGGGAATCAAGGTTCACAGTTGGAAAAGTGGGTTTTGTGCAGAGGATGAGGTGAATTTCTGGCACCTGGCAGCGTAGCTCTGCTTAATTGGATGGCTTTCAGAAAGTGTGGAGAGATGAAGAAACTCTATGGTTGATGTTCTTCCTCAAGGTGGTTTAATGAGGATTTCAGCTGGCAGGCAGAAGGTTAAGGTGTCATATTAGTGCTAGAAGGATTGAGAAGGTTTCATTCTCAGAAGGAAACATGAGTCATCAGGTCAGCCATTTTCAGATTTGTGCAATCCACATACCTGAGACACTTTCTGAGGAACAAGGCTTGGCAGGAATCACAGCAGAAGTCTGGATCTGTCAAGGAAGCTATGCCAAAATTGTGAGTAATCCGAGTCTGCTTTCTCTCTGTGTCCCTCTTGTCCAATATGGCTTCACTACTTTTCTAGCTCTCAAAATGAAAACAGTCAGACAACTGTCACCGTAAAAAGACATGTACATTGTGGAGCTATAGACTTTGAAGTCCCAGTTTGGTGTAGTGGTTAAGAGTGGTGGACTCTAATCTGGAGAACCAGGTTTGATTCCTCACTCCTCCACATGCAGCCACCTGGGTAACCTTGGGTCAGTCACAGCTGTTCTCTCAAGAGCAGTTCTCCCAGAGTTCTCTCAGCCCCACCTACCTCACAGGGTGTCTGTTGTGGGGAGAGGAAGGGAAGGAGAGTGTAAGCCATTTCGAGACTCCTTTGGGTAGTGCTAAGTGGGGTATAAAATTCATGGCTTGGAGTGCAGGCATGCACAGCCTCCCCCACCTCTTCCCAGCAGCATTTAAAGGAACCCTTTAAATGCTTTTGGCAAGAAGTGAAGGGTGCCGGTCCCTAACGAGATGATGTCATCACATTGGGGATGTCCCCCCACAGTAATGTCCCCCAAAGTCCCCTGCCAGGGGCTTGGAAGGACCTGGCAACTCTAACATCATGTCCAGGTGAAAAGCCCAAACATTACTTCAGTGTGTCACTCTAGAAATTCTGTTTTCAACTGGATATGACATTGGCGTATAGCCCAAAATCATGTCCACCCTTGTTTTGCCCTCAAAGATCCTGCCACCTGGCATCCCTAGATACTGATAAGGTTGCCAACTGGCCTGGAACAAAAATGTCCTGTCCCTTTAACAGTGGCTTAATGGACTTATTCTCTGGGGGGTGTTATTTACCTTCTTGTCATGATATGCTTCAGCTGCCCATGTCCACAAATTAGGTTTCTATTAAAGGAACAGGATATTTTTCTCCAGGCCTGTTGGCAATCAAAGATGACAGAAGCAGAATGCAGACAGCACATAGATACTCTTTCTCTTTTCTAAATAAAAGGATAAAATGCTGGTAGCCATAGGATCTAAGAGCCATCTTGTTCAGCATTCTTTTCTGGCGGTGGCTAGCCCTATGGTTCTGGGAAACCGCCAAGCTGAAAAACAAATAAATGGGATCACAATGTGAAGTACATCCTAAATACAAAAAACAATCACTGTGATATATAGGCTTCTGTATTTTATTTGGTAAAACTACATACAAATTTCACAATTATCATTAACATGGAAAAATAATAACAACCGTTAAAATAATCTTATACCACCATTTTCAAAAGGGTGTTATTATAAATCCTTGCACTATTATAAATCAAGAGGAGTAACTAGTTGTAAACACGTTTTCATGTTACAAATTCTTCAGAGGTTTTAATTCTTCATTAATTATCTTCCTCTTGTTGCTCTGTGGTTATCTTTCTATTGTCACAATACAGCTTTTATATAAGGAGCAAGCCAGTCCCTTTTGATAAGCAAGTGCAAAACCTTCTGTTCCGTTGCTGGCAGCACGCTCTCCAAAGGTACAAGCAACTGAGCCTTCATGAAGGAACGACCTTAAAATACAGATAAAGGTTGTTATTAGACTGATATTGCACATATGAATGACCATGAATAAACTGGAACTGTTTTTTTCATTCTCAGAATTGTTAAACCGCACTGTTAAAGGGAACATAATTGAGACTCACCTATTGTTGCAATTCAACTTTTATATAAGGAGCAGGCCAATTGCTTTTCTTAAGTAGGTACCAAACCTTCTGTCCCAAGGCTGGCACAACACTCCTAAAAGATACGAGCAACTGAGTCTTCATGAAGGAAAACATTTTTCTAATTTTTTAAAGAGCATGCCAGTCATCTTCCTTAAGCAGGAGCAAAACCTTTTGTGTTACAGCTGGCAAGGCATGCTCTAAGAATGCTAACAACCAGGGATATTTTGGGGCAGGAACGCACAGAAACAGAGTTCTGGCTGGCTTCAGAGTTGGCCACGCCCACTACAACCAAAACCTCTGCATGCGTGGCTACAGAGGGAAGGCCTGGAGAGCGACCCCCCAGTGACTCTGAGGCGGGTGAGCCAGGGGTGCCCCTGGAAGGATCGGGGAGGCATTTAAATGCCTCCCCGTGCCTTCCCCTGCTTGTCCAAAGGCTGGCTTGTGGCCCAGGCAAGCCAAGGGAAGGCATGGGGTGTGTGGCCTAATATGCTAATGAGCTGTGCTGTCAGGATGTGGCCTAATATGCTAATGAGTTTCTGCTGTTGGGTGTGGCCTATTATGCTAATGAGTTCCTGCTGGGCTTTTTCTACAAAAAAAGCCCTGCTAACAACTAATCCTTCTTAAAAGAATCTGTCCCCCTTAATTCCATGCAGTTGGTTGTAAACACTCACTTCCTTAAAGGTATGAAGGCAACAGTCCTCTCACTCTTCATTTCCCAAGTATCTGGTATGCAAAGTACAGTGCCAATCAACAGGGAATGCCATTTCCTCTATGAAAGTGTCTATTGCTTTTTCTAAGCTACTGGCCATCAGCACACCTTTTCGCAGTTAATCCCCTAAATTACTTATGTGTTGTGAGAAGAATTTATCTTGTACCTGCTGCTGATCAATTCCAGTGAATGACCTCAAGGTCTAGTACTCATGAGGCTAAAGGGGGGGAGGGGAAATACCAGTAGAGTTTGAAGATTGGTTTGATGGCTGTAGTGTCAATATGCATTTCTCTGGTAATCTTTTATGGCAGAAAGCAACAGTTTTAAAGCATGTAAAATAAAGGAATACAGGAATGTGAGCTTTGAGAGTCTCAGTGTGGGAGAAGAGAAGAGATGAGTGGCACTGAAGTCTCTCACCTGCTAACAAATCTGAAAGACTCTTACCTTCCCTCTTGCATTCGCTCGTATTTCCCTCACAAACAATGTATCAAGGTAATTATTACACTTCTGAAATTGCTGAAGCTCAGCTGCAACGTACCTAGTAATCATGTCATGAGAAGCTTCAGGTCTTCATTTTACAGTGCATTATACAACAAAAGGCTTATTTCAGCCAATCACTGCTGAGAAAAATATTGTAAACAGGCTTTTCCCAAGTTCCAATGAAACCTTTGTTACTGTTCTCATTGTCAAACACAGGGCCATGGACAATCTGTATTCACCGGAATGAAAAGCTTGTCAAAGGCTGCTGCCTGGAGGTGTTCTGTTCGTCCCAATAGTATAAAAACACTATCCGCTGCCAAAGCGGAACAACATTTTGGCGGTGTCCTGCTCTTGGGGCCTTTCTTCCAGGGCTGCCACAGTTGGGACTAAGAGAACAAGATTCTGGGGGCCGGGTCTTATATATGGGGTCAATCTGGGTGGTGTATGGGACAGAGGGAATCTTGGAGCCTGTGGTAGGTCGTTCTCAGCAACCGTACTTCCACCGGATCACCTTACTATGGTTCTTTCCTTGAAGACTATTCACACCTCTCTGTTTTGTTTTGAATTGCCCACATTCAATTGTTTAGTAGAGCTTAGGCATGACTTAAACTGTACATATATTCACATACCTAGCAGGCAGTAAAGAGAAATGGGATCTCTTCAAACAATTTCACAGACGAGGACCTCAAAACAATGGCATGTATCCCACTTAGGATGCAAGCTGGTCCGGAGGAAAGTGTCCTGTCACTTAAATAGAGGTTCAGGATGTGGAAGTGGGCAACTGAAGTTTTTCATGGTGTGGAGGTAAATAACTTCACTTCAGAAGTGACAGCTCATTAAACCTCTGTTAAAGGAACAGGACTCTTTGATCCAGGTGTGTTTGGCAACCCTACTTATCATTCCATTAAGCAGAGTTTGAAGGCTTCCTCCAGTGGAAAAGGCTCTTTTTCTGACACAAGAACCTGTTAAGTTGGAGGAAGGTTCTGTTGGCTAGGGAAAACATTCTCCAGCCTAAAGTTGGATACCTATTACTGTAATGAAAAATAGTGTGTGTTTGTTCTACTCATTGGCCTTTTGTCCCATCTATGCACATCTGGGGAAACACAGTTGACTGCCAGTTGCCTAAATCTGCAAAGGTTTGGACTGAAGTTACCCTGGACTCCCTGTTGGGGAGAGATGGAGCCTATTCTCATGAAAATTATAGCCCAGTTCATGCAGAATAGACGTAGGGCTGGGATTACACCACCTCCGACTCCACACATTCACCCTGATTTCTGAACAGATTTAGGCCCTGTCTGTGCAATCTCTGCCTTGCAAAAATGCAGACTGGATATATTATTTTTGTGCATGGGGGTCTGTGTTCAGAAATGATGATGATGATGATGATAATCTTTCAATTTATTGATCGCTCAATCCTTGCAGAGCTGCCGGCTCTGAGTGATTTACAGTTACTCATGTGTTGACACGGGACTAACAATGATGGGGGTAAGGGAGGACAACATATATCATTTTTAATCACACACACTTCGCAGTCGACAGGGAATTTGGTCAGCTGTAAGCATCAGACGTGTTCCGGCAACATTCTTTAGTCGGCGTCGCTTGATGTCGTCAGCATTTTTCTCAGTCGCAGCGCACCACTGCCACTGTCTGGCCGGAATGACCCATTGCAGGCTTTTCTTTGATGCTGCGTAGATCTCTCTTGGCTTTTGATCTTACGCGCGGACCTTCCGTTTGTTGGCTAACACTTCTCACAGGGGTGGGGTGTTAGTGTGCCCAACCTCTCTAAGGAGTGGTACCCATTTTATCTACTCGCCATAGCTTTCGAACCGCTGGGTGGATGGCGAGCTGGGGACACGGCTGGTAGCTCACATCAGTGCGGGGCTCGAACTGACAGCTGTCCTGTTCATCTCAGATGTTTAACCAGAGGATAAATCCCCTGTGCCACTGCTCCCCTGTATAATGAAGGTGTAGCAGCGAAGGGCAGGGGAACAATCCTGGCCCTGGTTCCTCAGGGACATTCTATGTAGATAACTTGTTTGAACAGGGCTACAGACAGACTTCTGAGCTGGGATCATGGCTACCACACGCATTACCCTGAATCAAACTTCTTTTGATTTGTACAGAAACAAGTGAAACTGCTTACAAAATAATCTGGACAGATGAAATCCCATCCCCTTTGACTGTCTCCTACTGCCCTCTGCTATCCTTTAGTACTCTCCCTTGCTGCTTTGTCTCTCTATGCCTCTAACATTTTCCTGCTTGTCAGGAGCTGTTGCCTGATCCCAACTAGATCCTTCCCTGGTTTCTAGGGTCACCAACCTCCAGGTGGCACCTGGTGATCAGTTCCCCTGGAGAAAATGGCTGCTTTGGAGGTTGGGCTCTATGGAATTATACACCACTGAAGCACCTCTTCTCCCAAACCATTCCTCCCCAGGCTCCACCCCCAAAATCTCCAGTTATTTCCCAGTGGAGAGCTGTCAACTCTACTGGTTGCCCAAACTCAGGACAGATGAGGCCCACACTCACCCATACAAGGAAGGCTGGGAGAGAGAGGTGTCTGGGACCCAGCAGAGCCAAGAACAAGGCAGGGAGCCAGGCAGTGGTGGGGAGAGGTGTCATTAAAAGACAAGGCTGATCCTGGACTTAGGGAAGGCCAGGATGGGAGATGCAAAAAGGCAGCCCAGAACAGCCAGGAGAAGTAGGGCATGAAGACAGGTTGAGGGGGGGGGGGAGCTGGAGAGGCAAGATTGCCTTGCCTTTTATAGTCTCCCAGGTGAAGCAGGTAGAAGAAGACTGGAGACTATTGGATTCTTGACAGGCTAGGTGAGGGTGGCAGGAAGGGAAAGCACCACAGCTGGTCAGGGAGGAAGCAATAGGGTATACTCAGATGGGGGGTGGTGGCAGCGGCAGAGTGCCAATTTGGGTTAGGAAGAGGATGCAGGTTCTGAAATCATCTCTCCTTTCCGATTTTTAGGCTGGTGGGCCAGTTGCTCCCTTTGTTGGTGGGATTATGGATGGCAGGGAGACTGTCTTGGGGGTGAGGGAGCCTTATACTACTGCTATCATGGTCTTGGGACATGTTCAGTTCCAATTTATGTGTAGCATCCATTTATATAGGAGCACGCAGGGCTTTTTTTCCTTTCTCTAGAGAAAGAGGTGCCAGAACTCTCAAGAGAGAAATGAAGGAGAAACACACAGGATTCTTTGAAACAGTATTATTTTTGTGTGCTGCGGACTTGACTCAACTTTAAAGCAGTTTCCAAACTTTAGACATGTTACCCACATCCTCAGTTCTTTTTTGGATCTTGCTTTTGGTGCCTAACACCGAATGGTGACTTTGAAGCAGCCATGTTTTAACATCCTTTGTTGGATCAAAGACTGGGGCACAGTGGGGGGAGCCAGCCAAGAAGCGTGCAAGTGACATCATGCTCCCCTGGTGCCCCCCATGGACTTTTAAACATTTTTTTGAGAATTTTGTTTCCAAGAAGAGGTTCTGGATCTCCATTCTGGTGTCCTCCCCCCCCCCCCCAAAAAAGCTCTGAGAGCAGGTAATGGGTTTGGTAAATGGAAGCCCCATCAGCAATGTGTGTAGATGATGGGGGTAATTATGCCTTTGTTCTTTGTGAGTGGGTGTCCAAACAGGAGAAGGAAAAATGCACAATCCTATGGATATAGCCCTGTAATCTGTAGGGGGGCTTGTTCATGAGCTAACAGTACATGGAGGGAGGGAAATGCTGTTGTCACTTTTCCATTCCAGTGAAATAGTTCCTTTTCTTAAATCCTCATTGATCAGCCAACGGAAACCAATCATGCCCCCCCCCCCACACACCAATCCTTGTTCACCTTTACCATGTTGCAATTAAGTCCAAGAAAGAAGCACAGGCAGCACATTCAAGCCCTCCCATGAGAATCTCTCTGTGCTCTTTTCTTGCTTTCCATGTTCTGGCTTCTTCTGGTAATAGTGATAATCTCTGTCGCTTTGTTGGATCCTCACAATAAATGGCTATTGAGATTGATTAAAAACCCTCTGCTCTGCTCTGGCTCAGCATTGATTTTAACTGCAGCTGTTTCTATCTTTATGTGCCGCACATCATAGAAAGCAGAGCTGGAAAAGACCTATTATGTCCCATCTGGTTCACCTCCCCTCCCCCTTCTTCTCTACATGGGCCAGCAGTTTCTTCTTTCCCAGCCTTATAAATCCATCTCTAAGTATGTCCACTCCGGTCTGACATTATCTCAACATTGTGGCCTTAGTGTCCTGACCTGGATAGACCAGGCAAACCCAGCCTCATCAGATCTCAGAAGCTAAGCAAGGCCAATCCTGGCAAGTACTTGGATGAGAGACCACCAAGGAATACCAGGGCCAGGATGCAGAAGCAGCCAGCAAGCCACCTCTCTGAACATCCTTTTGCCTTCACGTCCCACTAGGGGTTGCCAAAAGTCAGCCATGACTTCCAGGCACACATGTGTTTGTGCACACAAAAAACTCACATAAATTATTATTATTATTATTATTATTAGTAGTAGTAGTAGTAGTAGTAGTGGTAGTGGTAGTAGTATTAGTATTACTTAGTACTATTATTATTATTATTATTAATAATAATAATAATAATAATAATAATACCACCACCACCTTTATGGCCTTAGAGTATGTTTAATTTCCTATATCCATTATCCCTGGGTTCATATGTACAGTGATTACAGTGCTGAACGCAGCTTCAAATCCATGTTTAGCTATCAAAAAACTAGCCGTATCCTGAGGACAACCAATTCCCAAACACCTACTGAATTTGAGGAACTACTGGAAAACAAAAAATCTATGACTAAAGGTCTAATCTCAAAAACCTATGAGATCTTAATCGGACTAAGTGATGCAATTTACATTTCTCCACCCACTCGAGCCTTTTGCTGGTTGCCAGTGCTCAGCTGGCAACTCTGATTCAAGGCAATGGCAAAAAGACATCTTTGCATCTTTCTCCCTCATGAACAGGTTTTGCAGGGTCTTGCAGTGCTTCAAAGTCCTGCAGAACCAATGAATGGAATTGGGGTGGGGGGGGGAGAGATATAAGAGTGTGGACATCACTGGCACAAAGACAACTTTCCAGACTCCCATGAATGTAATGAGCGGCATTGCTTTCATGATAATGGCAACAATTTGTCCCCTCAGAACATTCTCTGGGTCCTTGTCATGGCTGACATGATGAGCTGCTAAATCCCAGAGACCTACAATGGACCAGTCACTGAACAGAGGCACTTGGTGAGCATGGGAGGACTAGGATCCACTACCTGTGCCCCCCCCCATCTGCTGCTGAGGTGGTTGTGTGGCAGGTTAACGTGACTGTGTTGGGAGGGGGGGCAAACTTGGAGATAAAGAAGGGCAGCAGCAGCATAGACAGGCAGGCAACTGAACAGCCAACACAAAAATAAGGATTGCTATCAGTGATGACAACAATGAATTTATTACATATGTTTCGCTTAGTCTAGTGTTTTCTCAACTATGTTCCTTTCCACAGAAATGTCTCTAAGCAAGATGGTCCTGAACACAGTAAATTCCAGTAGCAGAAGAGTGCTAGCATCTTCCCAGCCAGCAGATTCCTACCTTAATGAATTAACTTATGACATGCTTTACGTTTATGTAGACATCTGCTCAGCCGACTCCAGCCATTTTAAATGATTGCTCACAGATGCCAGGGTAGAGATCCCTTATCTCTTGGGGAACATATTTAAATTCCCTCTGCCCCCCCCCCCTCCATTATATGTGCAGGGTAATTCTATGTATGTTTACTCAGAAGTAAGTGCCACTCTGTTCAGTTGGGCTAAGTCCAGATGACCAGGCATATGACTGCAGTCTTTCGATATAGTCCTAAACAGATTGATTTAGAAGGGTGTAACTCCTAAAGAGAGTTTAGTGCAGTGTGAGGCTGCCAGAAGATACTTTGCATTTATTCCAATTCTGTTTCATTTTAACACAAAATATGCCTTAAGTGCTTGGACTTCAATGTATCTGGAACTGATTTACCCTACTCTTGTCAAGGGGAGTATCAGTCTTCTAGTGTAGGCTGACATAGGAAAATAAGTAGCAACAACTTTAAAGCTAGTACATGGAGTACATTTTGTTGTTGCTCAGGGGGAAGGCGGTTGCATAAATTGAGTACCAGGTGGCAAGAATTCAACATTCAATAACCCAAATTGGAAACAGATTGATATCTTCCAACATTTGATAGAAGGAAATTGGTGCACTAGGTTATTAAATGAGCAAACCATGTGTGTGTTAGTAGGGATTAAATTGAAACAGGTTCTCCCAGAGGTAGTGGAAAGAAGGGAAACAATTTCCAAAAGATAGAGGATTATTAAAATGTCAACATGGTAGTCCAAAGAGGCTCCTATGTGTGAAAGACCACTTCTTTCTGCCATGTGATATTCAAAGCCAATCAAATGGAGTTTCTTAATGACATATTACCAGTAGATGGTCCTTGAATGTCGAAGACCTCTTCTTTATTCATTCACAAGTCTGCTTGGGCATCTACAAAAAATGTGGAGGATAGGGGAATCTATTTGAAAACAAAAGCAGAACACAGCTTCATAAGAATAAAGGAGTATAACTATGCTCCTTCCATGTCCTGCTTTACTGCCCTTGATTGTTTTAATTTCAGCCTTTTCCTTCCAGCCTAGCTCTAATACTGGAAATCAGTTGGACTGAGAGAAAAATGCTGAAGTCATCGGAGCACAGAAAGATAAGGCTGGGGAAAGGGGAAAGTTTAGTTCCTTCATCAGTGAGTGCTCCATTTTTGTTTTGTTTGTTTAAATCTTGCTAGAAGATATGAGGAAAGGAAGAAAAACTCAGTCATAAACCTATTGTTTTATTAAATCTTTCATAGACTGCTCTTCTTCTATCTGTTTGAAATCTGGCTGGAGGATCTCAAGGATAAAAGGGGAGAAGTCCCCAAGAAGTTTATTCCCATTAATTGGTTGACAAAGGATTAGAGGTAGAAATGTGCCACACATTGAAACTAATGGAACAAAAGCGGAAGAATTAGAAAGTATAATGCAAAATCAAACAATGAAAATGTTTAAAACCGTTTTTGTGTTTGTGTGTGTGTGTGTGTGTGAGTGTGTACATTGCTAATGTTTGCATCCAAACCCTCTTGAGCTGTAAGGTCCTTGAATGGGATAGCCTCAGAAGACCACAGCTTCACTTCCTATCCCTTACTTATCTCACAAGGTTAGACAGCTAGCTTCTTGGGGGTTTGATAACGTCCTTGCTTTCTAGGCTCAAGTGTTTTCACCCAAATATCCACTCAGCTCTGCTTTCCAGTCCACTCAAGTCTGCTTTCCAAAATGGGATATTCTGCACTTAAACATAGTTGACTGATACTTTAAACCATAGTATTTGAATGATTGCAATGGTGATGGGTTTCTGTAATAAGAACAACAAATGAAAAATTGTAGTTTGATAAGGCAGATGATGATGAACTCAATATGAGATAACACATTAATGACCAAGATCAGAAGAGAGGACTGATGTTGGTGGTAGATAATGATTAGATAAGAATGTAGAAGTTGTACATGAAGAACATGAAGGGGTTTACATTTCATAGTATAAAAGATAGGCTTAGAACTTGCATTGCATGGCCAGGTGGAGACAAAATTATGTAGGAGTTGAGAAGCCATTCCTTTTTTTTTTTTAACGTTGAGTTGAGAAGTCATTCCTTAGCCCCACTCAATGCTGATTTTCTTAGCCCAAACCAGAACCTTCCTTTGAAAAGTTAAAATGTTTCACTTTAAAATGCATGGTTTCGTTCTATATGTAGTCATAGGTTGATTTTAAATATATCGGTTTAAAAGAAGAAGAAGAAGAAGAAGAGATTGGATTTATACCCCGCCCTTCACTACCCAAAGGTGTCTCAGAGCAGCTTACAAACTCCTTTCCCTTCCCCTCCCCACAACAGACACCCTGTGAGGTAGGTGGGGCTGAGAGAGCTCTGACAGAAACTGCTCTTTTTTCAAGAACAGCTCTTATCAGAATTATGGCTTGCCCAAGGTCATCCAGCCAGGTGCAAGTGGAGGAGTGGGGAATCAAACCCGGTTCTCCCAGATTAGAGACCGTGCACTTAACCACTACACCAGAATAAAACTATTTATGTTCTTTAAATTATTATGTCAGTTACTGTGCAAGCTTGATCAACCATACGTTTATCAAGATTCTCCCAAGTGGCCCAAGTCATCAATTTAGAATACAACTTTTTAAAATAGACCTTTATATGCACTAGTTGGCTTTTGCTTCTTGTATTTTTACAGGTTTTTGTGATGCCTCTTCTGTATTTTTGTGTTATTGTGCAAGATATATAGTGATTGCATTTGATCTAAATCACTTACTAACATATATACCCTTCTGAGGTATAACTGTTAGCAGGCTCATGAAATCTAGAGGATTATGACTTCGATGGACATAACTTATTATGGATTTATGAGGTCCTTGCTTAATGTTAACATATTGGCAGAAGATCCAATGCTGTTCTTATTAGCAATCTATATAACTTTTTTTTTTTTTTTAAGCTGGGTCTGGATGTGGCATTTTTCTCTTCATTCACATGGCATTATAACAAATTCAACATAATAAATTAAATTTGACAGATGATTAGTTCATAATGTAGTGCAATCACTTCTGGTATTTGAAAGAAAAATGGGAAATGGACAGGGTATTTAACTCCAATAGATCTGCCGTGTCTGTGATGGGCGATGCCTTTCGCCACAGAGAAAAGCCTTTTGGACATAAGGAAGAATGCACAGAATAATTTTATTTCTATCCTCAAACAATGGTTTGATGAACAAAGCTGGGAGTTGTAATTGTCACAAGACCCCGACGACTCCCCCTCGCTGCTGCTAACGTCCTCAAGTCCCCCTTGCTCCACCACCTTGGTGTCCCGCCCTTAAAGCAGCAGGGGCCTCAGACACCTGAATGGGGAGGGAGGTTACTTCACCATCCCTACCAATCCATTCCTTCTGGATGGTTGGCACTCTGTGTCTCTCTGTTCCAGCGTTGCCCTTTTCCAATCCAGATAGTCATCCCCGGCCTCTTGTTGCTGCTTCCTTTTATTCCCCACCCCTGTGTCGCAGTGTTCCCTGTGCTCTCCCCATCCTCCTCCCTTTCCAAGCCCTGCCCCCCTACATAGCTGAGGATGCCGACTCCTGGGAGGGGCCACGGTCTCCGCTACTCCTTCCGGGTTCGGATGAGATGCAGCTGGGTGGCTGTGTTCGGGATGTGGAGCCCAAGCACGCTGGCAGACTCTTGGTGCGGCTGTCTCGGTGCAGCTGGACGATCTTCCGATGGCTCTGCTGCTGCCACCATTTGCGGTTGGCATGTGGACCACTGGCGGTCTGTTCTCGGTGCTTGTTCTGGACTCCCCCAGAGCCCCAGGTAAGTAGAGGGGGGCCCTGGGACCGCCCTCCTGGCATCGGGAGGGACCTTGTCGGTGGCGTGGGGGGGGGTCGGTGGTCCCGTAATCGAGATAGTAATGATTAAGTGTGAGACTTGGGTCAGAAAGGAGAAGTCTGTAAGCTGACCTCCTTTCTTCATGGGCTGCTGGTGGTACAAAGCCATTTCTGAATCTGGTTATGAATACTACTTAATGTATTCTGATGGAGTGTATTGCTATGAAGATCTGTGTCTGCTGTCTTATTTTAATGTTGGTTTATTTTTTTAACATGTTGGTAGATTGTGTATTTTCTGCTTTGTGAGATACCTCATAAACTTTTGAAGTGGGTAGGCTGGCCAGGTCCTACCTGGCTGCCGATGGGGGAACTCCCAATCCTTTCCTAAGGTTTTCTGGCATGCACGCTTTGCATCCATAACACAATGATGTCACCCAGAAGTAATTAAAATCTGCCTCCATTCCCAAGGACTGGAAGGTAGCTAATGTCACCCCCATCTTTAAAAAGGGTTCCAGAGAAGATCCAGAAAATTGCAGGCCAGTCAGTCTGACATCAATACTGGGAAAGTTGGTGGAAACCGTTATTAAAGAGATAATTAGTAGGCACATTGATGAACAAAAACTATTGAGGCAGACTCAGCATAGTTTCTGTAAGGGATGATCTTGTCTCACTAACCTGTTAGTGTTCTTTGAAGGAGTGAACAAACATGTAGACAAGGGGTACCCAACAGATGTTGTTTACCTTGACTTCCAGAAAGCTTTTGATAAAGTTCATCATCAAAGGCTCCTAAGTAAGCTAAATAGTCATGGGATAAAAGGACAAGTCAGAGAGTGAGTATAAATGGGCTGTTTTCACAGTGGATGGTCGTAAGCAGTGGAGTACTGCAGGGCTCAGTACTGTGTCCAGTGCTTTTAATTTGTTCATTAATGATTTGGAATTGGGAGTAAGCAGTGAAGTAGCTAAGTTTGCAGATGACACTAAATTATTCAGGGTGGTGAAAACCAGGGAGGATTGTGAGGCAGTCTAGGGTGATCTGTTGAGGCTGGACGAGTGGGCATCAATGTGACAAATGAGGTTCAACATGGGCAAATGGAAAGTAATGCACATTGGGTCCAAAAGTCCCAACTATAAATACACGTTGATGGGGTCAGAACTGGCAGTAGCTGACCAGGAGAGATATCTTGGAGTCATGGTAGATAACTAACTGAAAATGTCAACTCAGTGTGTGACTACAATAAAGAAGACCAATGCTATACTAGGGATTATTAGGAAAGGAACTGAAAACGAATCAACCAGTATCATAATGACCCTGTATACATTGTTGGTGCAGCCTCATTTGAGCAGTTCTGGTCACCACACCTCAAAAAAGATATTATACCATTGAAAAAGGTGCAAAAAAGGGCAACTGAAATTATTAAGGGGATGGAATACTTTCCCTATGAAGAAAGTTTAAAGAGGTTAGGGCTCTTTAGCTTGGAGAAATGATGACTGAGGGGTAACATGACAGAAATTTACAAAATTATTCATGGGATAGAAAAGGCAAAGAAAGAAGTACTTTTCTCCCTTTCTCGCAATACAAGAACTCATGTGCACTCAATGAAATGGATGAGCAGTAGGTTTAGAACAGATAAAAGGAAGTACTTCTTCACCCAAAGAGTAATTAACATATGGAATTCACTGCCACTGGAAGTGGTGGCAGCTACAAGCATAGACAGCTTCAAAACGGGATTGAATAAACAGATGAATCAGAGGTCCATGAGTGGCTATTAGCCACAAGGTATAGATGGAACACTGTCTGGGGCAGTGGTGCTCTGTATTCTTGATGTTTGGGGGACCACAACAGGAGGACTTCTGGAGTTCTGACCCCACTGGTGGACCTCTGGATGGCACTTTGTTTTTGGCCATTGTGTGACACAGTATTAGACTGCTGATCCAGCATGGCTTCTCTTAAATGTTGTTACCATAGATGCCATAACAGCTTAGACATGGGCCAATGAAGTCACAGGCAGCCCTTAATAGCAGGGGGTATGATTCTTATTTTGTGAATTAAATTTTTAAAGAAACCAGCCATTTCTTTCCTATGCCATTCAAGGAAGGATATGGTGTTAATGTATAATTAGGCATCTCTCCCACTGATTGCCAAAGGTTTTTTATGTACCCATTAACAGATACATCTGAGTAACAGCTATGGAGCAGTAGGAACTTTTGAGCATATGACTCCCAAGAGACTTCTACAGCAAATTACATTTACATGGGGTAGGGGAAAAGTTGGAGGTCATGATAGCTGCATTTGAGACATAAAGTCAAAGAGGATAGCTTAGGTTTCCTTGCTTTCATGTTATTTAATTATTGTTTCTGCCCTACTTGATAAGTATGGTATATGTGAAACATTTACAGTACTACTGCCAGAATATCTATTGATTCTTTCAAAATCTATGACATCCTTAAGGCCATCAAAGAAAAGAGTTAGAATAAATGTCAGGAAAAAGAAAAGCTTGGTCATCCAAACCTTTGTTGATTAATAATCTCTTCTCCTGATAATAAATTTATAATTTAAAGTATCAAGTATTTGAAAGTTTTTATCTCTCACAAACCTCATACTGGGCACTTTTGCGAGTTTCACTCATATTAGACTCCTTGAGAATCAATACTGCACTCTTAAAAAAGGTTTTGTAGATGCTGCAATAAACAAACAATATCAAGGTATAAGGATATGTTCCAAAGCTGAGACTGAAATACAACACGGTGATTATTTCCCACTTTTGAGAACCTACTTCATGACTAATATTGTACTCCCCCCCCCAGCCCTATTTTCTGTTGACTATTATGAGAGGAAATCTTCAAAGATGGTGAACTTATGAAGCAGCTTTATACTGAATCAGAGCAGTATTGTCCTGTCAGACCAGCAGTAGCTCTTCAAGGTCTCAGGCACAGGTCTTTCAGATAACTTACCACCTGATAATTTTAATAGGAGATGCCACATATTGAACTAGGACCTCCTGAATACAAAGCAGGTCCTCTACTACTGAGCTACAATCTTTTACCTTGTTGAGTGAGCTTCTGTAGAGGGAAATCAATGATGGCTGCATCAGTTGTCTCTAGGAATCCTGAAGAACAAAAGCTCCCTAAATACCTTCAATGTGCCCCCCCCAGTTCAGCTGATTAAAAAAAGAAGAAAATAAATGGACTATTGGATTTTGGGAAGAAACTGGGTAAAGAAGAATTAAAGGATTTCCTCCCGCAATGCTGGGTAAAATAGAGGGATGAACAGGAGGGGGCTGTATAACAAAATACCCGAGCTGAAGATATATGTGGAAATTTCTGTTTGGGGTCATTACAGTGATTTTCCAGAATGGTATTAGGAATCTGGGATTCTTATTGAAACTAAACTACCCTTACAAAAGAAATCCATGCTGTTTTTGAGTTGAGGTGCTGCTCCCTGGCTACGGCACGTCCTTGATGCTACTGATTTCTTGACTAATGGTATCTTCCCCTTCCAATCAGATCCTAGCAGTGGAGGAACACAGAACACTTCCAGCCCATCACCTTTGCAGACAAACCACAGAGAGCCATAGCTCTCCTTTCCCCCCTCCTTTGTGGGGTGGAGCTCTTTTGTTCTTTGCAACTCCTGTCTCTGGGAAAATAGAGAGGCAACTTGTTCAGGGCATCACAGAATTCATCCACTTGGCCCAGTTTGCTTGAAACTTGGGGGTTCTTCAGAAGACAGGCATAAGTCACTCTGCTTTAATTCTGGAGTCATTAAGTTGAAAAAAGCCACTCTGGCTGCCCCCCTCCAAAGCCACCCATAAAAATAATGGCAGACCAACAGAAAAGGACGAGGGAGTTTGCAAAGGAAGCCATTTTCACTTTGTGAAAGGAAACAAACTGGGCACAAAAAGGAAGGAGGGCAAATGTAGAATTTTCAATGGAAAGGTAAGACTTTTAATTTTCAGTCAATCACTGTAAGAGCAGGAAAATGCAGACAGTTTTTTAAAATGCCATAGCCAGCCAGAAATTTCCTGCTAGACTGTTGCTTGACTGCTATTTTAGCAATCAGTGGAGAGAACCGAGCCTGCACTGAGAGGCATTTACTTTGGGGGTCTGTAAAATAACCCCCCTTTCTCTTGAATGCTCTTGAAACTGGGGGGGGGGGAGACTTAGACTAGAGGGATGATGTGTGTGTTTTGTACAAGTTAGGTGCCCCTGTCTTTATAAACAGCTGCCCCAGATCCTCATACATGTTTTCCATTGAAAGTGAAACCACATGGATTTGAATCCTGAACCCGTAATGTTCTTTCTGAAAATAAGCAATCATGGTAAAAATCCCCCATCCCAAAGCCCAAATCTGAAGCTGTTTTGGCACACACCCTGAATGAACAAGTTAATTCCTTGTCTGTGAGTTATGGTTTTGCTTAAAAATAACCCCCATTGCTTTACATGTGAAGAAGCATACTCATTCCAGGCCTCCTCATGGTTGCAGTGCTTCTAAATGCAATAAAGACTTCCTAGAGATCTCAGATTCTGAATTGTTATTTATTTCTTCTACAGAGAAAATCTAATATTTCATTATTGTAGATCTTGATCACAGCTCCGAAATGTTCATTCTTTACTGTTATACAGTTGCAGGAAGAAGCCTCTGTCCATCATGAATCTGCAGAACAAGTAGACTGAATATAATTATGGGGAGGGAGCAACCCCTGGGCCTCTGTCTCTATTAATTTCATCTCGGAAGTTCTGCTTGCCAACCAGCACGTGCAAGCAAAGTCTTTGGCTGAGTTCAGACTGGCAGTTTGGCCCGATATAGGCACATTTCACAAATGGATTAAAGGGGCTGGTTCACACAGCCACAGCTGTCAGGCGTTCCCCAGCCATACTCAACCCGTCCTATAACGATTCCATACCGTGTTAAAAAAAGTACCAGGTGAAAGCAGTAGCAAACCCTGGAGAGCGCATTGATCCTGCTTCCCAGAAGTGTGCACGCTAAAAGCCGCAAACAAGCCACATTGCTACGCCTATGCGCATAGGCGCACATAGCCAGAGTGAAAAAAAGCCACTTACAGCTGCGCCTCTGCCAGGAGCGGGCCAACAGCATGAATACTCCCTTGTACCTCCTCCCCGGTATGCTCTTGCATCAGTAGGTGCAGTGCGACTGGGAATCCCCGGCACAACTTGGTCCGGGTCTTTTTGCCTCGCCTCACTCGAGCTTCATACTGACAGACTGTCCTCAGCCTTTGTTTCTTTCACCTGTTGTTGTTGGACTTCATATGGAGGGCAAATCTAGCCTGAGTCTCAGCCTCTGTACCTCCTTTCATCCCTTGTTGATGGCATGTGCAAGCCAAGCTGTTATTTTTACTTCATAGGAGGCAGGCACTGCCCAAGATAAAGCAACGCCTTACAAAAACAAGACTGAGATTTATACAAAATTGTAACACCCTTCCAAAGCCAGTGAGATGGTACAATGACTGACTAGAAGTGTGCACAGAAACATCTATTCAATGGGAAGATGGGCTAACTGTTTTGGTTGGATGATGTCCCAGTCAATTAGATTAATTGCTGCATAACTTTCTCATCTCCTGCTGCCTCCTGCCTAGGAAAATAAAGCCAGATATCAAGGTGCCAGGATAAATAGCTAGATGAAGTTTGGAGGTGCTGCCAAATGTCAGAAATAATGCTGTTCAGATTCATCACACAATAGTTACAAATAGGTGCTTGGATTGGATCTTGTATAGTAAATTTCTGACCACAGATCTGTAAAGAGTATGGTGGTTGCCGGAATGGCTGTCGTCATGGAAGATAGCTAGTTACTTGCCAGAAATACTATACTGGGGCCGTTTCACACTTTCTGACCACTATCCTCACACTTCTGAGGCTTACGCATCTGTGAAAGGGGGAGCCCTTTCTTTGAGGTGCAACTTCCACTGAAAGCATTCTGCATTTTGGCTCAGCATTATCGCCAGCTAGTTTTCTTCATGAAGTGTTAAGCTTCCACTTCTAGAAGGCATTTCAAACAAGTGCTCTCCTATGTGCATTCTTGCTCATACAGTCATGCAGAGAACAGTAATGCTGGCTTTTGTGAACAATTGAATCAGCTCTTACAGTAAGCGGTAGTAATGGTTTACAAAGCTAGGCTATAACACGTTACTGTATTGTGGGCTGACTATTGAACCAACAATCTATGCAAGATAACATAACCTTCAGAGAAATATGCAACTTCTGAGCACCCTGTCTGAAAGTGATGCCCTCTATTACTTTTCCTTTTTTTAAAAAAAGGGGATAGCACATTTAAGACTCTCCAGTGGTCTTCTTTCTAAATTGTCCACAACCTAGACCATATTCCTTGGACTGTTTAAGGAAGGAAGCTTTTCCTAAAAGCAAAACATTCCCTTCTCTTCCAGCTTTGCTGGCACTCAGGCATTCTTCGCACGTAAGTGTTTTGCTTCAAAAGTTTGAAGGAAAGAGACAGAGAAGGGAGACCACATTGCACAGTCCCTGTTGATAAGGTTCAAAGCTGCTGATGCTTCAGAAGCATAGCCAGTCTGTCTCCTTTCCCTCTCTCCTCTCCAAATTCTGGCAGAAAGAACTGTGCTTCCTCTTACTTCTGTTATCTGTTCTTTCACATGCGATAGGGGCAGGAATAGACAGAAAATGTCCGACGTTGTCTGGCCATTTTCGACCTCTTTCACAATGTCACTTGTAATCTGCTTTGCTCAAATGCTTGAATTCCAAAATGTGTATTTGATTGTTCTTATTAAACCACCAGATGCTATAAGGAAACTGTTGGATAGATGCTATTACTTGCTGCTTTGCACACATGCACACTGACACACAAAATCCCCTGGCCATCCCTTACAGAGAGATTGTTATAATTCAATGTCTAGCATCACAGGAGTCTATATATCTGAAAAATATCTTATCAGTATGTGTATATATGTGTGTGTATGTATATATCTCTCCTATATTATAATCCTGTTTTGGGGTGGCAAGATTCCATGCTTGCTCTCAGCCATTAGCACATCAGCCGCCACTCAAAAGTACTCACATGCCATTGGCCGGGTGCTGGGTCTGCACCTCTTCCCCGCCCACTCCCCCTTCAGCCACTCTGTCCTGTCAGTATTCCTGGCAAATGGCTTTCCCTCTTGACAAAGACGCTTCTCCTGTTTGGGACTAACTTTCCCCTCAGTGGCTGTTGGTAGGTGTCACAAAATGGCAGTTACCTGTGTTTGTAAAATGGCTGTGGTTATTTGTTTCCCCCATAAGGTTTAATTGAGCTGTAGTTCCAGAGAGGGGCCTGCAGGAGTATCATTCACTGGGTTGAATGGGGCTTCCTAATCTGCTGGCCTACAGTTCCCAGCTGCCTCAAGGCCAAAAAGTGCAGGAAAACAGGGACGGTCCAAAGGCAGTCTTCGTCCCTGGGAGGCAACAGAAATTCAGTCACTCCACAGGCGGCTGGACTGAGGAATGAATGGAAGTTTCCCTGCTGTCTTGGGCAAGAGAGAGAGCCTGAAGTACAGGTAACCCTACAAACTCCAGAGGTAGAGACTATTGTGTGTA
>NW_015161947.1:3082686-3083941 GCF_001447785.1 Gekko japonicus | reverse complement strand
ACCCCTGCTGATTTATGTCCTGTTGGTTCATGGTGTCTGCTTACTCCTACAGTGTGTGTGTGCTCCATAACTGTATAAATAGTTAAATACATTCTTTAATTTGGGCTAATAATCTGTGTTGTGCTCTGACCACATAGTCTCCCCTGCTCTGCACAATACCAAAGGGAGGGGGTAGCCCAGGGAAGCAAGGAAAGGCCAGACCCTTGGGTTGCCAACTTTCCAGGGATCCCCCAAATATTGGGGATTCCATCTCCAAATAGGGAGATTCGGCCAGAGGGGTCTCACTGTCCCTCTAAAAAGGCAGTGACGATTCTGTGAGTGGTGGCAGTGAACTTAAGGAGTGAGATACGAGGGCGGGAGGCAAACGGATGAATTTGTAAACTGGAGCCCGTTTCGCCGTGGTAGGCAACCAAGCTTGGTTCAGACAAAGGAAACCCTTTGCAGGCCTTTGTGAGGAACTCATTGGGGCCAGTCCTGACTAGGGTTGCCAGCTCCAGGTAGGGAGATTCCTGGAGATTTTCTGGTGGAGTCTATGGAAGCCAGGGTTCCATAGGGGAGGGGAGAGGCCTTAGCTAAGGAGAATGCCATACAGCCCACCTTCCAAAGCAGTTATTTTCTCTGGGGGGGGTCCGTTGTGTGGAGTTCAGTTGTGATACCTGGTGATCTTCAGGCTCCACCTGGAGGTTGGCTACCCTAGGTGTAGCAGTCAGTGCTTCAGAGCAGGGTCTTTGAGATCCAGGTTCTTGCTGTAGAAGCTGAGTGGGTGATTTTGGACCAGTCACAGACTTTCAGCCTAACCTACCTCGCAGGGTTGTTGTGCAAGTCAAAAGGGGGAGAGGAGAATGATGTAAGCTGTTTTGGTTCCCATTGCAGAGAAAGACTACTTTTCCTCCTGGGAAACCATTGTTGTCAATGTCCAGGTGAGGGCTGGAGATCACTCAGAATTAAAACTGCTCTCCAGATGGCAGAGATCAGTTCCCCTGGAGAAAATAGTGGATTCTGTGGCATTCAGAGCTTCAGAGCATGGAAAATGGTGGACTCTGTGGCAAGATATAGGGTTGCCAACTCCAGGTGGGAGATTCCTGGAGATTTGAGGGATGGAACCTGGAGAGGATGAAATTTGAGGAGGGGTGGGACCTCAGACAGGTACAATGCCATAGACTCCACCCTCCCAACCAGCCATTCCCTTCTGGGGAACCACTGTTGCCAATCTCAAGAGAGGGGTGGAAATCACTCAGAATTACAACTGACCGGG
>NW_015161947.1:3031934-3082530 GCF_001447785.1 Gekko japonicus | reverse complement strand
AGATGCAAAGCTGAAATCAGAGGGGCAGATAATGGCAGGTTGATGCTTGGCTGGGAAGGAGATAGGGTTACCAACTCCAGGTTGGGAAATTCATGCAGAATAGAGGGGTGGAGCTTGGAGAGAGTGAGGTTTGAGGAGGGGTACAATGCTATAGACTCCACCATCCAAACTAGCCATTTCTTCCTGGGTAACAATTGTTGCCAATCTCCAGGTGAGGTCTGGAGATCACTCAAAATTACAACTGCTCTTCAGGTAGCAGAGATCAGTTTCTCTGGAGAAAATGGTGGACTCTGTGTCATTATACCTTGCTGAGGTCGCCACAGCACATTGACACTGAGTGCCCAAGGCCTTGGCACTCTCCCAGAGCCTCTTTCTAGAGCTCATTGTATTTATTTCCACAACGGGCCTTATTCCTAATATGTGTGTGTGTGTGTGTGTGTGTGTGTGTGTGTGTGTGTGTGTGGGTCTCTTGATGATATCCAGGATTTTCTGGGATACTGGTAAATGGGTCCCAAAAAATCCTGGAAACATTCAAGATTAACTGAGGTCCTGGTCACACGAGCGAGTTAATCTGGGGGGGGGGGGGGGGGAGGCTTTTTGCTTTGGAGCAAAATGAAGCATGGTAGCTCAATCAGACATTCCTCCAAGGCTCCGTGCTCAGGCCATCAGCTGCCAATCACACGTTGATGGTGAAGCATGGCAAAGAAGGGCAAGGCAGTTCAGCGGTAATGCGTTTTGTGCGTGTGTGCAGTTCCGTGTTTGCACGCATACCACGGAGGCATTAAAAAAAAATCCGGTGGGATGCAGACGGGCACCAGATGTGATGGGATACCAGCGCTTCTGCAATCAGATGCCCACCCATGCCGCATGTTTTCCGGAAACTAGTGCACATTCCCAGGTATCTTTTTACTCCACATCTTCGGCAGGGTGATACAGGTTGCCAACGGGTGCGGGACACTTGCCAGATGTTTTTGTGTGATCGCACCTGTAAAATCTGCCCAGCATTTGTCCCTATCACGCAGCTAATTTTGTGTGTGACCGGGACCCAGGAGTAGCAAGAGCCATCATTTGAAGGCTCCTAGGATCCCCCCCCCCCCGGCATATCTGTGTCTTCTCAGGCTTGGTATTGGATTGTTTGGTTTATTATTCTTATATTGTGCCCTTTAAATTGTTTTTGTTGACTTTGCAAAGTTGCCTTCTTTGCTCAAGTTACTTTGTGTCAGGTTGAGGCTTTTATTGTGTCGGTAGATTCTCAGGTTTGACATTGCTGTAGATTTTTAAGTTGTATATTAGCTTGATTCTCTGATTTTACATTTGTTAAGATTGCAGCAGTGTTCCTGTTAAGTTTGGCTTAGTTGATTTTTGATTTCTACTTTGGTATGGATTCTCAGGTTTAAAACGTTTTTTCCCCTATAGAAGTCAATGGAGGACCGCTAGGGGCATCTTGTTCGGGTCCAATTCTCTTGAAAATTGGCGGTTATTTAAAGGACAGGCATCAGCAGGTCCTCTGTGATTTTGGTGCCAGCAGTTTTAGAAAGAGCCCCTCCACACACCCCTCCCTAAAAATATTATAATAGAGCTGAAAAATATCAATCCTGAAAGAAAAAATCTGAATACCAAACCAGTATTTTGGGAACCTAGAAAACCCCTAATACCAATATTTTTCAGTTGCTTAAGACCAATGATCCATCTAGTCCAGCATCCTGTCACATGGTGGCCAACCAGTTCCTCTGGAGGGCCCACAACAGGCATAGGAAGCAAAGGCCTTCCCCTGATGTCATCTCCTGGCTATGGGAGACAACGAATTAGTGCCTTTGAATGTGAAGGTTCCCGAGTCACCATGACTTATAACCTATCCTCCATGAATCTATCTAGTCCCCTTTTAAAGCTGTTTATTCCTGTGGCCATCACTACATCCTCCGGCAGTAAATTCCACATTTTTATCTCTGTGTAAAGTAGTGTTTCCTTTTGTCCATCCTGAACCTACTGCCCCTCAGTTTCACTGGATGCCATCAAGTTCTAGTATTTTGGGAGAGGGAGAATATTTTCTCTTTGTTGACTCTCTCCACCCCATGCATAATTTTATAAACTTCTATCATCCCCCCCCATGTCTCTTTTCTAAACTGAATGGTCCCAAACTCTTCAGTGTTTCCTCATAGGAAAGGTGTTCCAACCCCCTAATCATCTTGGTTGCCCTCCTTTGAACTTTTTCCAGCTCTGCAGTGCCTTTTTTGAAATATGGTGACCAGAACTGTACACAATATTCCAAATGAGGCTACGTACAAGGGCATTATAATATAGGCCCTTTTATTTTCAATCCCTTTCCCGTCCCAAAAGAAGCAAGACCCGCCCCAAGGCGCCTGGAGATTGACCACCAAGAAGAACACCTGAAGCCCGCTGGAAAGAGCCAACAAGAGCTGCCTGGGTGCTGGTAGGCAAACACTTCCCCCAGTTAATGTGGCCCTAGGTAGGAAATTAAAATCGTATGTAAACCGCTCAGAGACCCTTCGGGGTTCGAGCGGTATATAAACTGAAAGTTAAATAAATAAATAAACATAGAGTTTGCCCTTTTTCACTGCTACAGCACACTGGGGTTGACACATTCATTGAGCTATCCACTATGACCCCAAGATTTTTTTCCTTCTCAGTCTCAGCAAGTTCAGATCTCATTAGCCTATATGAGAAGCTGGAATTTTTTGTCCCAATGTGTGTCACCTTACACTTACCAACACTGAATTTCATTTGCCACATTGTCACCCACTCACCTAGTTTGTGGAGATCCTCTTGGAGTTCTTCACAGTCAGCCTTGTTTTTCACCATCCTGAATAATTTTCTGTCATCTGCAAACTTGGCCACTATACTGCTCACCCCTAGTTCCAGATCATTTATGAACAAATTAAATCATACTGCCCCAATACCGATCCTTGTGGGACCCCACTGCTTAATCCGTAAGAGAACCTGTCCTCTTATCCCATGACTGCTAAGTTTACTCAGGAGTCTTTGGTGAGGTACCTTGACAAAAGCCTTTTGAAAGTCCAAGTATATAATGTCTGCTGGATCACCTTGATATCCAGATCTGAAAAATACCATTTTTTAAAAGCTACACATCCATAATTTAGACCAATTCCAGCAGTTCTGACTTCCTGATCTCTTATTTAATTTAAATCTAAGCATATGTAGAGTTCAGAACGGTATGAATAGAGATTAGAACTGTACTAGAATGGAGTAGCCCAGGAGGGTACCATTGTAATGTACTATGATTATAATCTATGACAATGACGAGCATAGCTATCACCTGTTGTTACTGCATTGTCTCATACCTTGTAATCCACCTTCAGTAATGTTTATAGTATACTTTGTTTTAGATAGTTTGCTGCTCACATTGTTCCCTAATTCTGTAATACTAGTCCTATTGCATGTTTATTGGCTGTCTTTTGCAGTCTGATTGCATGATAGTTCTGAAAGTGGCTTTACCTAAAAAGGTAAGACAATTACATGACTATAACAACATATAAGAAAACTCTGAATAGAGATTTGAAAGGATCAGGCTAGACTGGGCCATCCAGGTTAGGGCATTTATTCACTACCTACTTCTGTCTAGTGGCAAATGTTTTTGTTAAGTCGCTCGCTTAACAAAAGAGTCGGAGAGTGATTCAGCAAGAACACAACTTTATTCTTCAACTCGAACACAACTCCAATACGGATCAACATCTGATAGCCAGAACAGCCTTTACATTACAGCTGTCCTGCTTTTAAACATTCCCGGCTAATGTAGCCACACCCACTGTACAAATACCAACCAATAAGGTTGTTCACATAAGGACCAATCACGGATGTTCCCGCTCAGGGAGCTTGCTAGAAGGTGATTGGTTAGGTGCTTCCTGGGCTAGTAACACGATTGGATGGATTTGGATCCTAGCCCAGGACGAAGCTTAACGTTGTACTTCAATTAGATGTTTCACAACATATCATGCATTCAAGGCAGCTTTGAATACACTACAGTTTTCTTTCAATGGAATGGGAATTGGCCCTCCCCCCAGTCCAAAGAAAGGAACAGACACCCGATTGGGTTTAACAATGGGCCACTTTATTGAGTATTTACAACTTTTGTGGCAAGGGCAAATCCCAAGTATGGAAATAGGCCAAGGCCATGGGTTATGCCAGACCACCTCCTTGCTGGGTGAGCCTCCTTTGCCCTGGATGTGAGCCACCCCTCTGGCTCACCACTGGCCAGCATAGCAAACAAAGTGCTACCCTGGAGAAGAAGAGAAGAGATTGGATTTATATCCTGCCCTTCACTGCCCAAAGGTGTCTCAGAGCGGCTTACAAACTCCTTTCCCTTCCCCTCCCCACAACAGACACCCTGTGAGGTAGGTGGGGCTGAGAGAGCTCTGACAGAAACTGCTCTTTTTCAAGAACAGCTCTTATCAGAACTACGGCTTGCCTAAGGTCATCCAGCCAGGTGCAAGTGGAGGAGTCAGGAATCAAACCCGGTTCTCTCAGATTAGAGTCCATGCACCTAACCACTACACCAAACTGGCTCCCCCCAGGTCACAAAACGTAGAGGGGAGAGGCCTAGCTAGGGCAGTCCCAAGTCAGTCCTCATTCCCTGCCACAAAACCCACAGGCTGAGCCTGAAGGACCCCTTAACCCCCTAAAAGGAAAGTGCCATATGGTGCTCACCGGATCCATTTTCCCTTTTCCTGCTTAGGACTTTGTGCCCACCAGGCAGCCTAAAGCCACCCACAGCCCTTGCCGCAAATCTTCCAGAAATATATGATTACCCTTTTTGGATTGGTGTACACTATCACCCCTGTACAGGTCAGCCAATTCAGCCTGTATTACCCCAATCTGCCCACCATTGCCTTCCCCAATTCCCTTTTCACCTTCCAGTGAGCCCTGTCCAAACATGGATTCTCCACACCACACCACACATGATGTGGCACAATAGCAGACCGCACAATCTGCATACCAGGCCACCTGTTCCTGATGAGCTCCAGCTCAGTCTTTGCCTGAATCACCAGGACTTTTTCTTTTACAAGGCTGAGAACATTTCCACCCAAGCAGCTCAACAATACATTAGGCAAAGGCCCCCACTTGCCCTCGAACAGAAATGGGAGGAGGCCAGGCCACCACAAGCCTCATTGCCCCAACCACTCAACTGAAGCAAACTTGCTGAGCCCCAGTTGCAAACCAATGGCTCTCCTCCAATGCTCCCTCTAAGCTGTGGAGTCTTGTGAGCAAAAATTCTACTTTGTGAGGCACTTGGCATTAAAGTTGTGAGTGAGCACTTAGGCTACTGCATAAATTAGTTTGCTCTGGAGCCATCCTTCCTAAACTAAGACAAAAATATGTGAGCCAGAGGCTAAAAAACTGTGAGCTAGTTCACACTAATTCAGCTTAGAGGAAATACAGGTCTCCTCCTGTCCCAGTGGGCCACCCAAAACACCATAATGTGGCTGCAAATGGTGACTCTTCACCTCTCATGGTGGCCAGCCAGACCTAGAAAGAAAAAACAATTAACAGCAGAACACCAATCCCTTATAGAGTATTAAGAAGATGAACATAAGACTTGTAGCACTGCGACCTCCAACGGCCCAGCCATTGAATGTCTGGGGCTGAATAGCCCGCAGCAGCTGCCGTGGAGGCTGCCCCAATCTGAAAAGGAGCGAGTTCCATACCGAAACCGGAGCCGCACTTTAATCCCCATAGGCTCCACCATCCACAGTGATGCTGGAACGCTGGCATCACTGGCCACATGCTCCTTCCTCCTTCTGGGGATGCAAAGCAGCCCATGACTGCTGCCAGGTCCCACGGCCAGAAGGAGCCAAAAATAACCTCCCAAGCCATGGCTGGCCATGCCACAGATTTAGATTTTCCTAGAAAACCTTACACATGAAAAATATCCACATGCTATATGATATCTGCCAGTAAAACCTTGCTAATTTCAAGTCTTGACTGATTTCCCACAAGCCACTGCTCCGCCCTTGCTCTTCCTTTTCCCCCAATTGTATGTGTCAATTTCCCACTACTTGCTGCACAGCCGCATTTTGACCCATAGCTTCACTTAATTTCCCCCGTGTCTTTTCGATCCTCAGAATCAAAAAGACGTGGGGGAAATCAGGTGAAGCTGTGGGTCAAAATGTGGCTGCACAATAAGTAGTGGGAAATTGACATATACAATCAGGGGTGGGGGGGAAGGAAGCACGAGGGCGGAGCAGCGGCTTGTGGGAAATCAGTCATGGTCTTTTAGTGCCAAAGGAGTGAACATTTAAAGGAAAAAAATGTGCATGAATACTACATTCACATACTATGTTAACATTCTAGTTGTTCAATGTTCAAAGAAGGGTTAATCTAAAATAACTCATCCGTTTTCAAACTAGTTTTCATATTTGTGAAATTTGGCCCCAGTTTTCTCCCCCATCCCCCCCCCCCGCTCTTTTCTCAAGATATTTGTTCTAACTTTTTTTTTAAAAAAAATGGCAACTGCAAGCTGATGGTGTCCTTACAGAGTGTCATCAGGCTTCATGATTTGCTGCATAAAAGTGTGAATCAGCACATCCCGCTACACTGTTTGTACTGTAGCACCATTTCGGCTGCTGTCATGATCCTGTTTACAGAAGTTATTGATGCCTGCCCACTGCACTTTTTGGGAATTCTCCATTCGAAAGAATGAGCCCCCAAATTCTGAATAAAATACCGGGGCTTTTCAAAAAACACGAAATGAAGAGAGTATTTTGAGAGTATTTCTGTCCTCTTGTGTGGACCTTTTGCAGGGCAAAATCTAAACTCTGAACACTTGATTTGTCTCTGGCTATAATTCATACAAACGTTGAAAATTTTGCCTATTTCTCACATAGCTTGCTATGTCCTCACCATTCCCATCACTCACAGGAGGAGATGCATCAATATTCACTTAATATAAGTATGAAATGTTAATCACATGGATACATGGGGATGGGTTCAGATGAAACTTTCTGCTCGTGCAAGACACTTCTGTCAGTGGTACATGACTTTTCCTGCCTCTGTCCTTCCACTGCAGCCCACCGATCTTCCCAAAACATTTATCCTGGGAGACAGGGGACCCTTAGGAATGGCATGAGGGGTGAACTGGAAGGCTGTAGCAGGAAGAGGCATTGGTGTAAATCACTTCTCCCTTTCTATTAGCAGAAAATTTAGTCAGGATCCAACCCATGGAAAGCAGTAGAGCAGTCTTTTCCTGACAATTGATATTAATTAATTTTAGGAGGCTTAAACCATTTTTATCTTGGTCTAGGAAGGGTTTCTCCACTGAACGATGACAATCCCTGCACTATGAAGTTCTCAAGTGTAAGATGCATCTTTGCGGAGAGCTTTCATTTCAATCAATGTAAGAACATGCTCTCTAGGTATATATGTATGCATAATGTAGATTCTCCAAGGTAACTTACTGATAGGATGGACCGATATTAATCTATAGTACTCATAAAGCCAGACTCACCAGAACAGCCTGTCATTTTACAGAAAAATGCAGACAGTTTCACAAGCATACTAATTCTTCTGTATATGAATGGTTGGGGGGGATACCCTGAATATCTGAGTAATCAGATTAGGGGGTCAGTGGTACTGTCATAATATAACAGGCTTCTAATGTGAATGATCTCTGCTTATGATATTTATTCTTATTAACAAGTGAGAGCCTTTTTGTCCTGCAATTATTGCTCCATTTGCAATGAAAAATAAGATGTATTCTGAGCTTTTGTGCCACTTTTTTCCTTTGTATCATCAGCATTCAGGGCAAGACTAGCCATCTGGGGAAATTACCCGGTAGGCCGTTACCTTCGAGGGTCACTGGTGGCCAAGAGCAAGCAGAGCCAAGCTCTGAAACTCTGCCAGTGCCTGGGGAGGGGGGACCTGGCTCAGACCCTTCATTGGCAATGGTAATTGGTGTCAGCTCACCGATTGTCTCCTCCCACACTTCTGCTAATTTACAAGAGGAAGCAACTGGTGAACTACTGCCAACTGATGCTGCTGAGCGGTTCCTGCAGTGCTGGCTTAGCAGCACCATAGGGGCTTCTCAGTTTGGCTTGCTGCAGGCCCATTTTTACTTCCTAGTCTGCTCCTGCCAGAATTCTTCAGATGAAGCAGCTGAAACCTAGTCATTGCTACTGGCACAGGCTCAGAAGGTGATCTCTTTAGCCCCTTGCCTAATCTCAAGGAATCTGCCCCATTTGTTGAAACTGACTCGAGCTTTTTGTGAATGAGAAGGTAATTTGCAGAACAATATAATACTGTGAATCCTGCAACCAGATCACGATCAAGTCACCAGTTATTATTATTATTACTATTTACTTTATTTATATGTTACTTTTCTCCCCAAGAAGGACCCAAAGTGGCTTACAACATACACCGTAAACATTTCATCATGACTTTCTGGGGACAATCTTATTTCTTCTTAAAAAACTAACCAACCAACCAATGTTCCCTATAAGCTGTGGAGCCTTGTGAGCAAAAATTCTACACTGGCCCCTGCCACACGGCAGGGAAAACACCCGGCAAAGCATGGCTAAATAGGGCCGCACCAAAAAAGAGATGTGCGGGCGGAATCCCATGGATCCCGTGCACCGTGCGCCGTTGCTCCCCGGCACGATCAGATGCCGGGGAGGTAGGGACGCTCGGGAGGGGGAGGCTGCTGAACTGCGCATGCTCACGCATGCGCAGTTCGGCTGGGGGCCGGGGATGCGCCGGCGGCAAGACGCGCTGCCGATCCCACGGCCAGCGATGATACGGACCAAATGGATGAACCACCTAGGTAGGTGGTTCAGTTTTGAAGCGATTCATCGGGGGGAAGGGCTGGATCGGAGACAGGAGCGCAACGCCAGCCAGATGTTGACGTGGGATCGCGTCCGTTTGCTACGCTTCCAATCCGGCTCACTCCCGGCCCAAAACGCCTCGTATGAACACGGCCTTTGTGAGCTCCTGGCATTAAAGTTGTGAGCAAGAGATTTGTCTACTGCGTAAATTAGTCTGCTCTGGAGCCATCCCTCCTGAGCTAAGACAAAAATGTGTGAGCCAGAGGCTAAAAATCTGTGAGCTAGCTCACACTAACTCAGCAGAGGGAACACTGCAACCAACCATCATGTGCCAAGCAAGCCACTCATTTCAAGAATCCTGCATATTGCCTTGAGGAACTGAATGAAACATAAAGCAACTTGTGGTTTTAAAAATCCCAGGATTTGGCCCTGACCTGGATAGCCCAGGCAAGGCCAGTCTTGTCATATCTTAGAAACTAAGCAGGCCCCGGGCATTAGTAAACCAGAGGTGTATACCTTTCTTGGACCTATAGCTGTTAATGTACCTACTAAAGTACATAACATGTAGGACTGTGACGCAGGCCATAGATGTGATGCAGGCCAAACTAGGACTGAGTCGAATTGAACCTGATGAACCAACCCAAATCCCTCCCTTCTTTCTATCTCTGGGATCAGGAAGCTCTCAGAAGTCAAGGGAAGCTAGGTTCAGATACCTTATCTGTTTAAACTCTGATAGTGGCACCACTGATTCCTGGAATGTATAAACACCCTCTAAGGCAAAAGTCATGTACAGGGTTATTGGTACCAGAAAGGCTACAGCACCAGCAGAGTCCTGAAGCCTCCTGGGAAACAGAACCAAAGATGCAGCTATAATTTACTATAGAGATTAAAGTACCATAGGTTTAGCAGGGGACTGAGGTTCATTCCAGGCTCTAATTCCGCAACATTAATCATCAGAAGAGTGCTGCTATAGAATCATAGAGTTGGGAAGGGCCATACTAGTCCAGGGGTGGCCAAACTGCAGCTCGGGAGCCACATGCAGCTCTTTCACACAGTCTAATTTAATGTCAATAAAAAGCAAATTTGCATATTTTTCAATAAAAATGTGTGTGTAATATTTATTCATGTCTTGCGGCTCTCAAACATCTGACGTTTATTCTGTGTGGCTGTTATGTTAAGCAAGTTTGGCCACCCCTGATCTAGTCCAATCCCCTGCTCAATGCAGTATTATCCTAAAATATCCCTGGCAAGTGTTCATTCAACTGTTGCTTGAAGACTGCCAGCGAGGGGGAGCTCACCATACCCCCCAGCCAGCCGATTCCACTGCTGAACTACTCTTACTGTTAAAAAAAACATTTTTCCCCTAATACTCAGCTGGTATCTTTCTACCTGTGATTTAAACCCATTATTCTGAGTCCTATCCTCTGCTGCTGCTCCCTGCCCTCGTCTTTCAAATACTTCAAGAGAGCAGTCATGTTCCCCCTCAACCTCCTGTCCTCCAGACTGAATATTCCCAAGTCCCTCAGCCTTTCTTTGTAGAGCTTTGTCTCCAGCCCCCTGATCATCTTCATCGCTCTCTTCTACAACTGCTCCATTCTGTACTCTTCCTTTTTGGTGCAACCTGAACAATGCAGTGTACAGAGAAACGATGACATCTCATGATTTGAATGTTATGCCTCTGTTGATACGCCCCAATACTGCATTAGCCCTTTTGCCACTGCATCGCACTGACTGCTCATATTTAGCTTACAGTCCACCTGTATCCCAGGATCTTTTTCACATACTACTCCAGGGCTCTTTTTGTAGAAAAAGCCCAGCAGGAACTCATTAGCATAATAGGCCACACCTGACAGCAGGTACTCATTAGCATATTGGGCCACACCCCTGACAGCACAGCTCATTAGCACATTAGGCCGCACCCCCATGTTACCAGAAGTGTGGTTATCCAGCCACTCCCACCTTTTGCTTGTTATTCTGTTTACCTTGTTTGTTGTCAAAACCCAGGGCTTTTTTGTAGCAGGAACTCCTTTGCATGTTCGGCCACACATCCCTAATGTAGCCAATCCAAATGAGTTTCTGCTGTTGGGTGTGGCCTATTATGCTAATGAGTTCCTGCTGGGCGTGGCCAACTTGGGAGCCAGCCGGAACTCCGGTCCTGTGCGTTCCTGCCCAAAAATAGCCCTGCTACTACCCATCCAGTATGCATGCTTCTCATTTTTTGTAGAACTCTGCATTTATTCTTGTTAAATTGCATCTTATTCATATCCACCCACTTTTACAGTGTGTTTAGACCTTGTTGAAGTCTATGTCTTCTGGTGTGCTTGCTACTCCTATCAATCTGGTGTCATCTGCAAATTTAATGAGTAGCCCCTTCATACCCTCATCCAGATCATTTATTAAAATATTGAAGAGCACCAGGCTCAGAATTGAGCTCTGTGGCACACCACTGGATACTTCCCTCCAATTAGATGAAATGCCCTTGACAACTACTCTTTGGGTATGGTTTTCCAACCAGTTCCCTATCCACTTTACTATCCTAGAGTCCAGTTCACAGTCCTCCAGTTTACCCAGCAGAATATCATGGGGAACCCTGTCAAAAGCTTTACTGAAATCCAAGTAACAACATCAACAGCATTCCCACAATCTAGTAAGCTCATCACTTGATCTAAAAAGGAAATGAGTTTGGTCTGTCAGGACCTGTTGGGGAGAAATCCATGTTGAGTAACTTGTATCATTAAGTTGTCCTTCAGATGCTCACAGACTGACCCCCTTAAAATCTGCTCCAGTATCTTCCTTGGGACCGAGGTCAGACTGACTGTAGTATCCTGGGTAATCTTTCCTCCCTTTCTTGAAGATAGGGATAACATCTACCCTCCTCCAGTCTTGTGGCATATTCCCCATCCCCCAAGAAGTCTTGAAGATGATCGACAAAGTCTCTGCAAGCTCTCTAGAAAGTTTTTTGAGCACTCATGGGTGCACACCAAAAGGTCTAGGCTGCATGCGAAATGAAGTAGGGAATTGATTTTTTTAATAATCCCCACAGTTGTGTAGTGCATCTGGAGTGGCTACACAGCCTGAGAATTATCATCCCAGGTTACAAGGTGGCTCTGGATATTTAATGCATGGATCTGTGATGCAGAGGGTCTAACTGATATCAGCAGGGGCACAGGATACATAGAGACCTCTAGACCCCTTAGTACTCCTAATGATAGCACAATGAGAGCACCAGGCTTTTGACATAAGTAAATGAGAACATAAAGTAGCAATGCTTGATCAGTCCAATGGTCCATCTAGTTCAGCACCCTGTTTTCAACTGTAAGCAGATGCCACAGGGAAGTCTGTAAGGCCTACAGACAACAGCCCTCACCTGCTGACTGCTTCTCAGTATTTGCCTTTAACAATCCAGTGCCGATGGTACATCTGTCCTCCATAAAACTGCCCAACCTCTGCTTAAATCCATATAAGCCATAGGCTATTACCATATATCATGGCAATGAGTTCTCCGAGTCTGTAAGGGATGTGTGAACTAGTACTTCCTTTTGTCTATCTAGAATCTAGAACCAATCAGTTTCATGAGGTAACCCTGAATTCTAGTATTAAATGAGAGGGAGAAAAGTTTCTGTCTATCTACTTTCTCTACACGTGCATGATTCTGTAGACTTCTATCAAGTAGCCTTTTTTTCTAACCTCAAAAGGCCCAAATGCTTTAGCTTTGCGTCATAGGGCAGGTGCTCTGATCCTGTGATAATTAATTACTCCTTTCTGCACATTCTCCAGCTGTTCAATATTCTTTTTGAGAGTATTCCAGAATCCAGTTATGGCCTGATAATTCCTAACTTGATGTACAGAGAGAAGGGCATTTGATCCACTCTTTGATGGCCACAGTAAATTCGGAGGCAAACTGCTATCAAGGATTATAGTAGGCTTCATTTTCCTTATTGTTTTGTTTCATACTGTGTATTATGTTCTGTTTACTTAAGAAGACCCTCCACCTTTCTGAGTGTCTATAGTTTACATTGACCTAACTGGAAGTACTGGACAAACATGCTGATGTACTAGATCATTGCCAACTAGGGATGGGCACGAACCCCCCAAAAAACAGTTCGGTTCAGAATTCAGGGCAGTCCCAGAACTGAACCCCAAACTGAAAGGGCCCAACCTGAACCAAGCCAGTCCGGTGAGTTCAATTCCCCCTTTCTGCTGCCCCTGGGAGAAAGGGGGTCGGGACCTTCCACCTTTCTCCCAGCTGTGGTTTGCTGGGGCCAGGAGAAAGTGAGGGAATGCTCAGGAAGGGTTAAATGACTGCCAGCCATTCAACCTGTTGGTTTCACTTCCTCCGCTTTGAGGGGGAGCAAAACCAAGGGGTTTAATAAGAACATAAGAGACGCCAATGCTGGATCAGGCCAAAGGCCCATCCAGTCCAACACTCTGTGTCACACAGTGGCCAGAAATAACAGTGCCATCAGGAGGTCCACCAGTGGGGCCAGGACATTAGAAGCCCTCCCACTGTTGACCCCCCCCCCAAGCACCAAGAAGACAGAGCATCACTTGCCCCAGAGCCCCTAGCTATACCTTGTGGCTAATAGCCACTGATGGACCTCTGCTCCATATGCTTATCTAATTCCCTTTTGAAGGTTTAATGGCTCATAGACATTTAAGCCTAACAGCTGAGCAGGTTTGCTGGTCAGCTGTTAGGTTCAAATGGCTGGCAGCCATTTAACCCATCAGTTTTGCTTCCTCCCGCTTCAAAGGTGGAGGCATGAAACCAAGGGGTTTAATGGCTCATAGCCATTTAACCCTAACAGCTGAATGGGTCTGCTAGTCAGCTATTAGGTCTAAATGGCTGCTAGCCATTTAACCCCCTGCATTGAAGAGTTTAAATGAATAGCAGTTACTTAACTCTTTGGTTTCAATCTCCCCCCTTTGAGGAGGGAAGCAAAACTGAAGGGTTAAATGGATGCCAGCCAGCCATTTAAATCTAACAGCTGACCCACAGACCCTGCATCACTGGGCCTGGACAGCTGAATCAAACTGGCCACAAATCTGGTAAATGTTCAGGGAAGGGACCTTCCCAAAACATCGGTGAGTGAACTCCAAACCAGCCCAAGTTTGGTCCAAATTTTGGTTTGTGAACTGGTTCTTGCTGATCCGCATTGCCAATCCTGTTGCCAGCCACCAAATGGGAGATTTGGAGAAGTGGTACCTGGGGAGGATGAGTTTCAGAGGAATGTGATGTCACTTCCAGGTGATGCCCTAGGAATATCCCAAACCTCTGTGGTCTTTTCCAAAGAGATTGAGGAAATTTGTAGAGTGACATGGAAGATGTGACATTATTTCATGGTGGAGGGTTGATGGATGTGGTGTCACTTCTTGGCAGCACTCTAGGAATCCCCTAATCTCTATGGCTTTTACCATATAGATAGGAAAAAATAGCTAGAATGTCACCATTGATGCCATTCTTCCCACTTCCCCACCTTGCTACTCATATTATCAAGGACAGGGACTGAGAGTGGGGGCAGATTACCTGCTGTCACTGAGCAGATGTTACAATGACACCCCCTATCTACAGTTCATACATTTTCTTTTCCACCTTTCCTTTAGCTGGGAGAAGGGTTCAACTAAATTTGTTGGCCAGGGACAAATGAATTTTCTCTGAGAATCACAAAAAGTATACAATAATCTTCATGGATATTGCAGAATGAAAAGCTTTAATCCTGACTTTCACATGCAGGACAAAAATAGGAGTGAGTCTGCTAGAACTGAAAGAGGCTCACATTCACTAAGTATATGTTTCTGAATATAGTCAGAATAGAGATGAATTAGAAGAGCACCAAACCACTGAAGAAGCTGAGATGCAGACTTGGAGTTGATATAGTCTCAGTCTCAATTTTCAAAGCTGTATGATGAGCTAAACAGGCAAAATCCCAGCACAAATAGAGAAGTAAACATTTAGAGATGTCTGGGAATGCATATAGCTGAAATGAATACTTGAAACAATGTAAATATTCATTGGGTTGAGGGGTTTTGACGGATATTTGCAAAATTTGAATTATAAATTTACATCCCATTCACAAACCGTTCATATGAAATTGCTGGGGAATTGCTTTAAGGGGACAAAATTGTACATTAGTTTAAAGTGTGATGTGCTTATTTGAAAGTTCCAAATGCATTATTTTTTTAATTCTCCAATTCTGTATCTCATCATCAGTTCATTAGTTTCACATGATACAAGATGAACCTATTAACAGAGACCATTTCATTAAACTTTCCACGTATTGAATTTTATATTTGTTTGGGAGCTGCGCTGTCTTGAAATCTTACATGGGAAATCTTGATTAATTACTGCTGGGGAGAAAATGACTCCTGGCTGTCTATCAGTTGGTGAGTTCTGTGCAGGGGTCATTTCATAGAAAAAGAGCTAGGGGAACTCATTAGCATAACTCATTAGCATATGCCACACCCCCTGACATCAGGGGCCCGGCGGTGGACCTGCAAGGCCAGCGGGAGTGCGAGGAAGCCCCGCCAAGGCCCTCCCTGGCCCCAGGCAGGCAGGGGTGGGGAGAGGCGGGGAGGAAGCAACTTACCCTCCCTCTTCTCCTGCCTCCTCCTGGCTGAATGAGGGCTGGAAGCGGGGCGGCTGGAAGCAGGGGCGGGGCTTCGTCATGTGCCCCACCCCCCTGCACCTCACCCGGGGGAACTGCATTCCCCCTGTTCCCCCCCGAAATGACCTCTGGTTCTGTGGAACCAGAACCCACATTCAGTGGCAGAGAGGAGATTTCAGACATTCAGGAAGCACAAAGGCCTAAGAAGCACCAAGTCTTTCCCTGGCCCTTTGTCTTCAGGGATCGCTCAAACCCTCACTGAATCACGACTCAAGTGGGGTGTCACCTGACACTGCCACCGCTCTTGATTTAGGTTCCCTTGAGAAGGCCCAGAGTACCCTCCCAAGACCTTCAGACCTCCCTTTAGGCTGAATAACAGGTGTGAGGACCAGGCAGAGTAAAACAAGGAAAAGGTTTATTTTATAGGAGGTCAAACAATAAGGTGCAGAATAATAACAGTAAGTGGGTGAAAAGAAAAGAAATCAAATGCCCTAACATGTCTAAATATATTGTCCCTAGCTCACTATCTCAAGTGGCCTTACACTACTCACCCCTCCCTCAGGATGAGGGTTTTCCCCCTGCAGCAGCCTTCTTTCTGGCTCTGCCCTCTGGAAGAAAGAACAGCGTCTGTGAGGCTGACAAAGGAGCTTTTTAGAAATGGTATAATTGTTAACTATACAGCCATGCTTATTCTACAGTCTTTGGATGTCGATATATATGCAAGCTTAATTCATAATCACAAATGCGCAATAGACAACAGTACCTGTGAGGAAAACACAAGCATGTAAAAGACAGTCGAGGCTGGAGGAACAGCTGTGGTCTGCCAAAAATCACTGGTGGCAATAGGGTTGCCAAGTCAGAAGCGGCGCTGGAGCGGGGGACTCCAGTGCTGCTTCGGGAGTGCGCACGAAGCGCACGCACGCCCCAACCCCGTCACTCGGAAGTACGTGACCACGTCGGGCACGCTGGGGGCGGGGCCACGACCTTCCGAGAGAAAACCATAGAGTTTTCCCTTGGATGACTGTGGCCCCACCCCCAGCGTGCCCGGTGTGCCCACGTCACTTCCAGGTGACGTGCACGTTGCGTGCTTTGGGGGGGGGGTTCCCCCGGGGCCCGATCCACCAGCGGTGGGGAACAGGCCTCTGGGGCGGGAGCTTTCCCACCTCCCGGGAGGACTTGACAAGCCTAGGTGGCAACCATGAGGAAGATGCTGGCATCCTCACAGTGTGGGACCAAGGATAGTGGAAAAGGCAGAGAGACTTTCTAGATGCTGCCATGGGCTGAAGACATTCAGACATCACTAAATGGCATGCTAGGTGAAGCAGCAGTGATGATGAAAAATAAAAAAGCCTGCCCAGTTTTCATGCCCTCATTATGCTAGCCAGAAAAGCAAGGAGCAAACCCATTTCCTCCCTCAGCCTTTCCCCCCCAAAGTTGAACATCTCAGCCACATAAATTGTACCCCCAACCAAACCCAATGTCTTGTTGCTCCACTCTGACTGCCCCAAAATGGGTAGACTCCAGCAGCAGGTTCTTTGGGACAGTGTTTTGTCTCCATAAAACGTTAGCCACAATTTCATTTTCAAAGCTGTGAAATGGATAAGCAGCAAAACTGGAATAAATATTAGAAGAAGAAGAAGAAGAGATTGGATTTATACCCCGCCCTTCACTACCCAAAGGTGTCTCAGAGCGGCTTACAAACTCCTTTCCCTTCCCCTCCCCACAACAGACACCCTGTGAGGTAGGTGGGGCTGAGAGAGCTCTTGACAGAAACTGCTCTTTTTCAAGAACAGCTGTTATCAGAACGACGGCTTGCCCAAGATCATCCAGCCAGGTGCGAGTGGAGGAGTGGGGAATCAAACCCGGTTCTCCCAGATTAGAGTCCGCCTACTTAACCACTACACCAAACTGGCTCTCTTTGCAGATATCTTTGTAGAGCAACCAAATTCTCTAATTTGGTAAACTGATGCATCATCCTTAAAGGGAACCATCTGCCAGTGCTCAGTTCTGTCCCAGAAGTGAGGCTTTCTTTGCCCCACGTGTTCCAATGCTCCTTTTACCCAGTGTTGGCACTTTATGATTTAACAAGGCTCCTGCAACCATTAGCTTAAGTGGATGCTTGAATACAAACTGAGTATCTGAAATAACTGCTGTATACTGTATAGATAACACCATAGAAATCTGTCCATTATTAAAAGTAATTCTGCTAATAACATTACTATAAATCAAACAACAAATCTCACCATCATTAAGAATGGCACTAATCAAACAAACAAACAAAACCCAACAATCATATATTCCATGTCAAATTGTATGCCCGAATTGAGAGAAGCTGGATTTATTTCACTTGGTTTGGATTAGGATCAGAATTTGGTCACTCAAGCATGTATTCTATTCCAATTTATGCAAACTTTCAGCTGCCAGGCCCTCTCGAGAGACCCAAGGCAAAAGACAGACTTTAGACCAATAGTAAATTGGTCTAATTGAGGAAAGTATTATAGGCATTAATAGTTCACACCCACCCACCCACATACACACACACACAGTGCCTGTGGTCTCAGTGGGATTTGACAGACTCTCCCAAACTGCTGGTGTTGTCCTTGAATATTGATAGGAGTGTTTTTAGTGAAAGTACTCTGTTGAAAAATCAACAAGCTAGCAGAAGACTGGAAAACATTAGAAAGAGGTCATGGCTGGATTTGTTGAACAAATGAGCTCTCCTGTGGATACGAGATCTCATCAAACTCCTCTCGATTTTGTTCTAGAAAGCAAGGTAAAACAATGGCTGACCTTCAAGTGCAGTGTGGGAATATTCAGGCCGATTCTTCACAAATAAATCCCATCTAGAAGGTAATAAGGCTTTATCTGCAGAAGATAATTTTCACACTCCCATTTAATCTCCCCTGCAACACATATGTCAGCTATGTTGATCTTGTGTACAAAAATATAGCAAGGTTTCTTTAAACAGATAATAAAAGAAATCTACCTTGTCCTTCCGGATTCATTTGAGGAACATTTTTAAGCAATGGCTGCAAGGCTGTGGCAAATGAAATTAGGTTACTCAGATTAATTCCAGCATGGTCACATTCCACAGGAGGAATCCTGCCATCTAAGGGTAGTTTATTACTGCTCCATCATGAGGTCATTCTAGTAGAAACGTACTTAGAAAACCTGCTGTACAACAGCCAATGAGCACCAATGAGAGTGTGCTGGTTGGTTTAAACCAGTTACTGTGGGAAATGGACAGTCCTAATCAGCAGGCTGCCTGTGCTTTGATATCAGAGCGATTTTTATCTGCCACAGTTAGTGTAGGTATAAGAGAGATAAATCACTGTGCAATTAACAAGAGTTAAACTCTACACGTATCACCACCAGAACTGACAGGAACACATCCAACTTTATTACAGCAATTGTGTATTTTTTCCCCCTTTTTTGGCATCACCCTACAAACAGGTCACGATTTTGATTTATTTTTCGTCATCTGAAATGCATAAAAGATGTGCCGCTCTTGTTTCCCCATTAATCTTCCATGTTTTTGTTTGAAATTTTATTGAAGATGACATGACAAATTACTGCTGGAGTCAATCTGTTCTTGAAGAGCAAGTCATTTTAAAATATATATATATATATATATATATTCCTTTCCTGTTGAATATATATATATATATATATATATATTCAACAGGAAAGGAAGAACATGGTAATACAAATTAAATGGCCTTTCCAAATAATATTTAGTTCATAGTGTAACAGAGACTCCATAAAAATTTAGTACTATCAGAAAATGTAGGAAGTCAACTATCCCTATAATAAATTCACATTCACAGATTATATACTTATATAATTTATCTGGGGCAATGAGATGATTTCCCCCTGTTAGTGTGGTGGTATCCCAGACTGAGCATTTAAACATTTCCCCTACAACATTTCCCCTGTCTTACACAGCAAGAAGTTCGAGGCTCCAGCCTCTTACCCCAAACAATTTTGCAAACACAGTACTGTTTAGGGAGGGCAGGTGTGCTCTCCCATGTATTTTTGAAAATTTGCAATTATTTCAAAGTAGCATTTATCTTTCTAGCTCAATGTTTCTTGTGTGTGTGTGTTTTCCTTTGTGGAGCAATGCCTTCCACTCTAGAGTTCATGTCACAGTCACAATAATTGGGTTTGGACTGTACACATGCTCCAGGAGTCTTGTTGCAGGATAGTAGCTGGCAAGAAGAAATGTACAGGGGCTGAGTCATCTGTGTTCAGGTACAGAGTACCTCAGTGTTACGTATGCAAATAGGTCTGTCCAGATTGAAACAAAAGATCTACAAGCTAGCACCTCAGCAACACCTAGGGAACAGAGACTGGGGAGTCCAGAAAGCTAGGTAGTATTTCTTCCTTTTGGGTCAGGAAGGAAGGGAATGACCCCAAAGAGCAAATGGACTCCAAAGGAGATATTATAAATTTCCTAGACACAAGACAGAAGCTCTTTTACTCTGACACTTTTATGCCATGAAGGAATACGCCCTTATATTGGGACTATCTTGGCGGACAATGAGGACCCTGAGAACTAAGGCAATGGATAATTGTTAAATGCTCCAACTTCAAGAGTTAATAGCGTATCCTTATTCAGTATGGTTTAGGGTATGTTTAGAGTTAGGACTCCGAGGACTGCAATTTTTCATCTTTTTTTGTACCCCCGTTCAGTCTGGTGCTTGTACAGTCCACGTGTGGACTTTCTGTTTATTGAACTCTCTTACATTTTAATGCTTGAAGCCTGCTGTCTGTACAACACAGCCAAATCATTCCCACTTGCCGGAGAGTGGTAAAGGGGAGGAGCAGCAGTTGAGCTCTTCATCCCCAACGTGCAAAAGTGTGATGGATGATCACCACATTTGATAGTAAAAACCAAAGATGCGGCAAATAGGCAGAGCCTCGGGAGCCAGAAATTTTCAAGCTCCAGAGTGGGCAGAAATGGGGCTTGATAGCCTGTTTCTCCACAGCTTAAAATAGGGAGAGTGTTTGACGTCTGTTGATACACTCCTATAACGAGGTATCATAAACTCACCTCAATAAATACGTGATGTTTTAGCTATTTAATATATTTAATATTAAAGAGTGGGTGTTAAAGCCTTGCTAAAAACCTCACCCAATACACTTACATCTCTTTCCACACATTCTCCAATACTGAAATATGAAATGGTGCCTTAGCACAAACCCTGTTATTAAGATTTTGTGTGAACCCATAGTAACAAGAAGCCATGCAGGAGAAGATTCCCAGATACCAAAGTGTTAACTCTGCATCTGCTAACTCATCTAGTGTATAAATGTGATGTATAGATCCAAGAGCGTAGACTTTCCAATTCCCCCCCACGGGTTGGGGGGCTGGGGCTGGGCCAGAGGCATTGCTATGCTAGGTCCTTAAAAGTATTGAAGCCCAGTGACATCATAGGGAGGAGCCAGTGACATCACAGGCCATTGTCATTACCTATGGAGGTGGAGCCATATGGGATTTAGGAAGGGGTTCCCCAGAAATTTACGGTGGCCTGGGAACCCTTGGGAACCCCCTTAGCCATGCCCCTGGGCTGGGCTAAACCCAGGAAAAGTGGGAGTTGGCCAGTGGTTATAGTGGTATCTCAGCAGTCTCCTGCTGTGTTCTTTATTTAAATTCATTTTTAGACTAGTCACTTTAAGATCTGCAAATATACATACCATGTGCATAAGACAAACAAATGGTCACAAATTTGAAAGTAAGGAGGGCAACACAGAAAAGCCTGTAGGGGAACATTTTAAATGTTTTCCTGGACATTCATTTACAGAAGTCTTGTTTCTGCCTTATTCATATGGGTGACTTTGTACTGAAATTTACTAAATTATGGTATCACAGATGCCTTCATTTGGTAAATGCATGGCTGAAGTATCTGAGCCAGAATACCAACCAGTTGCTGTGCACTCAATTTCTGAGCAATGTACAGAGTTCAGAGTAGCAGCAATCTTCTTCTCACTTCAAACTCATATCCTACAAGTGAGTACAAGTCCCAGAGCACTGAGCCTATTCCCAGGGGCTGTCATTCCACTTTGCAACCTGTCATTTCAGCCCCACAGCACTGAGCCTATTCCCAAGGGCTGTCCTGTCATTCCACTCTGTGACCTGTCATTCCAGTCCTACAGCACAGATTCTATTGCTAGGGATCATCATTCCACTCTGGGGACTGTCATTCCAGTACCAGAGCACGGATTCTCTTCCTAGGGACTGTAATTCCACTCTGGGGATTGTCATTCCAGTCCCAGAGTAGCCTAGCTGGGCCCAAAGACTTTTCCTGTCTCCAGAGATCTGTCTTCCTATAAACTCTCTAGCACAGAGGTGTTGAACCAAGAACCACCCAGCGGTCCAAAAGCCTGTATGGGCAAGTAGGTAAATGGGTACCTGCTCCTTACAAATGGGGGACACCCTTCCTCTGTGATGGGTGTTAAAAAGCAGTGGCAATGGTGTTGAATCAATGACAATAAGGCGAAGATGGCGGCAAAGCCACAAGCGGCGAGCCCAAGTACGGAGACCAGTGCCTGGAGAGCATGACGTGCAACGAAGACTGGAGCCAATTGGACAAAGAGTCGAGCTCCCTCGTTCGTGTTCTGTGGGGGCCATCTGCTGGAAAAGAGCCGCTACTGCAGAGAATCCATACTTCAACACTGGACACCTGCGCCCTTGAGGAAAAAGAACCACCATCGAATCCACCGCCGAATCCAAGAAAGATCCTGCTGTTAGGTGCCTAGTTAGGAAAAATACCCTCCCCTCACCATTGTACTCCTAGCTTAGATAAAATTGTGTCTGTAAACTGCTCTGAGCCTCATGGATAGGGCAGTATATAAATCACAAATGTAATGTAATGTAATGAGGGCCAGATCTGACATAAATGTCACTTTGTTGGGCCAGGCCATGTGTCCCATAAAATGTAATACAAGGTACTGGAGATATAAACTTTATAAAGATGATTTCAGATGCTGAATGGCAATCGCCGGCTTGATCGGATTGGGTGTGATATGCAAAGGGGTAGTAGTAGTAGTAGAGATATCAGCACTGGTAATGAGACAGGAAACTTAGGTCTCAATTTGGTACAAGAGGATTCAGTCCAGGAGGAAGCAAAGAATAAATGGAAAATAAGTCTGAAGAACTGAGCAGTGACTCATAAAAGCACATACCCTACCACAATTTTTTTAGTCTTTAAAGGTGCTACTGGACTCTTACTTTTTCTACTGCTATTACAAACCATAACATTCAAAAACCAGAGGGGGAACATTTTAACCTTCCAGGACATTCAGCTGCTGACCTAAGGGTAGCGGTTCTTTTACAAAGGAATTTCAATGGGAGATGAGAAAGAGAGACTGCTGAACTGCAACTGATAATGAAGCTCAAGACAATGCAAACTCCTGGACTGAATTGAGACTTAGGTTGTTTCTCTCATTAACAATGCCTGCTATTGTCCTTTGGCATCTGAAATCACTTCACTCTCCAAGATACAAGAACAGATGGACTCCCATTCTAGCTGTATCTGAAGAAGTGAGCAGTGACTCATGAAAGCTCCTACCCTGACAGAAACTTTGTTAGTCTTTAGGTGATGTTGGACTCTGCGCTTTGATCCACAAGAGGGACGGATCGGGGGTGTATCAAGTGGGCGCGATCACACCGCAACATCTGGGAAGTGGTGTGCACCCGTCCCCGATCCGTCTCTTCCAGCCGAAGATGCGGATTTAAAAAAACCCCTAGAAAACACTAGTACTTACTGGAAAATCCGCTGCAGGGACGGCTGTTTGATCGCCGGCATGCCCGTCTCTCCCGTAACATGCGAGGTCCTGCCAAACTGCGCATGCACACGCATGCGCAGCGGGCTTGCCTCGCTCTCTGGTCTGTGGCTTCCTCCCGGCATCTGATCATGCCGGGGAGGACCTGCACGGCAGCTGGGGGGATCTGTTTGATCCTGCCGCCGCACTTCTCTTTTGATGTGGCTCAAAAAAGGTGCACTTTAGCCATGCCTTTTCCCCCAGCGTGACCGGGGCCTCTTGCTACCTTTCACTAATAAGGAATGCAAGCTGTACTGTTAGGTTTCTTCCCCTCCCCCATCTGTTAGAAATAGAAAAGGGGATCCATATCTCTCTGGCATGCTCTCTTTAGCATTCTCCCCCCCCCCCAAAGAAGTCTGCATGCAAACAAAAACAGCTGGAAGAAAACATTGCTGGCACTGACTCTCACCCTCTCTCTCTCTCTCTCTCTGGCATGCTCTCTTTAGCTCTCCCCCTCCCCCTCCCCTCCCCCTCCTTCCTCCCTCCTCCCCCCGAAGAAGTCTGCAGGCAAGCTTATACTTGGAAGAAAATGTTGCTAGTCTTCTTAAAAGAGCTACCAGACTCCATTTTTTTCTCTCTCTTTTGCTCTTCCCTCCCCCTTTCCTCCCCAGAGGGGGAGGGGGAGGAGCCCTCAGCCAATAAGAGGAAGGCTTTCCTTCTCTCCTCTCCCAAGTAGGAAATAGGAGAGTCTGGGGAAGGAGCTGCGACTCTGGAAGCAAAAAGGAAGAAGCAGCACAGAGCAAGCTGCTCTTGGCCAGATTGCAGGAAAGTTTTGAACTCAGTATTGCCTGTCATTGGTTGCCCTGGGGGAGGTTCAGTCCCCCCTGGAAAATTTCAGGGGAGGAGCCCCCGAGCCCTCCCCCAGTAGTTTACACCTATGTATAGATCTAACCTGTAGATGGGACACGCATAAAATGATTATCTGCATAGAGTAAATGACCTTGACTTGGATCCAAATCAATGGATATTTCCATCTACACAAAATGGGTGGTTCTGTTGATTCCTTATTTCTATTTTGGCCCTGCCTACATCTCACACTGTTCCCCAGGGCCACTGAACACTCAGAAGTTACTTTTCAGGAGGCACAGTGGTACATGCCTGTGGAAGGAGGCAAAGATCACACTCATTTAATTTGTTTTCTACTGCAAAAGCTGACCAAGTCTCAGGTGGTATAGGGGACTTAGAGTAAAATATCATAGCACCATGATATTTAGGCACAAGCACTAGTACTAATTAATAATCTTAATAGCCAAAGAGCTACCATATTAAAAATGACAAATTTGTTTACATTCTCCTTTTACTAATTTAAAAACTGCTCTCAAGTACCTGGCTTGCCTCAGCATCTCACTCGAGAGCAACTCAATTTGTTGCTAAGTACTTGGAATCAGAGGAATCGTGAGCTGGTCTTGGAAGAAGCCAAAGCCCCAAGGACCCTAGCGTTTATTTGTATGCAGGAGTCTTGGTAGCATGTTTAAGTATCTGCCAGTCTAGTAATCAGTCAGTCCATGTCTCCTTGAAATCAAGGGGTTTTAAATACTCCTGATTGGGGATATGTATAGAACACGGCTTGTAGTCAAAGTATGCGGAATGTTTTATTCAAAACACTTTGAAGAGTCAGGCTAATTAAGTATTTGACCTACTTTACTTAACCACCAACATAGGAGTAAGGGATGCTCCCAAGAGTAATGCCTTCTCTTTATTTAAAGAAGAATAGCATGTTGTGAAAGAAATGGAAACTTGCATCCAGCAATGTTGGGAGTTTCAATAGCTGTCTTCCTGGTACCAGCTAAGAACATTCAAAATGGTAGTTAGTACCAAATACATTCCATAAGGAAATGCCGGGAACGGAGTTTCTCACAAATGAAGACATTCTGCTATGATGAGAAGAATGGGGAAAGCAACTAACGTATTGACATGAATGAATTTTGTTGAAAAATCAACAGCCCAGACTTCAAAAAAAGCTTTATAATGTATGCCAAGAATTAGCTGTTAATGAAGAAAATTGATGCAGATAAGAAAGTGGTGATTATCATTATGTGTCTAGAGAAGAACCCACACACAAGGGGATTAAAACACACACAGTGGCACACTTCTTCTGCAAATCTCATTTCTGTTCATTGTATGTCTCCCTTCCTGTTTCCCTCTTGCTTTTTCTGGTATAACTGCTCCATTACCCAGAAACCCATTACCTCAATGATCTTTTTGTCTCTCAGTTTCCTCAATGACTTGCCCTCACCAAAATTCATCTCTCTCCCTCAGACATTGACAGTGTTGCTGGTCTCTGTTTTGGAGGTCTCTTGTCACACACCTCATATCGAAGACTGCAGTGATGGTGTTGTCCATTCTCTCAGTTCCAGCCCCTTCTTGCACCCCCATCTCTTTTTTTCCTTAACGTTTGAAGCTTATTCTCTATTCTATACTCTCCAAGGATCCTGCAATTCTCTGCTGATCTGCTGGCCTCCTTTCAACCTTCCTTATATAGTCCCTTGATGTTGCCTCATCATTTTGCTCCCTGACAGCACCCAAGCTTACTTCTTAGTGGTCTATGATGCACCTGTCTACTTCCCTCCCTCGGAAGCAAGATTTTCCCTCTGTTTTTCTCTTCCTTTTCTGACTGAGCTGCCCTAGTTGTTTTTTTCTTTCCTAAAAAAAACCTCTGGCTATCCCACCCTGTCATAGTATGATATTTTACTGCTGGCTCAGCCCAGGAACCTGAGGGAAGAGTCAAGAGCTCCCTTTAAACTTAAACAACTGAAATGGCACTTGAGGCTTTTGAAAGTTCAAAAATAAAAAAAATATTTTATTCAGCATAGAGGGGAAAAGGTCAGGTGAAATCAGGGGTTGAAATTTCTGAGGCAAATCAATACATACAGAAACTTCAGTTCATATGTTTCAGGCTATTGAGAGTTTCTTGAACTCTTCACAGTTACTTAGAATCTTTAAGATGATACACTTTTGTTTCAGTGTTTTTCAAACACTCCAATACACTTTGAGTATTCACTGACTCTTTTGGTTTTCCAGAAGGCTAGGACACTCTGTCTAGTACCCAGACTCTTTCACCAGTACTCTTCTTGAGCTTTACTGACCCTTAAGGTTTCAACTGTCAGTATTTGACTCTTCTCAGCTAGAGCTAAAATTAGACTAAACTCTCAAGTCTTTCTCAGATCAGCTGATGCTAACCAGTCAGATTCCTTGTAGCAACCTGTCACTCAAGGCTCTCTGGTTCTGTGAACAATTAAACCTTCACAGTCCTTTACTTGTTTGTCATTTACCGGTTTCTAATCTTTTAAAAGTGCAGTCTGTTCCATGGTCTTAATATCCATGTTTATAATTCCACTGAACCAGCTGCTTCCCACTGCTTGTCTCATTTGATGTCATGAGTCCTGGCTCCACTGAGGCTGACTATTTCTCAGATGAGAAGAGGCATGGAGCAACCTAGGCTCCTCTAGAGTCAGCTCAGAAGAGGAACCTTTACCAGCACCTGAGGGAGAAAAGGCCACAGCATCTGCACAGGAGAGGCAGCAAGGCGAAGAGACTGAGGTGCAGTCAGAGGGAGAGACTGATCCAGAGCCTGGCCCAACACCCCCCAAGTTGGAGACACCCCGAGGCCAGAATCCCCACCTAGTTCATCTGATTGTCCCAGATGAAGGGCACGCCAGCGTCTGAATGTGAAAGAGAGAAGGAGGAGTGCCAGACTTCAGCTGTTGCAAAGGCAATGTGAGGGGCTATGAGTCTTTGCAGACTGACTCCCAGGGAAGGGAGGATTTGGTCATAAACAACCCCGCTCACCTGCCTTGGCACAGAAGCAACTGTGCATTCTTGGACCTAGTCCCGGCTGTCAGCCTCCTCTCCTTGCTCCTGAAAACTCTGACTCATTTCCCGGCTTTCTGACCTTCAGCTCTGTTTCTCGGCTTGTTTTTGGACTGTGTATCCAGCTTTCAGTTAAGGGTATCTGTGGCAACCGACCAGACCCAGCACAGCTGATCTCTGCCTGTCAACTGTCTCCCCAACACTGCACTATCTCCATTCATGCTCCCTCACACCAGTGAAGAATTCTGGAAGAGAACAAAATAGTTGGTTGTACATTGTGAATTCATCCTCTTCTTGTCTACCATCTTAGCTAAGTAACACCAACATACTTTCCTGATCCACCCTGACTCTAAGAACCTCAGTGCCTCTTCTCCATTTTTGGTGTCCTATTGATGTCTAACCTATTGTCTCCTCTTTCTTTTCTCGTTACTCAAGATTTTGCTTCAGTTTCAGTGACCTCTTTACTTCTCTCTCCCAATATGTATCTCCTCTTCCAGTTCTTATTTTTCTTATACCTCTTCCAGCCCTTTCCTGTTTATCGTAGCTCACTCTTTAACCTCATACAAACCCTAGATATGTAGCACCTCCAAGACACTGGCATGGCCTTAGGGACAGAGCTGAACAACGGCGTAGTTCACACTTTAACTGTACCATGCACTCATTGTGACAAGGTCAATAAGCCATTATTTCTTGGCCTCAGATCCCAGTCCACATATTTTTTGTACTAAGGTAAAAGGCTTTAAAAGTGGGCACAATAAATATTGTAAAGCACTTTGTAAATTGTGGTTATATAAACTGGCAGTGGGTAATTGGTTCTTTAATGTCTAATCCACAAAAGATTGGGGGGGGGGAGAATGGTTAACATGAGTATGTCCCAACACATACACACAACCATCAGGTTCAAGACAGAACCCTAATTCTAAGGAATAGTTTTTGCAGTCCTATAGACTGTAAGATATTATTCCTCACAGATTCCTCTAGGTCCTTTGTGATTAGGATTCATTCCCTCTTAAATCCTTGCATTTTGCTCCAATGACCTGACATCCAGTTTCTCAGAACTTAGATGGGCAGAAGCCAAGAGAGGATCCCCCCCCCCATTTCTTTGGGTGTTTCTGAAGACATCCGGCAAAGGGGTGCAATTGAACTCCCATGTGTGGTCAGCTTTGTAGGCCTCGGAAATGTGAAAACTTTGAGGGTTGGGACATGAGCAGTCCAGCACCATGGGCATCATGACAACACTACTGGGAAAACCTATGAAAAACTGGAAACTTAAGGGTCTTTGGCAATTTCTACAGTGACTTGACATTGCTTCCTAGGTTTCCCCTGGAAGTGATATCATTCTGCTTGCATCACTAGCATTCTTTTTTCTCCTGTTGCCGCTCTGAGTGGCGATGGCAATGAAAGTTGTCAGTGGGAGGTCTCCACAGTGGATGATCTGGCAACCCTAAGGTGGACTTGTGGTGTAGCATATAACAACAAGAAAATAACAGAAGCTCTTTCAAAACTAACGCATTGTGTGCTGAAACTTTAAGGCTTGTTATGTATGCATAGCTTACTGTAAAGAATCCAAGCCATCAAGCCCTTAAGCTTGACTTCAGATTCTTTGCCTGCAGTATGCACCATTCTTTTTTTTTTGCATTGTATTTATTCTGCAGCCCAGCAGCTGCGCTGACTTCTCCTGCCACCCGGTTGATGGCTCCTCCCATGCATGGCTCTGTGTGGGCTTCTCCTGATGCTTGGTTGAAACTGGGCAGCAACTGAGAGCAGCCCAACCGGGTGCCATATAATCTTTTTCACAGATGGCATGAGACTAGCGATAGTCTCATATATTGCAAGACTCATGCCGCTTGTAAAAAAAAATTAAAATGCAGGCAGGGAGTGGCCTATGAGGGGCAGGGACAGGGTGGGCTGAAATCCGAGGGAATCTGTATGCTTTTGACTTACCTTTGGCTTGGAAGTGAAACAAGGGAAAAATCAGCACAAAACCACTCAGAAACCCTGAAGAAACAGCAACTGGGAAGTGAACTGAGTGCTTGGGGGGGACGGATCAATGCAGAATGAAAAAGAAAACCCAATGGACATGTATGGTGAAAGTGAAGCAAAACACCCGTGCATAATGGGCCTAAAATACAAGGTGTCTTCTTTAGTGTGTATTTTGAAGGGGTTTCTTTCATGTTGAAGGGGTTTCTTTACTTGTTGTCATTTGCTTTTATGCTGCAACACATTTGCATGCTTTCCCTCAGATGCCAAGTTCTGAGGGTCACAAATACATATACATATTTAAAGGGGGAGGGTATTCAGTTTTCAAAATCTATGTGGATACCTGGGAAAAAACTGGAAGAAATATAGCACTAAAAAGTATAAGTTCCTCTCAGCCTGGCCAATGGATCTGTCATAGATCAGGTTTTAAATATTTAAACAGTTTAAAAAGAGAGGATCAAGAGTTGATTATAAAATATACGCTAACTGTCCTAAAATTTTTAAAACATGGCAACACTGTCTCTGGGTTAGCAGATGACATTCGTAGAACTGATAGACCACCCATCTTCTAGCCCCGCCTTCAAGAATGGATGGATCAAGGCTAGTGGCTTGCCAAGATAGGCAGATGAATTTTCAGCAGGCTAACCTGTCCCTTCTCACCCTCACCTTTTATTTAGTTAATTTTATGCCACCTTTACCCAACAAAGAAGGCCCAAGGCAGATTACAAAATGAGAATATCCAGAATACTGGATAAACTCAACAACAAAATAATCAGTACCAGTTAAACTTGTTTGTTAAGGACATTCTATCCCACCTTTCTCCAGTGAAGACCTTAAATTCTATCTAATCATTTCAAAAAACAAACTAGCTAACAGTATCTGAGCCTGCTTCGGTGAGGAGGGTGGGGTAAAAATTTGATAGATAAAGAAATAAATAGTAAAACCAATTCCACTTGTGTCATCTTAAGTAAGTAAAACAATATCCAATATCAGAATAACACACAAAACTACTAGTTAAAAGCCCTCTGAACTAATTCTGCCTTACACAGTTTTCTAAAATATATAAATCAGTGGGTACCTTTTTGATACTTTTGGGAAGACCATTCCACATTGTGGGCACCATTGCTGAGAGAGCTTAAGGCAGGGCAGTGACAGATTTATCTACCCTGTGAAGAAGGGACAGACTGGGAAATCAAAGCTATGACATGGGTTTATATTGGGAAAGATGGCTCTAAAGGCATGTGGTGCTAGCCGATGAAGGACTTTAAAGGTAAGAGCCCACACTTTGAATAGAACTCAGAAACAAATAGGCAGCTAATGTCATATTCTTAGATGCTCTGGGGACTTCCCCAGTCTTTACCATAGAGATTAAGGGAAATTCCTACAGTGTTGTGTGAACAGTGATATCATTTCTGGGTGATCACCTGCAAGTGGAGCATGGCGTAAGCTATGTAATTTCCCCCCATTTTTTCTCCCACAACTGAATTGATCAATCAGGGGGCGACTGAACACAAGGACTGGAATTCATCCTTCACAGCTGGGCAAATGGTAACCCTAAGCATGGATCAGCAAGGCTAGGTTAGCTGACTCTAGATAATGGTCTAACCTACATACTAGAATCCAATTGGATGATATCTATCAGTTTCCAAGGATGAATGAGGCCCGCTGTGTGACAAGGCATTCTAAATGGCCTGTTGGTCTCTTGTAACAAGATGTGAAGAACTGTGTACAACTAGTCAACTCAAATGTTTTGCTTCACCACTGGAACAAAAAGCCAATCTATAAAGAGGTAAGTAATATTAATATTAATCTAGGGTTACTATGTGCTAGTTTTGTTACATTTTGTAAAGGCAGTAGAAGACAAGTTTATTTATGCAATGAACAATGTTTCTGGTTATGAAAGATGGATTTTGAGATTGTGGGGTGGAGGTGGAAGGAGGAGGGAGATTTTATATTTTGGATGCAATTGTGTAGTTTACTTACAAGCTCATAAATCCCATTGACATCAGTGGTATTTATGAACTCAAAAGTATCAAGATTGCAACACTAGATTCTATATTTCTTCCTAAAACACACAAAGAAAAGTAAGCTATAGAGTATGCCTGGCAAATATTGAGTCATAAACTGCCATCATCAATCAAACACAGAAACATTTCTAGAATTCTGTATGTGTTTATAGTGTTCTAAACACAAGACTTGTTACACAGGTGGGATTTTGATCTTTGAGATGTTGGTTCAAATCTCTCCTCAATGAAAGCCTCACAGAGGCTGCGGTCACATGGAGCCTTAGCCACGCTACAGAGATGGAAGATAGGCGGATTTTCCGGGCGCGATCAAACCGCAACATCTGGGAAGCGTAGAGCTCCCATGGCTAACCCAAGGCTTCCCGCTGAAGATGCGCCGTAAAAAACTAGTACCTCTGAGGTACTAGTTTCCGGAAACCGCGGGGCAAGGGCGGGCGTCTGATCACGTTTCTGGTGGTAGCTCGTGGCATCCGGCGCCCGCCAATGTCCCATCGTGAAAAGGTTTTTTCCCCCCAAGTCTCCACGGGATGCGCACAAGCACCCAACGACGCATGCGCACACTTCGGTTAAAAAAACCCCACAACCCCCACCGTGCCGCTTCTTTGCTGTGCCGCAGGATTGACGTATGATTCGCACCTCCACCCGAACCACGGGACGTCAGCGGGACATTTGATCCGGCGGCCGCGCGGTAGTTCGCTCCGGGGAAAACAGCCACGCCTCGCCCCCGCGATATCTGGCCCGTGTGACCAGGGCCTAAGTAGATATCATTCCAATGAACGAAATGAATTTTAGACTTTTAAAAGTTGCCACCAAATTTCAGGATGCAGAAGTTCACAAATTTGGTTTGGTAGTCTATTTTTTCCAGACAATTTTGATCACCTGGCTGAATGGCCTGGATAATCAAAGTGACTTGACCTTCAAAGAGACCTCTAGCCCTCTTCACATACTTGATGACATCTTCAAATACCCTCAATGGATCCTCTGAATTTATTGTGCCCATTCCAGTGTGGAACAAACCCTTCCTCTCCCAGGCCTATATAATCCATATATATATAAGCCTTGCCTGAAACTGCTCCAGATTCTGGTACCCTGCGCTATAATAATACATAATGTAGACTTCTGAATATTGCATTACATCCTGGTACATCCTTGCAGAGGAATGTAGTGGGAATAGGGTTACAAATTCTGGTTTGGGAAAATCCTGGAGATTTTGGGGTGGGGCCCGGGTATGGGGAGCTTGGGGCGGGGAGAGACCAACATCATACAATACTAAAAAGTCCACCTTTTAGAATAGCCCTTTTATCCAGGGGAACTCCAGGGGCCTCTGGTGTTGTCATGGTGTGCAATGCCTCTTTCAGCACAAAACCAGAAATGATGTCATCTCATTAGGACACCATTCTTGGATTCACCCCAATACCTTCAGACTTACAGCAGGACACTGCAGGTCTTGCTGCAAGTCTGAAGCTACTGAAGCTTATTACACGTTGTTCCCAATGCATGTTAGTAAGAGTACGAAAACCACAACAGCTTAAAGGGAACACCCTGATGAAGGATGAACTTTGAAACATTGTGGCCTTGGAGTCCCAGGGGCAAACTCCACCTCTCGCATGTGATGGCCGAGCGGTCATTCTGGCTCCCGTGAGAGGTCATTCTGGCTCACGCAAGAGGTCATTCTGGCTCCCCCAGGGCTTCTTAGGGGCTCTTTAAAAAGTTATGGCTGGCGGCGGCAGCAGCGCCAGCAGCAATGGCAGCAGCGGCGGGGGGGAGGGGCGCAAAACGTTACCCACTTCCCTGAGCCCCGTGGTGGTGGCCTTGGAGTCCTAGGGGCAAATTCCACCTTTCGTGTGTGATGGCCGAGCGGTCATTCTGGCTCCTGCAAGAGGTCATTCTGGCTCCCCCAGGTCTTGTTAGGGGCTCTTTAAAAAGTTATCACAAAATGTTCCCCAGTTCCCTGAGCCCCGGCCACCACCCCGGGGCTCAGGGAAGCGGGGGAACGTTTTGCGCCCCTCCCCCCTGCTGTTGCCGCTGCCGCCGGCCATAACTTTTTAAAGAGCTCCTAACAAGACCTGGGGGAGCCAGAATGACCTTTCGCGGGAACCAGAATGACTGCTTGGCCATCACACGGGAGAGGTGGAATTTGCCCCAGGACTCCAAGGCCACCACCCGGGGGCTCAGGGAAGCGGGGGAACGTTTCACGCCCCCACTACGCCGTTGCTGTTTCTTCTGCAGCTGCCGCCACCACCACTGATGATAACTTTTTAAAGAGCCCCTAACAAGACCTGGGGGAGTCAGAATGACCTCTTGCATATGATGGCTGAGCGGCGAGAGGTGGAATTTGCCTCTAGGACACCAAGGCCACCACCGTGGGGTCAGGGAAGTGGGGAACGTTTTGCGCCTCCCCCCCAGCTCTTGCCGTTGCTGCTGCTGCTGTTGCCACAGGCAGCCATAACTTTTTAAAGAGCCTCTAAGAAGACCTGGGGGAGCCAGAATGACCTCTCTTGTGTGATCACATGCGAGAGGTGGAATTTGCCCCTAGGACTCCAAGGCCACCACCCCTATGAGTCCAAGGCCACCACCCCAGCGCTGCTTGGACATCACACTTCTGGCTCCCCCAGGTCTCGTTAGGGGCTCTTTTAAAAGTTATGGCCGCCGTCGCTTTTGGTGGCAGCTGCAACAGCCGCGTGGGGGGAGCGAAACGTTCCCCGCCTCCCTGAGCCCCAGGGTGGTGGCCTTTGACTCGTAGGGGCAAATTCCACCTCTCGCGTGTGATGGCCGAGCGGCGTTGTCACCATAAATTTGTTGGAAATATGTGTGTTGCATGGTCTAAATTGAGTCATTACAGGGTTAATGTGTTTACGTTGAGTGCTGTTGTTTAGACTGACCTGGAAGGGATCCTGGTAGAAAGCCAATGGAGAGAAAGCCCAGGAAACTGGAGCCTATTTACTAAAAAACATTGGTTAATGTATTCAGGTGATTTCCTTCTGGGATCAAGAAGAAAGAGGAATTTCCATCACCAACTTGTAACAGTAAGGATATAGTCTTAAGTGTTTGTTGTTTTGTAGATTTCCTGTGAACCCTTCCCTTTAGAAATAAAGATTTTTACATAAAAAGAAAATGCCTCCTCTCCACTGAACAAAGATCCATTGCAAGCTCTGAATATCTAATTATTTTTACCAAATTTTCTAACAAAATTCAGACCACTGGTCCATCCGTTTTCAGTATGGTCTGCTCAGACTGGAAGTGGCTCTCCAGGGTCTCAAGGAAAGGTCTTTCACAGCACCTTCTACCTGAGCCTTTTAACTAGATATGCCGGGGATTGAACCTGGGACCTTCTCCATGCCAAACAGATGTTCTACCACTGGGCCACAGTGCCTGCCAAGACTGGGCTAGCCTGAACATCTGTGTCAGGGCACATGTAGATTAGGGTTGCCAGGTCTGGGTTGGAAAAGACCTGGAGACTTTGGGGGTGGAGCCAGGAGAGGGCAGGGTTTGGGGAGGGGAGGGGCCTCAGCACGGTCCAATGCCACAAAGTCAACCCTCCAAAGCGGCCATTTTCTCCAGGGGAGCTGAGCTCTGTCAGCTGGAGATCAGTTGTAGAAGAAGAAGAGAAGAGATTGGATTTATACCCCGCTCTTCACTACCCAAAGGTGTCTCAGAGCGGCTTACAAACTCCTTTCCATTCCCCTCCACACAACAGACACCCTGTGAGATAGATGGGGCTAAGAGAGCTCTTTCAAGAACTGCCCTTTCAGAGACAGCTCTTGTCAGAACTATGGCTTGCCTAAGGTCATCCAGCAGCTGCACATGGAGGAGTGGGGAATCAAACCCGGTACTCCCAGATTAGAGTCTACGCACTTAACCACTACACCAAACTGCCTCATGTTGACATCTACATTTTAAGGATGACTTTCAAAAGTGCCTGGTGTCAAACTCTTGGACAAAACTACTCCCAACAGCACTCTCTGGCAGTGATTTCTTAAGTCATATTATAAATAATCTTTGCTCCTGTTCATGTGGTAGTGCTCCAGCATTTTAGTTGTGTTTTAAATAGTTGGTATTTTATGTTATTTGTTTATATGTTACAACAGGTTTTGATTGCATTTTTATGATATATCTGTAAACCACCCTGAGGCTGCCTTCGCGGGGAGGGTGGGGTGTAAATTAAATAAATAAATAAACTGAGAAATAAAGATGTTCCAAGCTAGACGAGTACTGTGTCAGAACTAAGGTTCTGGCGGGAGAATCCAAAGAATGAAGGGTGGGGTATAAATCCAGTCTCTTATGTTCTTCTTCTCTTCTTCAAACAAGGCCCCCGCTTCAGTCCCATCCCATCATGCCCCACAATCATCCCGCCTACCATTCGCACACACTATACCCCCACCTGTGAATATACGGTTATTTTATCTATGGTAGTGAAGCAAGCCCAGTCAAGTCTCCAAGGTCATCCCAGACAAGGGAGGTATCTTAAGAAGAGTTACATTGCCTCTAAACAAAGCCGTTCTCACACGCACACACTCATACCTCTCCCTCAGGAATGTCCCTCCCATAGCAGGCCCCAGGCCCCAAAATCATGGCAAGCGAAGGTCCAAGCTTGACACCTGGAAAATGATTCGCCACTTCCAGGTGGGTAGCAGGAGTTACTCAGGATGCCACGGTGCCCACCAAGTGCTTTCAGAAAGTGTGCGGGGGCTAGGTGGGGCTTTTCCCCAGCAGGACCTCTGATTGGCTGTGTAGATTGAAAGGCATCCTGTTAAACAGAGCTTCTACTTGAAATGTTGACGTCGCTATTAGAATTGTATAGAACCTTGACCTTTGACATTCTGTGGTTGGCCCCACCTCCTGTGGCAGCCATTTTGTGATTGGCTCCGCCTCCTGTGGCAGCCATTTTTGTGATTGTGCCCACCTTCCTTGGTCAGAATTCCAGAGGTTCCCCCCTGGAACAAAAAGGTCATGGATCCTTGCACTAAACAGTCTAGCCCCAGCTCACCTCAAATAATGCCTGTTTCCTTATGAACCTACCTTGGAGGAATCGCAGGTATTTCATCTTCGGGCTGTGCTGTTGGAGGTACAGGAGGCTGTTACTTGTGACAGATCTTTTTTAGTGGTGGCACCAAGCATATGCACAACCCCCTCTCTCGATATTCTTCGCTGAGAAAGCTTTAATCATCCAAGCAAAGTCTTCTAAAGGTGCCATCCTACAAAATGTTAAGGTATACAACTGACTGTACCACCAGGTTCTCTGTTGTGGCTCCTCTCTGATGGAAGAGGAGGAAGAGGAAGAAGAGATTGGATTTATACCCCGCCCTTCACTCAGAGTTTCAGAGCAGCTTACAAACTCCTCTCCCTTCCCCTCCCCACAACAGACACCCTGTGAGGTAGGTGGGGCTGAGAGAGCTCTTTGAGAACTGTCCTTGAGAGAACAGCTCTGACAGAACTATGGCTTGCCCAGGGTCATCCAGCAGCTGCAGGTGGAGGAGTGGGGAATCAAACCCCCCACTTAACCACTACACCAAACTGTCAAACTCAGGCAAGCACATGAAGCTGCTTTATACTGAATCAGACCCTTGGCTCATCAAAGTCAAGAATTGTCTGCTCCATCTGGCAGCAGCTCTCCAGGGTGTCAGGCAGAGAAGAAGAAGAGACTGGGTTTATACCCCACCCTTCATTACCCTAAGGCAACTTACAACCTCCTTTCCTTTCCCCTCCCCACATCAGACACCCTGTGAGGTAGGTGGGGCTGAGAGAGCTCTTTCCAGAACTGCTCCTGAGAGAACAGCTCTGAAAGAACTTGTAATTGACTCAAGGTCACTCCAGCAGCTGCATGTGGAGAAGTGGGGAGTCAAACCCAGCTCTCCCAGATTAGAGTCCATGCTCCTAACCACTCTTTCACATCACCTACTACTTTATCCTTTCAACTGGAGATGCCAGGAATTGAACCAGGGATCTTCTGTGTGCCAAGCTGTTGTGGATGAGAGGCAGAAGGGGAAAGAGATCCTGCGACAGCTATGTTTATGGAAGACCACACAGGTGTCTCTGGGAAACTGTGGGAAAGGTGCTCTTCTCCAGCTAGAGAGCGTCATTTACAAGCAAAAAGGAAAAACACACTAGCTCTTTGATGCATTAACACCTCTTGATTGGGAGGTCCCTGTTCTGGTGGGCTTGAGCCGCAGGACTTGGCACCCAGACTGGCTGAGCCCCCTGGAGTCCCCACGGAGGGAGTCTGAAAAGGGGACTGAAAATGGAAGGTAATTGTTTTTTGTCCATTTACCAAAGTGTATCGCTTTAGGCTCAGAGGACTCCACTATATCTAATTGGAAAGGGATGGCCCCCTTATGGATAACCAGATCCACCTGGATTGAATGGAGGCCTAGGCTTCCTGTCTCATTACCAATACTTGATTTCTCCACACCTATTATTCCTCTGCATATCTCACCTAAATCCAATCACGCCTGCTATTGTCATTCACCTGCTATTGTCATTTGCCTGCTGATGTCATTTGGCATCTGAAATCTCTCAATTTTCCAATAAATAGGACAGATGGACTCTCATATTTCTAGCTGTATCTGAAGAAGTGAGCAGTGACTCATGAAAGCTTATACCCTGCCACCTAGTCTTTAAGGTACTACTGGACTCTTGCTCTTTTCTATTGCTACCGACAGATTAACATGGCTACCCATATTGACAGATCACGGCAGTGAGGCCGGCTATGATGTTCATGTTACATTCTGCAAAAATCTGACTTTCAAAAAAAAAAAGAGAGAGAGAGAGAGAGAGAGAGGTAAACCTCCATCTAAACTACCCAAAGGCTTGAGTTTGAGAACCATTTTGAGCTGCTGCATGAACCTAAAGTACCAGGCAAAAACTGGTGAGGCAACAGTCAGCAGAAGAAACTGGATGCTATAGTAAATCAGCCCCATAGGCTGGTAAATATGGCTTTGATTATTAAGATGTAATGGCTCATTTTCTGAAGCCTGGAATAACAATACAGTTCTTCAACCCAGGCACAGTGAAAATCAGCCACACAGGGAAGCTCCCCTATGGGCCTGGAGTTGACGGAAGGCCAAACACAATCTTATTTCCTACCCTGTAACTTCAGCCTCATTGGGCAGTTTCTCTATGGGACAGTGACCAGGTTTTCAGTGCACCAGGTTTTAAAACCTTTAAAGGCAAGTAACTGTTTCTGACTCGGGGGGGGGGGGAGAAGCAAAATTGTAGTGTAATCTTACAAAATCTGAAATTCAGCCACATAGGCCAAGTGCCACCTGGGAGTGGGAAAAGATGAAGACTTCCCCTGTCACTCAGAGAAATTTCATTATGGACTGAATTTAAGAAGCTGGGTAGTTATAGAGGCACAGCTGTTTTGTGCCTCAGAAACCCAAGATCTGAAATTCTTCCCCATAGATAAACTGATCTAAGGAGCTGGAGTATGGGGTGGTGCTATGGTTGCCAACCTCCAGGTAGGGCGTAGGGATGTTCTGGAATTACAGCTGATCTGCAGACTACTGAGACCAGGTGTCCTGGAGAAAATGGCAACTTTAGAGAAGAAGAAGAGAAGAGATTGGATTTATACCTAATCCTTCACTACCCAAGGGAGTCTCAGAGTGGCTTACAAACTCCTTCCCCTCCCCACAACAGACACCCTGTGAGGTAGGTGGGGCTGAGAGAGCTCTGACAGAAACTGCTCTTTTTCAAGAACAGCTGTACCAGAACTATGGCTTGCCCAAGGTCATCCAGTAGCTGCAAGTGGAGGAGTGGGGAATCAAACCCGGTTCTCCCAGATTAGAGTCCATGCACTTAACCACTACACCAAACTGGCTTTAGAGGGTGGACTGTATGGCATCATATCGATTAGCGCTTTACACCTCCAAGTCTGCTACCCTACCAGTGGGAATTCACAACAGATTGTCATGGATTGTTTTAAACTTTTTCTGTCTACTCCAGAATTCCTGTCCCTTCCTGTATTTTCAGTAGCACATCAAATATCAGGGTACATGAGAGGCAGACTAAGAAAAACCAGCAACATTTTGCTGCAGGTTTCCCTTTGTGGCTCTCTGAACATGTCCAGTTTTGTGAATTTTTCACACGGCCAAACTCAATCAGTAGGAAATCACACCCAATGTCCTCCAGCCTAAACTGAACCACAGACACAACAGTAGTGTTTTTATGTATGGGATTAGGATCTGGGAGACCCAAGTTTGATAAACCCTCTTTGCCATGTAAGTTTGCTGTATGACATAAGAACATAAGAGACGCCAATGTTGGATCAGGCCAAAGGCCCATCCAGTCCAACACTCTGTGTCACACAGTGGCCAGAAATACCAGTGCCATCAGGAGGTCCACCAGTGGGGCCAGGACATTAGAAGCCCTCCCACTGTTGACCCCCCCCCCAAGCACCAAGATGACAGAGCATCACTTGCCCCAGAGCCCCTATCTATACCTTGTGGCTAATATCCACTGACGGACCTCTGCTCCATATGCTTATCTAATTCCCTTTTGAAGCCGTCCATGCTTGTAGCCCCCACCACTTCCTGTGGCAGTGAATTCCATGTGTTAATCACTCTTTGGGCCAGTCACTCACTTTCAGCCTAATCCACCTCACAGGGGTGTTGGGTGAGGACGAAATGGAGAAGGAGAGAATGATTCTGGAAAATGCTTTGGATTCCCATTGGGTAGAAAAGTGGGTCATGAATATCTAAACAAATTTTAAAATGTATCTCCTATTTCTCTGTCCTCCTCCCTCCATTTGTTATTCTTCCCATTGTCAAATTTAGTTTGTAAGTTCCTTGGGGCAGTGACCTATTTTTTTACTTATTTTACACTATTACAGAAAACCGTTGTTCTCATCATGGGTGGAAGAGAGCGTATTGTAAGAAAATGGTCCTTCTAATTAAAACAAGGTAATTAAAAATTAATTTTCTCTCCCTCCTCCATTCTCTCACTGAATTTGATTAGTTTCTGTTCAAAAGAACTTAGGGGGGGATTATTTAATCTTTGATCATAAAAAGATCAATCCGTAAATGTACAAACACTCTTAAAAGAGGCATTTGCCAACTGTTACATGCCGCATGATGCATCGAGTTCTTTAAAGGCCTCCAGAAGACGGCAAAACAGAGCTTGGAAGAAAGACACAGTTCTAGCTAGGAAATTTTAAGGAGAGATTTGAAAAGAGCAGCTGCCTCTTTTTCCTGATTAGTTCATTAGCTCAATATCAAATCGGGTTGTTGTTTTTTTAAAAAAAGAAGAAGATAAGAGCTTGGATTTTTTTAAAGAGGTGTCTAATGAGAAACAGACAAACAGCTGCTACTAGTAACATTGCAGCTTCAGCTTGTGCTCTGTTTATAGGGGTTTAATGGTAGGGACCGAGTTTCAGACTGTTCCAGAAGACTTTTCTGAGCTTTTTTTGTAACCATGAAAGTTTGTGAATGAATCTTTTCTTATGGTAGGTAATGCTTTCAAAGCTGATAACCTGGGAATTCCTTATAACACTGTGCTGCTCAACTTTGGCAATATATATCTTCACTGGGGGGAGAGGAGAAATTACAACAAAATCTCTGTCATTTCCCATAAACAGAGCCTTTGCATATTTGCAGCTTCAAACTCTGTGAAGAAACTTTGATCTCTTTAATTCTTGCAGTGTTATGGTGACTGAGAAAATGGGCCCAGGTGTGAAAGATCAGTATACTGTTGGTATGTGCTGTTAAAATGGCTTCTGTTTTCGAATAGGAGCTTACTGTAGAATCAGCCACTCTGATTCTGAATGATCTCTGTACTGACTACTGTGATGGAGCTAGGGTTGCCAACCTCCAGGTAGTAGCTGGAGATTTCCTGGCATTACAACTGATCTTCAGGTGACAGAGAATAAGTCACCTGCAGAAAATGGCTGCTTTGGACAATGGATTCTATGGCATTATATCCCATTAAGTCCCTCTCCACCCCAAACCCCACCTTTCTCATACTCCACCCACAACATCTCCAGGTATTTCCTAACCCAGATGGCAAACCTAGATGGAACCTCAGGTAAAGACAGAATTTGTTAGTTCCCCCTGTGCTTTTTGGGATTCCTCTGTGTTGGTGTACTTCAGAGTGCTTTCTGCTTACAAGTGGGTCCGCTGTCTTGGCTCCCTCCTCATGTATACCTTAAATCCAGCTCTGTCTTAAAATTCAGTATGGGGGGATGAATTAAGGAGTACACTCAAATAAAACCTTTAACATTTTGTTGTGGATTCTCACCCATAAGACAATAAACTTTGAGATTTAAAAAGCTACATTACTGTTACGAAGCAGGAAAATTGCAAGGCGTCCCTTTAAACTATGAAGTATTGAAACTCAGGTAGAATTTAGAGAAGTTATAGAGGAATGTAATATATAAAGGTTATATGTGCAAAATTGGCGTATTTCTAAAGTCATTTCGTTTGGTCTTTCATTCTCAGTTACAACACATAACCATGTTGGGTCGTTTTAGAGTTTCCAGAGCTGATATACAGCCTACTGTACAGTAGATTTAGATTCAGCAGACCCCAAATGTATTTTTAAAAAGTTCGCTTCTCCATATGGTTTTCCCCCAACAGTTCTGGCTATATACTATATTTCCAAATGCCTTTTTGTGCATTTGGTTTTCTCTTCAGTTTTTTTGTCCTACCCCCTTTCCTGGTTCCTTTGAGACCACTTTTACCCCAATCTTTTTTTTTGGGGGGGAGGCTGATTTTGAGTTGCCCTTTTCACTAAGTGTAATGTTTCTGTCAGTTTTCTTTGTCCCACCCACTCCCACTTTCAGCTCACTATTCAATGACTGGACTTTCATCTCTGTCAAACCACACACCATTGAAGATTAACCTCCCCCATTGAAGATTAAAAAGTACAGCCCTCCTATTGATATAAGCATGCACACAAAATAAAATAAAATTTAGGTTTAGCCTCTTCCCTTATAGAGGTATATGTTTTTCCTTCTGTCTTCTTGAGGGAGGGAAATGAAGACTTACTTTAAAAAATGAAAGCTGAAAACCTGAAAATGTTGAAGCAGTGTGCGACTGGAATAAAAAAGGCCTATGTTGGGGATTATTAGGAAGGGAATCGAAAACAAATCAGCCAGTATCATAATGTCCCTGTATAAATCAGTGGTGCAACCTCATTTGGGATACTGTATGCAGTTCTGGTCACCACACCTCAAAAAGGATATTATAGCATTAGAAAAAGTGCAGAAAAGGGCAACTAGAATGATAAAAGGGTTGGAACACTTTCCCTATGAAGAAAGGTTAAAGCGCTTGGGGCTCTTTAGCTTGGAGAAATGATGACTGAGGGGAAACATGATCGAGGTTTATATGATTATGCATGGGATAGAGCAGGTGGAGAAAGAAGTACTTTTCTCCCTTTCTCACAATACAAGAACTCATGGGCACTCCATGAAATTGCTGAACAGTCGGGTTAGAATGGATAAAAGGAAGTGCTTCTTCACCCAAAGAGTGATTAACACTTGGAATTCACTGCCACAGGAGGTGGTGGTGGCTACAAGCATGGATGGCTTCAAGAGGGAATTGGATAAACATATGGAGCAGAGGTCCATCTGTGGCTATTAGCCACAAGGTATAGATAGGAACTCTCAATTAGGGGCAAGGGATGCTCTGTATTCTTGGTGCTGGGGGTGGGGCAACAGTGGGAGGGCTTCTAGTGTCCTGGCCCCACTGCTGGATCTCCTGATGGCACCTGGTATTTTTGGCCACTGTGTGACAGAGTGTTGGACTGGATGGGCCTTTGGCCTGATCCAACATTGGCTTCTCTTATGTTCTTATATTAAGCTGGGTATTCAGAGCACCTGCTGATCGGCCCCCTTGTTGTCATGCCCTGATCTAGCCACGGTAATGCATGCAATGGTCACCTCTAGGCTAGACTACTGTAACTCACTTTAAGCTGGCCTACCCTTGAAACTGACCCGGAAGCTCCAACTGATTCACAACGCAGCAGTGTGAGTCCTGACTGGAATGTCACAGATGGCACACAGCTACACTGGCTCCCAGTGGAAGACCAAGTCAAGTTTAAGGTTTTGGTATTGGCCTTGAGCAGTCAGGGACTGATGTATCCACAGGACCATCTCCTCCGTTATGTCCTTGAGAGAGCATTACACTCTTCAGATACCAACTTGCTGGTGGCCCCTGGCCCAAAGCTATCTGGCTGTCCTCAACCACGGTCAGGGCTTTTTCAGTCCTGGACCCAACCTGGTGGAGCTCTCTGCCAAATACCATCAGGGCCTGGTGGTACCATATGTAATTCCACAGAGCCTTTAAGGCAGAGATGTTCCACCAGGCCTTTGGTTGAGGACAGTAATGGTATCCATCATAGCTGGCCCTCTTTCCACTCCAGTTACTTTTCATATCTGCTTTGACCTCCTCTCCCTTGCCCACAAAGCAGCCAGCAGTCTGAAATTGGATCAATTAGTATACACCATCTATTTGCTTGAAATATGTTATTACTGTTTTAACTATTTTATCTTGATGTTTTTATGAATGTTGTACATCGCCCAGAGCCCTGCATTGCAAAGATTGGGTGATTAACAAATTTAATAACCAAACAAACAAAATAAACCTAAATTTTATTTTGTGGTGTAGTAGTTAGAGTGTTGGACTAGGATCTGGGAGACCCAGGTTGCTGGGTGGCCTTGGGCCAGTCAAATGGGTGCTTTCACACACACTAAATAATGCACTTTCAGTCCACTTTCAATGCACTTTGCAACTGGATTTTACTGTCTGAAATGGCAAAAGCCACTTGCAAATGTTTGCTGAAGTGGATTGAAACTGTCTTATTTAGCATGTGTTATTCTCTGTCTGACCTACCTCACAGGGTTGTTGTGAGGATAAAATGGAGGACAGGAGAATGATGTAAGCCTCTTTGGGTCCCCATTGGGGGAAAGGTGGGATATAAGTTGTTAGATACGAGACTCATACAGCAGGTGAACAGTGATTAACAGCTTTATTGAACACGAAGTCAGAAGAACCAGAACGAGACAAATCAATGGAGCAACAGGCTCCTTTTTAAACAGTCCAGGCTTGGCAAGCCACTGATAGGTCTATTTACAATCAGGGCTCTTTTTGTAGAAAAAGCCCAGCAGGAACTCATTAGCATAATAGGCCGCACCAACAGCAGAAACTCATTAGCATATTAGGCCACACCCCTGACAACACAGCTCATTAGCACATTAGGCCGCACCCCCATGTTACCAGAAGTGTGGTTATCCAGCCACACCCACCTTTTGCTTGTTATTCTGTTTACCTTGTTTGTTGTCAAAACCTAGGGGTTTTTTGTATCAGGAACTCCTTTGCATGTTAGGCCACACACCCCTAATTGTAGCCAATCCTAATAAGTTTCTGCTGTTGGGTGTGGCCTATTATGCTAATGAGTTCCTGCTGGGCGTGGCCAACTTGGGAGCCAGCCGGAACTCCGTTCCTGTGTGTTCCTGCCCAAAAATAGCCCTGTTTACAATACCTTTCTAGACTCAAGCTCATACATTAATTACATTACAATACATTACATTACATACACAACATAAGTGAAGTGACACAAATATAAATAAAATGAAATTTACAACTGTAAAGAATGCAGCAGCAGCTGCTTAATGGATTAAGCATGGATGGCAGCCCCAAATGAATTATTCTTGATTTGGGATCTTACCATTCTCTGCTTGTAGAAGAAGTAGCATTGAATTAAGACACACTCAAGTTCAAGAACAAGATAGGCAGTGGCTACATTAAATTTTTTCTTCAGAAATCTTATCTTGAGAAGACACACACTCTGAATATCTTGCTATCTTTCCAGAAACTGACCAGCAGCAAACCCTTCCTGTTTAATTTCTCAATGTAATTCATTTGTAGTCCATCTTTCTCATGGAAGCTCAAGACAAATTACATAATCAAAAACAATATGATAACAACAATACACAACATTGTAGCAAAACCCCAACATCCATACAGCAGAATAAGAATGGGTTTACAAATCTGCATACAACATGCAAAAAATAGGATTGCAAAACTGAAGAGCCATGCAACAAAAACAGTATAATCCACAAAGTGAGCAATACAGTGAAAACTGCTTAACATTTCACCTACAAGAACTACATCCTTTTATAAAAATGCCTCCTGAACAATTACATTTTGCACATTCTGCAGAATGATAAAAAGTGTAGGAGCTTTCCTGCCCGCCTCAGGCAGACTGTCCCATCAGGTGGGAGCCACTACTTGGGGCCTTCAGTGCAGAATTTCCTTTCCTAACCCTGATCACCTTTAAAAGAGCACCTGAAGATCCACCACCACCCCCGTGCCTCAGGGTGTTTAGTGTGGATAAATCCACTGTTCCCTTCCTAATAGTATCATATTTCCCTTTGTCTATCATTTCCTGGTTTTAACTGTTGGTAGAGTAATTGACACACAGCAACAGTGCACAACCTGATTAAAGAGTCAATAAAAGTTTATTTAGGAAGATAACTGAGAGAGAGGGTAAGACTGAATGTGGCATTTCTGAGAAGAAGGGGGAAATTGCCCTAAGAATAGCAATCTTCAGACAGACAAGGCAAAACACTTAACAGGAGAGAGAAGGGGCTGTCCTCGCTATCCTATCTGTCTTCTTGCTGCCCCCCCTGCAGGGCCGCCTTCTCTTCTTCTTTGTACAACAGACATTGCCTTTTCCAACATTAACGGGGGGGGGGGGTATTGTATTTTTATATTAGCTGCCCTGTTACCCAGGGAAGAGAGGATGCAGGGCTACATAAATGACGGTATTAGTTATTTTAAGGAGACTCAAAGCAAACAGTTGCACGTGCAGATGCTTTGAGCTGATTCTTTTCATCTCCCCCCCACCCAACATAAATCAAGAACAGCTTCAGTGGCGTTACAGTGGTGTCAAATTGGTGCTTGCCATGTTTTATCTCCAGACCGTACAGGAGCATCTGCTAGCAGATGTTCGGCTGCATCCTTGTTTCAATATTATTGCTTCCCCCACCCCCCACCTCCCGCTTCCATCTCTTTATTTCCCTGGCACTTGAGCAACATTTCCTGCGATTGTGAAGATGTGATAGGCTGGCTTTGTGATGACCCTATTGCAAGACGAAGTTGGGCTGCTTATCAGTGAAAGGTGATCATCTTGTAGGCAAGGAACAGCGCAACGTTGATTTTTAAAAAGTCAAAACAATGGGAAATGCAGAGCAGCCAATTCTGGCAGTGGTTTTGCAGCGGAGACAGCGGTGGCAATCAGGAGCAGAGGTAACATTTGGCTGTTCTATTATTTATTCCATATAACGCTCTCTCTGGAATATCCTAACGGTATATCCAGGCCTGGAGAAAGATATTATCACTTGGAGAGATGGCGGAAATGGCCGTATCATTTTGACAATGCTTTGCTTCTTCATTCCCCCCACCCTTCCCAACACCTTATTATTGCTAAGTAATAATATCTCTATTGCACTGCTGCAACTGTGCCATTATTTTCTTTTGCAAAATGGGATGTGCTGGGAAGAGGAAGAGCTGTATTTAAAAAAAAATCATTGTGGAGGTAAAAAGAAGCTGGCATTGTGCTCATCAGAGAGGTGAACGGGGAATACAGAGGAAACTGATAGGTCGCTTATCTTTATGTGCCCCGCTGGGTCATAGCATTCCTCGTGAAAGTGTTGTTCCACATCATCTTGACTGTAGCAAGCCTGGGAACAATACATAAAGCGAACCCATAATCAGTGTCAAGGGCAGACAAAAGCATCCTTGCCTTTGGCTGAATCCTCACTGATAGCAGTTATGTAGCATAGTGGCTAAGAAACTGGGCTATACATTTGGGAATTCCTGGATTCAAATGCTGCCCCTGTTACAAACTCAGGAGCAGAATACATGCTATACGGGAGAACTTTTTATTAAGTCTCCATGCTTTAAAAAGAAAAAAGACAACCCTGAAATGCAGGAGGTAGCTGTGGGTCTGCTGTTTTCCACTAGTAACGTGTAGTTTGGACTTAGACAACCAATTTGTCTGAGGCGGTGTAGGCGTGGCATTCAAGACAAACTTCTAAAGGAGTCCAATGAACAGTGGACTGAGCTGCCAGTTGGAAAAAATTCTAAAACCTAGCAACAACTGTGAAGAACTATTTGATTTGGTACGCTAGAACTTGGGGCTTTGTATTCAGGATGTACCCATCTCACAGAATCCGGGACTTCCTTTCATCCCAAAGTCTTGATTCCAACCTCTGGCCTCTTGAGACAAGTCCCTCTGAAATGTGTAGAGGATGCAAAACAGCAGGTTTGGGGCTGATTCTAGCTCCTGGGTAGAAGTACACATTACAGGAAATACAGGGATGCTGCTGAAAAGGACACCTGTGGGTCAAGAGCTCCCACATTCCCGTTATGTACACTTCATTTCTCTATCACGGCAATGCATTGGGTGTGTTTCCTGCCCCCGCCAGTTGCAGCCAATGGTATGGAATAGGAGCATGAAAATGGATAAGGTGATGCTACCCCAGCACAGGTCAAGGTTGCTATGATATAGTGCAGGGGAAGAAGAAGAAGAAGAAGAGATTGGATTTATACCCCGCCCTTCACTACCGAAAGGTGTCTCAGAGTGGCTTACAAACTCCTTTCCCTTCCCCTCCCCGACAGCTGTGCCAGAGCTTGTGACTGACCCAAGGTCACATCAGCAGGTGCAAGCGGAGGAGTGGGGAATCAAACCCGGTTCTCCCAGATTAGAGTCCGTACACTTAACCACTACACCAAAGGGTAACTTGATCTGGGGATGCCACTTTCCGCTGCATTCCTGTGTCATCTATAGCAAAAATCCAGCTTAGTAGGAAGCAGCAAAGTGGCAGGAGTAGAACGCTGCACGTCAGAACCCCATTTGTACAAGAGTTTGTTTTTGATCAGAGAAGAGTAAAGATGAGATGCCGGTGAATCAATGTAGGCATTTACATAACTATTATTAGTTATGCCTCTATTAATATATCTGGTATGTATATGTTTTGCTAAGTATGGTTTCTGATTTCTTAAGTACTTTCCAACTTCTTGAGCAGATGGTGGGGAAAGGGCAGAAAATAGGGCAGAATGCCAAACAGGAGAGGAGGTTTTGAAATCCACACAAGTGTGGATAGGTCAAATAGCCCTCCCCTCCCCTAATCTGCACAGGAAGCCACAGCAAGCAAGGATGCCATCCTCAGGGCCAGTGTGTGGGTCAGACTTCAGGTATCTTGAGCAGCAGAAAGAGTTACTTGGGATGCATTTGTCATACTGGTATCATATTGAGAATATAGAAATCAAATCTTTTGGGATGCAGGAAGCAGGTTATTCCGCTGTCTGTCACTGATAACAGAAGCACCACATCCAGCCCAGATGTGTTTGTGAATATTGCTCACACGTGTTTGTGAATATGGCCCATTATTATGCTTCTTTCACTGCTTGATTGATTGGACCTGTTCCCTACGTTTTCAGCCTTCCTTGTCCTGAAATGAATGGCATGGGTAAACTGAGCTGAAATAATGCTGCACCTGTTGTTATATTAGGAAGACCTTACAGTTGTGTTTGCACAGAGTGGAATTTGAATGTCTTAAATATGTTTATTCTGATGAGTCCATGCTCTTCTGTGATGTGCCCATCCCAGTGGCCTCTGTGCACTACTACCTGATGTCCTACTGTTCTGCTGCTTTCTGCTGGTATCCAAATGCAACTGATACTACAAATGAACCAGCATCGTATTTTTGTTGGCATTCTATGGACTCAGATAGCTTGCCATTTTCTGTGTTCAATCATTGCTCATTACAGCTACATTTCTGACTTTTCTTTCTCTGCCCCCTGTCATTGTGATCTGCAGGCATCAGGCTGATGGTGTGAAGCATGGCTGTGCCTCTGTATTGCATGGCCCTCTCATACTATAGCATCGAGCTTTAACTTACTTAATAGGGAGTCAGTGTGATGTAGGGGCTAGTGTGAGACTGGGTTCTGGGAGACCCAGATTTGATTCCCCACTCTGCCATGGAAACTCACTGGATGATCAGCAGGGGTAAAATGTTAAAGAGATCTTTAATATCATGTAAAAGAAGCTGCAGGACCGTCTCTCCCAATATGCCCCCAGAAGAGCTCTGCACTCATCAGATCAACTTGTGCTGTTGATCCCTGGCCCCAAAGACATTTGCTTAGCCTTGACCAGAGCCAGAGCCTTTTCAGCTCTGGTCAGGTGGAACACTCTCCCAAGCGAGATCAGGGCCCTGCAGGACCTCCTACAGTTCCACAAGGCCTGTAAAACAGAGATGTTCCACCAGCCCTTTGGCTGAGGTGGTGGGTGTCTAATTACATCAGCCTCCCCTGCTCCACCCTGCCTTGCACCATTTATGTTGTGCTATTGATGGTGGTTTTACCCACTTACCCAGTATATAGTCCATCTTGAGCACACATACAAATAGTATTGTGAGTTGTGTCATCTGTCAAATGAATTTTAACATTATGGAATTATGTTTTAATTTTTAACTGTTTTATAATTGTCTGTTGTAACCCGCCCTGAGCTCTGCTGTGCAGAGGAAGGTGGGATAGAAATCCAAATAAATAAATACATAAATACCTGCTATTTTTCCACTTCCCAGAGCTGCTTTGGTAGGACAAAAAGGGCTAGCAGCAGCCTTCAGTCATCAAGGGAACTGAGAGGTATGGGGCAATTTAAAGCCAAAACCAGGGCAAAGGGAGCTAATCCAAGCTGCTTCCTGAGTCTTATTCCAAGGCTTGAAGACTCTCTCAGTCCAGCTCTGACACCAGGTCAGCCATACTGGTAGCAGAATGCTAGGCTCAACCAAGCACAGTGAAACAGGGGGAGGGGGTTTAGCTTCCCTGGCCTGCACATTCAGAACCCCCTCACCTATTTTGGGTTCCTGTGATAGGAGGAAAACCCCCACTCATTTACCTATGCTATCCGTGTATCCACTCTGCAAGCATGAATTATAATGGCGTGTAAAACGAGGGAGCCACTTTTTTTGGATCAGCCTGAAATGTGCACAGGGGATCTCTGTTAGGGGATTAATATATGATGTGTCCGCTGACCGCCACCGGAGGTCAGCGCACACTCATGAGCTTCAGTCCGGCACAACAATGGGACTAGGATTCTAGTCCCTCCACTGGGGGGGAACCAATGGGACCTTGGCGGGAGATTCAAACCCACCAATGGGACCAGGGGAAGCCCCTGGACTGTGTATATAGTTGGCCTGCCGGCCGTTAGTCTTTAGTCTTGTTGTGTACCAGTAAAGCCATGCTGATCACTACATCAGTTTCCGTGCTTTCTTTATGCGTCTAACCCACTACACTTCAATGGCGACGAAGGTGGGATCCCGCTGAGCAACCAGCCGGGCTGTCGGACGCTAAGGGGAAGACGACGCACCGCCGCCCGCGCTCCGTCGATCGATGAGCACCGAGGGTGAACAATCCGCTTCCCAGCCGCAACCGACCAGCACAATGGCCCTTGCTCCGGGATCAGGGCTGATACAGCCATTCGACACGGCGCGCCCTCAGCAATGGGGAGCTTGGATCACCGGCGTGAAGCAAGTTCTCATCTTCTGCCAGGTGACGGACGAGGC
>NW_015161947.1:3031745-3031911 GCF_001447785.1 Gekko japonicus | reverse complement strand
CCATAGTGGAACTAGCCCAGCATCTGATCTCTCCCAAAACGTTTGATGACTGCACCTTCGAGGAGTTAGTCAACGCAGTCCAGAACCACTACACGCCGAAGCCGTCGGAGATGACCTGCCACGTGGCGTTCCAGCATCGGAACCAGCTAGGCCGCGAGACAGCTGC
>NW_015161947.1:3031465-3031625 GCF_001447785.1 Gekko japonicus | reverse complement strand
GACGCATCATTGAGGGCGAGAAGGTCACCATTGCGTCGGCCATGGCCACCGCATCTGCCTGGGAAAGGTCCCACCCAGCCACCTCGACCGCACATCAAGCCAACACCGGGACACCCAATAGCCCGGATGAGGACGTCCACCGCACGCAAGCTCCGCGGCG